>NC_057809.1:103132774-103458933 GCF_018294505.1 Triticum aestivum
AAACCAATCGCTGGGTGATGCTGGTAGGCAGCTCTTCTCCACTGGTCGACCTCTTCCTCACTTTGGTTATCCTTCCTCGGTCATTCAGACTCCCAGATCTGCATGGTGCCCCCTGTAGCTTTCTCCTCTGTAGTTGGTTTCAGCTACCTGCTTCGCCCACACGTTCGGTTCCAGCGCAGGGCGTCGGTCCTGAGAGCACGCGGGCTGTTGAGGCGCCAACGCAGGGCAGTCCCTGCGCTGGCTAGCGCGGCGACGAGCAAGTTGATATATTCATCCACTGCTACACAAAAAATGCCTGAATCGGAAAAAAACATCTTCTTCTGAGACACATTTTCTCCAACACTTTTCCATCTGCATATAAACTATCAGTATTTGCTATGTTTTCTGTCTCCGTGCTAACGAGTAATGTTTCCATTTTTGCACGGGCCAGGGTGCGGCAACCAACATGGTGTACAATCAGGTCGGGGACCACGACCCCCTCGTCAACGTAGGCGGCGGCTTGCGTGCGACCTGCTCGCAAGCAGGGGATGCCTCGTCCGGTGTGTATGACGAGACCGCTGCTTTTAACCCTGACCGAGATCGTAGACGAAGCGAGCAGCTCTGGCTTAAATGCTCCTGTTTAGTAATTTAGGATCTTGTCTTATGTGTGTGTGTTGTTTGTATGTCGGACTTTAAGTTTGATTTATCCAAAAAAATGTGTTGTACGTCTGTTCTGGAATAAAATGTAGGTAAATTTCAAATATACTCCTCGATGGAAACATGCTACGAGCAACTCTTTCAATGCGACCCAAACGGACTGCGCTTTTTTCTGTTTTTTCCTTCTCGTGTCGGCCGCCCTCCCGCCCTCCCGCCGTCCGCTCCTTTTTTTAGAAAAAGGGGCCGCAACCATATAATGCCTGCGGCGCGTGTCGACGCCGATAACCAATGCCGAAAATCATGGTTATTTGGAGAAACACCGTAAGGGTCGTGCGGGCCATCGTGCCCCCCGTGGTCATTCCAGCACGCATGTCGGCATACCGAAAGGGTGTGTCGGCCTGCATCATTTCAAAACACGCCCTTCTACAGTGATGGCACGGGTGTTGAGATCCGCCTTCGCGGTCTCCATGCTCTGGCCCGGTTGCGGCATTTGGGTCGATGGGAGGAGGCGCGGGACGTGGTTGGCCCCACCACGCTCAGGGGTGGCCGGTGTAGCATTGACTAGGCCATGCTAGCGAGCAACTAACCCTAGCATGTACAACGCCTCCCTCGTGCCGCCGCGGAATGGGCACCCTTGACGTCCAGGTGCACGGCGGTGTCGACGGCGGCCACTGTTATGGCTTCGTCCCCCGCGTCCGGTGCGTGCCTCAGGCACTTCCTCGTCACCGAATTGGCATATCTCATGCCGGACGAGGCGAGGTTGGTGAGGCCGGCGGCGGATATGAGGTGGTCTTCATGGATCCGGGCGGGAATGGGGAGCGCGCGCGAACGGGATGCTTCCGGGGGAAATGTATGAAAATGTTGGAGGCTCGTCTCGTGCCCGCGCCGCAGCAAGTCCGGCTCAAACGTGAAGGTTCGCTTTCGTTTGGCTCGGCACATTGCACCGATTTCCCTGTCTACGCCGACCCAAACGGACGCGTACGGACGAAATGCGTCGCCCGGTTGTAGTTTTTCTAATCAAGTGCGTGTGCGCGTCGATCGATATTTATCTCGCACGGTGATACGGTGCAGACACATGCATGCGCACCATGATGGAATTTTCGAGCATCTATTCTTCTCTCTCGCAACAGCTACGAGCAGCTACTCCACGTACTGCGCGACCGCGACGACTGATTAGACGCTACCGGGCCCGATACGTCCTTGCGTGCAGATGCGCCTCCACAAGCGAAGTAATGTGGGATCAGTTTCAACGCGTGCTCTCGTCTGGACGCCTCGCATCGCAACGATTGTTTGTGCGTGTTTTAACTGGCGGCTGCTTACCACGTGTGTGTTGCTGTGAGCGTTTCCACCTACTGCCGCGCCTGGACTCGTGTATTTTTTGTACATGCAAAAGTAACCTTTCAGAAAATCGTAGGGGAGGAAATGGATTGATGATGCACTGGTGTGGTTGGGCAGGCGTAGTAATGCAAGGTTCCTTGCCATGCATGACAAATAGTGTTCGGACACAAATCTTCTCGCTCTGTCGTCTTCCAAAAGCCACGTTGCTAGCGCGTCTGCTGCAAAAGCAGAGGAGGGATTATACGCTGCAACCCCGTCCCCAGGAGCTTCACTTCTCGTCCGCAACGCTCTCCTCCACCCTCGCCCAGCCTGCTCGCTCCCCATCCCACCGCCGAGGAGTACTCCGTCAAGATCCAAGTGCCAGGCCGACGAACGCAAGGTATCGTCTTTCGCCTCACCACCTCTATGTTGGCGCTGGCTTGCTCGCTCCCACATCCGTTCTGATTGGTTCGTGCACGCTTGTTCGCACTTGCAGTTCTTGTTTGCTGCCATGTCGCGTCTTGGGACGCGCTCGACCGGCGCCGCGACCGGCAGCAGCTCTATGGCTGTGCCAGGCACGAACACTGCTTCCCTCGTGCCGCCGGTGGGCACAGACGACGATCCAAGCAATGAGTCCAATGCAAACTGCGGCAAGATCCAGGTTCGGAGCTACCTAGCCCCTAGGATAGTGAATGAAGTCGTTGCCGCCCTGACGGAACCACAAAAAAGCTTTTCGTTGAGAGGGGCCTTGGCGCCATGCTGTCACTCCCTGAACTTGTGAACATAGACCGTCACTACAGTTTTTGGAATGCTACTAGGATAGATCCGGTTAGGAAAACAGTCAGGCTCGGTGATGGCAGTTCTCGGCTGGTGACGGCTAACGCTGTTAGGGATGTAGTAGGTCTGGGGACGAGTGACAGGGAGATTCCCTTCCCCCATGAGCCTAGCTGCGTCGATCGTGATATCTTCAGGGACGTGTGTGCCGGTTTGGGACTAGATGAGACGCTGGATAAGATAAGCTTGCAAATGCTGCGGTCCGTGCTTGCTTCCCCAGGTGATCTAAGTGTCGATTTTGAGTCTAACCGGCAATGTGCTGCATTTGTTCTCCTTTGCACTGCTTGCTTGTTCAATCCTAGAGTGAATCGGAAGGACGACCCGATCAGCCCGGAAGTGTTCGTTGCTGTGCGTGATCCATCGAAGATGTTTGAGTTTGATTGGTGTGGATACATAAAAGTTGTTATCATGGCTGGTGTGACTAAGATGCACGCTGATCTCAATGCTGGGGCGACGACGGTTCAGTTGCAAGGGTTCCTGATGGTTCCTCAGGTACCCTCATCTCACATACTATGTTTCATATACATTTGCCGCGTTTTTTGCATACCTATCCCATAAGGCTAAATTGTTGCTTTCCATCCTGTACTGTCCCAGCTAATCACATTTGATGCAATGGTGGCTGGGCGGGGGTTGCAACCGGGACACCCCCGCATAACATTGTACAAGGCTGAGGACTTCCAGCTGCTCGCTGGTTTGGACGCTGATCGTCGAAGTATTGGTGGACACAGGCTATACGGCAAGGCGAGGGTGAGTAGACACTTACTGTCATATGGGATAGCTGTTTTGTATCAATATGAATTCTGCACATATGCTTGCCCCCGGGTGTTGTATTATCCCTATTTGATCCACATTTCCTTGCCAAATAAGGTCTGTCGGTGAAGGTGTCGCCATAGGGGACTCGGCGAGCCAGGGGTTGCCTCCTGTTGTGGACGTTGACGCTGCTCCAGTTGTTGCCCCAGCTGAAACTGTCGTTTCACTGTCTGAAGTGGCCGGGTGGCAGACTGAGGTACAATCTATGGCACAGAATCATATATATTTTGCTGCCGGCGTGTCTTGCCGCTCCCTACTGTGCATAATCACTAATGGGATGAGCTACTTTGCCCCCCAGGTGGTTGACTATTTGAGTGCAGTGATGAATGCACACATCTCGTCTGTTACTGAGGAGAATATGAACTTGAGGAACCATGCTGAGTCTTGCATGACCAGCTTGCTTGCGATGATTGACAGTCGTAACGCAAACAATGTCAACTCCTGTAATGAGATGATCGGGTGTGCGGTTTCAAAAGTAGCTGATTTCAAGCTGAGGGTAGCTGGTGGTGAGATTTCCTTTGTTAAGAGTCATGGTGAGACTTGCTCCTTTGACATCATTTTGATATATTCCATTTTAAAAAAAAGGCTTGCCTAATGATTTCGTTTCAGATTCTAACACGGGTGCTGTGCCTGATGTCAAAGTGAAAAGCCATGTACCATAGGCAGAAGGTATGTGTGTGCTGTTGTCAGCTTTGTGTGGGTTAAGTTGGTTATTTGTTGTGATGGATTGTGGCAAACCGGCATAAATTTTCCCTTGTGACAGGTCCATCAACTTCTAGGCTCGTGAACCCAAATATTAGGAAGCGGCTTGGCACGGATCTACTATCAAGCTTGGGTGCTGCCGCTAGTGAGTCTATTAGTTTTTTGATATCTACTTGCTAAAACATGCTATATGAGAATGTCAGCCAGTAGGGGTGGTCAAGCGTGCATTTTTATGTGTGTGTAGGTGTTGTGCACGCTCGTGGAAGCGCGGGTGGTAATACTGGGCAGAGCGATGTGATCCCTGATGCACGGACGCTCTTTGGACCGTTCCCAAGCCCAGAAAGCCTTGACTTGAACCGTAGGGCATCATTGAGGGAAGTTGGTTCAACCAGTGTCGGAATTGGTAAGCTTCCAACTGGATAAACTTCTCTGAGTTCCTGTGCAGCAAAATGTATAAAAAACAAGCTAATTCCTAACTATTATTTTGTTACTGAGGGGCGGGGTGTTGCTGTCGCTGTCTATTTTGTAGGGAATGTGGCCAGGCGCCTTGATTTAAATTTGGCGAATGACGTTTGTGATTTCATAAATGGGACACCATTTGTTGGACGGATGAACCCTATGCCCGTCGACACAAATTTAACCATTGGTCCTTCCCCATTCAGAAAACCAACTGCAGTTTTGCGGCCCCCCGGTATGTGGCCCTCCCTCCCCGACCATGTCTCTATCTCCCTATTTTATTATCAATTATTTGTTTTCCACCCAAGTGATTGTTATGGTGGCTTTTAATCCCCTGTACTTACCCCCTATTTTCATGTGTGTCCAGCACTCACGCAGAGCAACTTGTTTGGGTGGTTTGCTGTAGCTCCGCCAAATAAACGCCCAAGGATGACTACTGACTACTCGATTGCAAACCCAGTTGGAGTAGCTATTTCTGAGATGGAGGGGCAGAGAAGAGATGAGCTTTTCTATGCAATGGCCATGGATTCATCGGTCAATGATTTATCTAGGTACGTGCAAACATGGTGGACACTTGTTTCGACGTATTTGTTGATCGGATAACCAGCGCGTGTGTGCGCACTGCGACAATCTGCATAACATGAACGTAATGGATTTTGTTCCGTGTGCAGGGTGTGGTTCAAGCATGGGCGCCCATATCTCATTGAGATGACTGGTGAGGAGGTGCTGGAAGAGTTCTGCGTCGATAAAACACTTGCCCAAAAAGGCCTTGACTCCATTCTGCGTTTGGGGGTCTGCCCCCCGGCATCTGGGAGACTGATCATTGGGCCTGATTGGGCGGTGAGTGTGTGTCCACATCAATTAACTTGTTTTCCTTGCTTTGTTTTAGTAGCAGTTGTCTGGATGAAGTGTAAATGTTTTCTGCTTGTAGTTCAAAGTTTCATACACTAGGGGCACTGGAGGAGAGCGGATGTCCGCACAATGTTTAACCAACTACCACCGGGAGTCAAGTGCGAACTGGTTAGTGATCAGATTTTCCCCTTCCATATAGTGGATGTGTTGCATCAAGCACCGCCTTTTCGTAGCTATCTTGTTGGCTTTGTTAGTCTAACTGAATCAACAAACAGGGGCTGGTTGTGGTGTACCTTGGTCAAGGGTGGATCTGTATGTCTTTGACATGCTGCGAAGGGTTCTTCATGTAATTGATCCGAACATTTGCAAGCCTGCTGAGAGCCAGATGAAAGCAAAGCACTTGCGGAATGCAGAGGAGCTGTTGGATGCATTGGTGAAGTGTGGTGACATGTTCTGGGGGGAGGGAAAGGTGCCACACAATGGATGGTCTTATTGTTTCCATGCTACGTGCACCTATGAGAGGTCAGTTTTGCTTGCCGCAAAACAATTTGTTCCTTTTCTGCCTTCATATGTTCTAACAAACTAGTTTTTTTGTGTTGGGGTTCAGCTCTGACACGGCTATGCAGGTTGTGCAGCACATAATCAACTTTGTCCCTGGGCAGCATCCGATGAACTTGACTGCGATGCGTAGCTGCAAATTATCTTATGGTGGGGCATGAAAAATGTTTTGGTATAATGTTTCGCTTGACCTTTTTGTTCTGTCGCAGTATTCTTCAGTTGCTCTCAAGAAGAAGCTTCTTCGGGCTGTCCTCACGATGGTGGGTAACACTGGCAGCCTACCCCGCCGTGTTGAAGCATGATTGTCATCCCAAAAGCCCTGGGTAACCACACAGATTAATTCTGTGCCCCTCCATATATTGCAAAAGCAGGGACTTTATCTTAAGTTGGTCACCGTATGTTTGGTGTATCCTCCCCTTCAGCTACTAGATGATTGTGGTCCGGGAAACATAAGATATTATAATATTATCAGTATTGCACGGTTCCTATCCAAGTTGGGCGGGTGTTTTAAGTATTTGCGAACCTATAATATTGTAACCGTTTCAGTGCGGAACGGATAAAACCATAAAAATATTTAGCGAGTTTGTTGCTTCTTTGCTACCTGTAGTGTTATGATTTTGTTTTTCCAAATTCTGACTGGTAGTTTATTGAGACAAGTTGGTGGGCGACATTGCTGAATAGTTCAATACGGTGGCTGTACTTTCAGCTCGTACTGGTTATTTCCTGTCTTTGGTTAAATAAGGTGGCTGTAATTTCAGCTCGTAAGGATTGATAACGATTTCAGATCGTCCATGGTGGTCCTGCTGTGGGTGACAAGTTTTCGAACAGATTGAGTTTGTTTGTGCCTTTTTGATATATGTAATTTGATATATAAAATTCTGCCTGGGTGGTGGCAGGGCCATAGTTGCCGGATGGTGTACAGTGCCTGATTTGGGCTTTGTGGTGGCACTAACGTATTTGCCGGATGAGGCACAGTAACCGCTTCCACCCCCATGCAGTTGTGCTTGTGGGTGGTTATGTGCCCACTTCACTCATTCTGGTGCGGGAAAAATGCGCGAATGTGGAGTTTAATGGAAATGACATGTTGGGCAGACGACAAAACTTTTGACGGATTTGCACTTGGCTTAAAATTACATGGCTGTCCTGGGGGCATCTTCCATAGTTCAATTATTCTACAACGGAGAAAAAAATATAAGTTGGTTCAGTACCTAGAATTGGGTCATCTCCTGGATGGTGGTTCTGTTGTGTAAAGTGACCAGATTGCATTGTAGTCAATGAAAATCTCGAAAATTACCAAATTGTTATTGTTTGCACGCTGCGATATTCAGGGGAATGTAAATGTTGCTGATTACAAGAAAATATAGTTAATAGTAGATACATAATGAGCGACCACTGGACACTTGTTCTACAATATTATCCAGTGCCATCCTAGATACATTATAACTAACACTCTTCGGCACAACTAAACCCCTAAGTCTTTCATCGTCTCATTCAGAGCGTCGGCGACGGTGTCGAGTCCTTCTAGCTGCAGAGGGGCGGTGTTACCTTCCATGTGGATCAGCTCGATGAGGAGCGAGCCCCTTTCCTTGGCAATAGCTGCCTGTATATATGGCCAGTCATGTAATTAGATTTGTCTCTCCGGATAAAGTTGTCTATTTAGTGTGAATTGTTCAGAAGTACTGACCCTGGTAAGTGGTTTTGCCAGTGAATTCACTTTGAATTGTCTTAGTAGGTGGACGACACACAGGGCACTCTATGGCCTGTGCACAAAACGCGTTGTCGAGAATCATAAAAATGGCTAGCGGTCAGGAAGAAAGGATCACATGGTTGACAAACAAAAATGAACAAGTGTTGGGTAGTAGTTGTTGGAAATATGCCCTAGAGGCAATAATAAAAGGATTATTATTATATTTCCTTGTTCATGATAATTGTCTTTTATTCATGCTATAATTGTGTTATCCGGAAATCGTAATACATGTGTGAATACTTAGACACCAACATGTCCCTAGTAAGCCTCTAGTTAACTAGCTCGTTGATCAACAGATAGTCATGGTTTCCTGACTATGGACATTGGATGTCATTGATAACGAGATCACATCATTAGGAGAATGATGTGATGGACAAGACCCGATCCTAAACATAGCAGAAGATCGTATAGTTCGTTTGCTAGAGTTTTTCCAATGTCAAGTATCTTTTCCTTAGACCATGAGATCGTGTAACTCCCGGATACCGTAGGAGTGCTTTGGGTGTACCAAACATCACAACGTAACTGGGTGACTATAAAGGTATACTACGGGTATCTCCGAAAGTGTCTGTTGGGTTGACATGGATCAAGACTAGGATTTGTCACTCCGTATGACGGAGAGGTATCTCTGGGCCCACTCGGTAATGCATCATCATAATGAGCTCAAAGTGACCAAGTGTCTGGTCACGGGATCATGCATTACGGTACGAGTAAAGTGACATGCCGGTAACGAGATTGAACGAGGTATTGGGATACCGACGATCGAATCTCGGGCAAGTAACGTACCGATTGACAAAGGGAATTGTATACGGGGTTGCTTGAATCCTCGACATCATGGTTCATCCAATGAGATCATCGAGGAGCATGTGGGAGCCAACATGGGTATCCAGATCCCGTTGTTCGTTATTGACCGGAGAGCCATCTCGGTCATGTCTACATGTCTCCCGAACCCGTAGGGTCTACACACTTAAGGTTCGGTGACGCTAGGGTTGTAGAGATATGAATATGCAGTAACCCAAAAGTTGTTCAGAGTCCCGGATGAAATCCCGGATGTCACGAGGAGTTCCGGAATGGTCCGGAGGTGAAGAATTATATATAGGAAGTGCAGTTTCGGCCATCGGGAGAGTTTTGGGGGTCACCGGTATTGTACCGGGACCACCGGAAGGGTCCCAGGGGTCCACCGGGTGGGGCCACCCATCCCGGAGGGCCCCATGGACTGAAGTGGGGTGGGGAACCAGCCCATAGTGGGCTGGTGTGCCCCCCTTGGCCCACCCCCTGCGCCTAGGGTTGGAAACCCTAGGGTGGGGGGGGGGGCGCCCCACTTGCCTTGGGGGCCACTCCACCCTTGGCCGCCGCCCCCCTAGGAGATCCCATCTCCTAGGGTTGGCGCCCCCCTAGGGGAGCCTATATAAAGGGGGGAGGGAGGGGCAACCGGACCCTTGAGTCTTGGCGCCTCCCTCTCCCCTGCTACACCTCTCCCTCTCGCAGAAGAACGGCGAAGCCCTGCTGCGGTGACTGCTGCATCCACCACCACGCCGTCATGCTGCTGGATCTTCATCAACCTCTCCTCCCCCCTTGCTGGATCAAGAAGGAGGAGACGTCACGCTGACCGTACGTGTGTTGAACACGGAGGTGCCGTCCGTTTGGCGCTAGGATCTCCGGTGATTTGGATCACGTCGAGCACGACTTCCTCATCCCCGTTCTTTGAACACTTCCGCGCGTGATCTACAAAGGTATGTAGATGCAATCCGATCACTCGTTGCTAGATGAACTCATAGATGGATCTTGGTGAAACCGTAGGAAATTTTTTGTTTTCTGCAACGTTCCCCAACAGTGGCATCATGAGCTAGGTCTATGTGTAGTTCTCTTTGCACGAGTAGAACACAATTTGTTGTGGGCGTAGATGTTGTCAACTTTCTTGCCGCTACTAGTCTTATTTTGCTTCAGCGGTATTGTGGGATGAAGCGGCCCGGACCAACCTTACACGTACGCTTACGTGAGACCGGTTCCACCGACTGACATGCACTAGTTGCATAAGGTGGCTGGCGGGTGTCTGTCTCTCCCACTTTAGTTGGAGCGGATTCGATGAAAAGGGTCCTTATGAAGGGTAAATAGAAGTTGACAAATCACGTTGTGGCTTTCACGTAGGTAAGAAAACATTCTTGCTAGAACCCTATTGCAGCCACGTAAAACTTGCAACAACAATTAGAGAACGTCTAACTTGTTTTTGCAGCAAGTGTTTTGTGATGTGATATGGCCAAATTTGTGATGAATGATGAATGATATATATGTGATGTATGAGATGTTCATGCTATTGTAATAGGAATCACGACTTGCATGTCGATGAGTATGACAACCGGCAGGAGCCATAGGAGTTGTCTTTATTTTTTGTATGACCTGCGTGTCATTGAGAAACGCCATATAAATTACTTTACTTTATTGCTAAACGTGTTAGCCATAGTAGTAGAAGTAATGGTTGGCGAGCAACTTCATGGAGACACGATGATGGAGATCATGATGATGGAGATCATGGTGTCATGCCGGTGACAAGATGATCATGGAGCCCCAAGATGGAGATCAAAGGAGCTATGTGATATTGGCCATATCATGTCACTATTATTATTTGATTGCATGTGATGTTTATCATGTTTATTGCATCTTGTTTACTTAGAATGACGGTAGTAAATAAGATGATCCCTCATAATAATTTCAAGAAAGTGTTCCCCCTAACTGTGCACCGTTGCGACAGTTCGTTGTTTCGAAGCACCACGTGATGATCGGGTGTGATAGATTCCAACGTTCACATACAACGGGTGTAAGACAGATTTACACATGCAAACATTTAGGTTGACTTGACGAGCCTAGCATGTACAGACATGGCCTCAGAACACAGAAGACTGAAAGGTCGAGCATGAGTCGTATAGAAGATACGATCAACATTAAGATGTTCACCGATGTTGACTAGTCCGTCTCACGTGATGATCGGACACGGCCTAGTTAACTCGGATCATGTTATACTTAGATGACTGGAGGGATGTCTATCTGAGTGGGAGTTCATTGAATGAACTTAATTATTATGAACTTAGTCTAAAAAATTTACAATATGTCTTGTAGATCAAATGGCCAATGTTATCCTCAACTTCAACGCGTTCCTAGAGAAAACCAAGCTGAAAGACGATGGCAGCAATTATACGGACTAGGTCCGGAACCTGAGGATCATCCTCATAGTTGCCAAGAAAGATTATGTCCTACAAGCACCGCTAGGTGAAGCACCTGTTCTCCCTGCAGAACAAGATGTTATGAACGCTTGGCAGACACGTACCGATGATTACTCCCTCGTTCAGTGCGGCATGCTTTACAGCTTAGAGCCAGGGCTCCAAAAGCGTTTTGAGAGACACGGAGCATATGAGATGTTCGAAGAGCTGAAAATGGTTTTTCAAGCTCATGCCCGGGTCGAGAGATATGAAGTCTCCGACAAGTTCTTCAGCTGTAAGATGGAGGAAAACAGTTCTGTCAGTGAGCACATACTCACTATGTCTGGGTTACATAACCGCTTGACTTAGCTGGGAGTTAATCTCCCGGATGCCGCGGTCATTGACAGAATCCTTCAGTCGCTTCCACCGAGCTACAAGAGCTTTCTGATGAACTTCAATATGCAAGGGATGGAAAAGACCATTCCTGAAGTATTTGCAATGCTGAAATCAGCAGAGGTAGAAGTCAAAAAGGAACATCAAGTGTTGATGGTGAATAAAACCACTAAGTTCAAGAAAGGCAAGGGTAAGAAGAACTTCAAGAAGGACGGCAAGGGAGTTGCCGCGCCCGGCAAGCAAGCTGCCGAGAAGAAGCCAAAGAATGGACCCAAGCCCGAGACTGAGTGCTTTTATTGCAAGGAAAGTGGTCACTGGAAGCGGAACTGCCCCAAATACTTAGCAGACAAGAAGGCCGGCAAAACGAAAGGTATATGTGATATACATGTAATTGATGTGTACCTTACCAGTACTCGTAGTAGCTCCTGGGTATTTGATACCGGTGCAGTTGCTCACATTTGTAACTCAAAGTAGGAGCTGCGGAATAAGCGAAGACTGGCGAAGGACGAGGTGATGATGCGCGTCGGGAATGGTTCCAAAGTCGATATGATCGCCGTCGGCACGCTACCTCTACATTTACCTACGGGATTAGTTTTGAACCTCAATAATTGTTATTTAGTGCCAAGTTTGAGCATGAACATTGTATCAGGATCTCGTTTAATACGAGATGGCTACTCATTTAAATCCGAGAATAATGGTTGTTCTATTTATATGAGAGATATGTTTTATGGTCATGCTCCGATGGTGAATGGTTTATTCTTAATGAATCTCGAGCGTAATGCTACACATATTCTTAGCGTGAGTACCAAAAGATGTAAGGTTGATAATGATAGTCCCACATACTTGTGGCATTGCCGCCTTGGTCACATAGGTGTCAAACGCATGAAGAAGCTCCATGCAGATGGACTTTTAGAGTCTCTTGATTACGAATCATTTGACACGTGTGAACCATGCCTCATGGGTAAGATGACCAAGACTCCGTTCTCAGGAACAATGGAGCGAGCAACCAACTTATTGGAAATCATACATACTGATGTGTGCGGTCCAATGAGTGTTGAGGCTCGCGGTGGCTATCGTTATGTTCTCACCCTCACTGATGACTTGAGTAGATATGGGTATGTCTACTTAATGAAACACAAGTCTGAGACCTTTGAAAAGTTCAAGGAATTTCAGAGTGAGGTTGAGAATCAATGTGACAGGAAAATCAAGTTCTTGCGATCAGATCGTGGGGGAGAATACTTGAGTCACGAATTTAGCACACACTTAAGAAAATGTGGAATAGTTTCACAACTCACGCCGCCTGGAACACCTCAGCGTAATGGTGTGTCCGAACGTCGTAATCGCACTCTATTAGATATGGTGTGATCTATGATGTCTCTTACCGATTTACCGCTATCATTTTGGGGCTATGCTTTAGAGACTACCGCATTCACTTTAAATAGGGCTCCGTCGAAATCCGTTGAGACGACACCGTATGAATTATGGTTTGGGAAGAAACCTAAGCTGTCGTTTCTAAAAGTTTGGGGATGCGATGCTTATGTCAAGAAACTTCAACCTGAAAAGCTCGAACCCAAGTCAGAAAAATGCGTCTTCATAGATACCCTAAAGAAACTATTGGGTACACCTTCTACCTCAGATTCGAAGGCAAGATCTTTGTTTCCAAGAATGGATCCTTTCTAGAGAAAGAGTTTCTCTCGAAAGAAATAAGTGGGAGGAAAGTAGAACTCGATGAAGTATTACCTCTTGAACCGGTGAGTAGCGCAGCTCAAGAAAATGTTCCTGAGGTGCCTGCACCGACTAGAGAGGAAGTTAATGATGATGATCATGAAACTTCAGATCAAGTTGCTACTGAACTTCGTAGGTCCACAAGGACACGTTCCGCACCAGAGTGGTACAGCAACCCTGTCTTGTAAATCATGTTGTTAGACAACGGTGAACCTTCGAACTATGAAGAAGCGATGGCGGGCCCGGATTCCGACAAATGGCTGGAAGCCATGAAATCCAAGATAGGATCCATGTATGAAAACGAAGTATGGACTTTGACTGACTTGCCCGATGATCGGCGAGCCATAGAAAATAAATGGATCTTTAAGAAGAAGACAGACGCGGATGGTAATGTGACCATCTATAAAGCTCGGCTTGTCACTAAGGGTTATCGACAAGTTCAAGGGGTTGACTACGATGAGACTTTCTCACCCGTAGCGAAGCTGAAGTCCGTCCGAATCATGTTAGCAATTGCCGCATTCTATGATTATGAGATATGGCAAATGGACGTCAAAACGGCATTCCTTAATGGTTTCCTTAAGGAAGAATTGTATATGATGCAGCCGGAAGGTTTTGTCGATCCTAAGAATGCTGACAGGGTGTGCAAGCTCCAACGCTCGATTTATGGGCTGGTGCAAGCATCTCGGAGTTGGAACATTCGTTTTGATGAGATGATCAAAGCGTTTGGGTTTACGCAGACTTATGGAGAAGCCTGCATTTACAAGAAAGTGAGTGGAAGCTCTGTAGCATTTCTCATATTGTATGTGGATGACATACTGTTGATGGGAAATGATATAGAATTCTTGGAAAGCATAAAGGCCTACTTGAACAAGTGTTTTTCAATGAAGGATCTTGGAGAAGCTGCTTATATATTAGGCATCAAGAGCTATAGAGATAGATCGAGATGCCTCATTGGTCTTTCACAGAGTACGTACCTTGACAAGATATTGAAGAAGTTCAAAATGGATCAGTCAAAAAAGGGGTTCTTGCATGTATTGCAAGGTACGAGATTGAGCACGGCTCAATGCCCGACCACGGCAGAAGATAGAGAAAAGATGAGTGTCGTCCCCTATGCCTCGGCCATAGGGTCTATCATGTATGCTATGTTGTGTACCAGACCTGATGTAAACCTTGCCGTAAGTTTGGTAGGAAGGTACCAAAGTAATCCCGGCATGGAACACTAGACAGCGGTCAAGAACATCCTGAAGTACCTGAAGAGGACTAAGGATATGTTTCTCATTTATGGAGGTGACGAAGAGCTCGTCGTAAAGGGTTACGTCGATGCTAGCTTCGACACAGATCTGGATGACTCCAACGCTCGATATATGGGCTGGTGCAAGCATCTTGGAGTTGGAACATTCGCTTTGATGAGATGATCAAAGGATTTGGGTTTATGCAGACTTATGGAGAAGCATGCGTTTACAAGAAAGTGAGTGGGAGCTCTGTAGCATTTCTCATATTATATGTAGATGACATACTTTTGATGGGAAATGATATAGAGCTTTTGGACAGCATTAAGGCCTACTTGAATAAGAGTTTTTCAATGAAGGACCTTGGAGAAGTTGCTTATATTTTAGGCATCAAGATCTATAGAGATAGATCAAGACGCCTCATAGGTCTTTCACAAAGCACATACCTTGATAAGATATTGAAGAAGTTCAATATGGATCAGTCTAAGAAGGGGTTCTTGCCTGTGTTGCAAGGTGTGAAATTGAGCTTAGCTCAATGTCCGACCACGGCAAAAGATATAGAAGAGATGAGTGTCATCCCCTATGCCTTAGCCATAGGTTCTATTATGTATGCCATGCTGTGTACCAGACCTGATGTAAACCTTGCCGTAAGTTTGGTAGGTAGGTACCAAAGTAATCCCGGCAAGGAACACTAGACAACGGTCAAGAATATCCTGAAGTACCTGAAAAGGACTAAGGAATTGTTTCTCGTTTATGGAGGTGACGAAGAGCTCGTCGTAAAGGGTTACGTCGATGCTAGCTTCGACACAGATCTGGATGACTCTAAGTCACAAACCGGATATGTGTATATTTTGAATGGTGGGGCAGTAAGCTGGTGCAGTTGCAAGCAGAGCATCATGGCGGGATCTACATGTGAAGCGGAGTACATGGCAGCCTCGGAGGCAACGCATGAAGCAATTTGGGTGAAGGAGTTCATCACCGACCTAGGAGACATACCCAATGCGTCGGGGCCGATCAAACTCTTCTGTGACAACACTGGAGCTATTGCACTTGCCAAGGAGCCCAGGTTTCACAAGAAGACCAGGCACATCAAGCATCGCTTCAACTCAATTCGTGAAAATGTTCAAGATGGAGACATAGATATTTGTAAAGTACATACGGACCTGAATGTAGCAGATCCGTTGACTAAACCTCTCCCTAGAGCAAAACATGATCAACACCAGAATTCCATGGGTGTTCGATTCATCACAATGTAACTAGATTATTGACTCTAGTGCAAGTGGGAGACTGTTGGAAATATGCCCTAGAGGCAATAATAAAAGGATTATTATTATATTTCCTTGTTCATGATAATTGTCTTTTATTCATGCTATAATTGTGTTATCCGGAAATCGTAATACATGTGTGAATACTTAGACACCAACATGTCCCTAGTAAGCCTCTAGTTAACTAGCTCGTTGATCAACAGATAGTCATGGTTTCCTGACTATGGACATTGGATGTCATTGATAACAAGATCACATCATTAGGAGAATGATGTGATGGACAAGACCCGATCCTAAACATAGCAGAAGATCGTATAGTTCGTTTGCTAGAGTTTTTCCAATGTCAAGTATCTTTTCCTTAGACCATGAGATCGTGTAACTCCCGGATACCGTAGGAGTGCTTTGGGTGTACCAATCACAACGTAACTGGGTGACTATAAAGGTATACTACGGGTATCTCCGAAAGTGTCTGTTGGGTTGACACGGGTCAAGACTGGGATTTGTCACTCCGTATGACGGAGAGGTATCTCTGGGCCCACTCGGTAATGCATCATCATAATGAGCTCAAAGTGACCAAGTGTCTGGTCACGGGATCATGCATTACGGTACGAGTAAAGTGACTTGCCGGTAACGAGATTGAACGAGGTATTGGGATACCGACGATTGAATCTCGGGCAAGTAACATACCGATTGACAAAGGGAATTGTATACGGGGTTGCTTGAATCCTCGACATCGTGGTTCATCCGATGAGATCATCGAGGAGCATGTGGGAGCCAACATGGGTATCCAGATCCCGCTGTTGGTTATTGACCGGAGAGCCATCTCGGTCATGTCTACATGTCTCCCGAACCCGTAGGGTCTACACACTTAAGGTTCGGTGACGCTAGGGTTGTAGAGATATGAATATGCAGTAACCCGAAAGTTGTTCGGAGTCCCGGATGAGATCCCGGACGTCACGAGGAGTTCCGAAATGGTCCGGAGGTGAAGAATTATATATAGGAAGTGCAGTTTCGGCCATCAGGAGAGTTTCAGGGGTCACCGGTATTGTACCGGGACCACCGGAAGGGTCCCGGGGGTCCACCGGGTGGGGCCACCCATCCCGGAGGGCCCCATGGACTGAAGTGGGGTGGGGAACCATCCCATAGTGGGCTGGTGCGCCCCCCTTGGCCCACCCCCTGCGCCTAGGGTTGGAAACCCTAGGGTGGGGGGGGCGCCCCACTTGCCTTGTGGGCCACTCCACCCTTGGCCGCCGCCCCCCTAGGGGAGCCTATATAAAGGGGGGGAGGGAGGGGCAGCCGGACCCTTGAGTCTTGGCGCCTCCCTCTCCCCTGCTACACCTCTCCCTCTCGCAGAAGAACGGCGAAGCCCTGCTGCGGTGACTGCTGCATCCACCACCACGCCGTCGTGCTGCTAGATCTTCATCAACCTCTCCTCCCCCCTTGCTGGATCAAGAAGGAGGAGACGTCACGCTGACCGTACGTGTGTTGAACACGGAGGTGCCGTCCGTTCGGTGCTAGGATCTCCGGTGATTTGGATCACGTCGAGTACGACTTCCTCATCCCCGTTCTTTGAACGCTTCCGCGCGTGATCTACAAAGGTATGTAGATGCAATCCGATCACTCGTTGCTAGATGAACTCATAGATGGATCTTGGTGAAACCGTAGGAAATTTTTTGTTTTCTGCAACGTCCCCCAACAGTAGTTTGGCTTCAACATGCGTACCTTGTGAATGTTGTGGTAGACAATAGAGGTGTCTTCTTCGTCCATGAATGTCTGCTGCAGTGCCACTCAGTGAAGAATTCTTCAATGCAATCAAAAAGAGCGTCATGTATCTTGTCGGCCTCGTACATAAGGCAAGTTTTCCTTGTTGTGTCCTCTGTCTGGTATGCCATTGGGTCCATTATGGTTATCACGTGGGCCATCATGTCCCAGTTGAAGCAGCACCAACCATGTTGCATGACGGCGGGGATTGTAACCTGTTACATAGGGTGAGAAAGATGGAAGTTAGGCGTATGTCAAGCGTCGGCATTGCTTGGGTTCTGATGCAGTTCTACCCACTGTAAGAACAGAGAAATTTGGATGAAAACAACTCTGGAGACATTACCATCCGACAGTTTGCGATGTTGCACTTCACTTCATTTCCGATGAATTGCCTTTGTATTGACATGATTCTTGTGGTATTTTCCCCTGCAATGGCGTGACACTAGCATGTCACCCAATATAAGAAAAAAAGGGTAGGATATTTCTAGAACTATGGCAAGAAAGTGGGCAGTGTGCTGTAGTTGTGATTTCATACCGCAAAATCAGGCTCAAGGAGCAACCGGTAAAGTTCGTCTGGGCTGGCACGGTGTGCATGTGACTCCATCTGTCCAATTCACCGGACGATCAAGGACCCAAGCTCTTGGTCCAATTCAGAACAATCGCATATTTGTGACTTGATGGCATTGCCGCTGACTGCAATGATCCGTGGGTCAGGGTGTGAGACCCAATCCCTGTGAAAATGGCATCGGGGGGAAACAAGTCAGCTTAATCTACTGGGTGCGGCAAGGTCGTCGCGCCCTCCACACTTGCTTATCTTTGGAAAGTACCTGGTATTGCTTACCTTGCTAGGTCATAGGGTGTTCTTGATCGCATCCATTCTCTGATGGCTTTTAGGACGCCCGGCCCGTGTGTGCGCACCAGACGGTTGCTCAACCATGGGTCTTTGGTGAAACCGGTGTGGGTAGCTTTGATCTTTGTTACAGCCATGTTGTTGACTTGACCAAAGACAATATGTCCCTTGTTGTCTCCAATCTCATCGTTAAGCATCATTAGCTGGCCCACTAGGTGGTCTGAGTGTGTCTTCGTCGCCAAGGTAGGTGAAATCAGAGTGGCCTTTCCATCCTTCTTAACAGGCGTACTGGCTTCGTTGTGTCTGTCTATGTCCAATTCGAATGATGGTGCGTCTGCGAGCATTGGTGATTTTATTGCCCTAATGTACTTGCATGGACAACCTATGAGAACTTCATATTATCAATGGAGGAAAACATTGGCAACCTATTACCTGGCGCGTCATCTGCCCTTGCTCGCTTTTGGCCCCTAGTAGGTGTTGTGGACAATTGGTCGGTGGTGGTCAAGACCACTGGTTTGGCGCGTTCAACGGGCGTCAAGGATGGAGATGACAACTCCAGCCTTCGTCCAACTATTTGATGTGCGAGTCTGCTCGGTGCTTCTGCGTTGTGTGAACCTGCATAAACAACACAGTTTAGTTCAGGCTGTGTGAAAAAAGGACAGCTATTTTAGAGTCATCACGGCCGGGTGTGTGTGTGTGGGGGGGGGTTGGGTGGAGAGTACCTGCACCACTGACGCCTGGTGCGGGTTTGACAGCGCGATAAGATGCATTGGGTGCGGGTGTTGTCAAATTTGGTTTGACAATGTACACCTATAGCAGTTTTTTTGTGAATTGAATGTTCTCATTTGCAATGTTCCTTCTCATTTCATTTGCGATATGCACACACTTTGCGTTGTGCTCTTTAAGTGCCCATCCTAATGGAGAAGCGGCCTGCAAAATGTAGGCAGATGTTAGGTTGTTGTGTGGAGGTGGCCCGCACCAATCCCAGTCTAAAACAAAGATTTTTTTTGTCTTTGGTATGTGTGAGTGTGGATTGTGTCTCACCAGCTCTGGGTTTTGCATCTGGATCCAGCGAGCGTAGTCGCCGGGGCTGAATTTGATGCTGCTTTTATGTGTCTATGGAAGGTTGCTTGTGTCCGCATTGGTATACTCTCCCCGTCGAGTGGTCTCTGGGTTATGACTGACGAGTGCATACTGATTTGCTGAGCCTTCAGCCTTGTGCTCCATTGCTTTCTTCTTGCCATGTTTCTCGTTCAGCCAGTTGTGCCATGTGTAGCACATGGCATTCCAGTGTCTTGCCTGCATAAGGTTGCGCGTAGTTTAGTATGTGTCGCGCTATCATAGTTGTGGTTAAACATACATAGCTGTTACCTCAGGGACTATGAAGATTGTTCTCCCTAGCTTTCTTGCTGAGCACACGAGGATCATCCATTTCAGGGTCTCCCCGTCGAATAATTGTATCCGTGGCATTGTCGTTTGCTTCAAGTTCATCATGCCCAGTTCGACATTATCTAGCACGAACACCTGTCGACATGAAAAGCACATGTTGATTATGTTAGTGCAGAGCTTCAAACAAATCGCCAAAAAGAGCATTCTGTAACTTTGGGGGTTTTATTTTAGTGAATTTGGCCTATCCAACTGTGATTTTGATGGATTTACCTGAAAGAAAAGGTGACACCCAGAGAGGTGGTTGGGTGTTATGTTTGCATGTGTTTCCAACTTCAGTTTGCAGACTGCTTCTAGTAAAAAATTGAATGAATATTTGCACCAATTGAAGAGGGAGATGTTTTCCGCATCCTTGATGGCGCCCCAGTAGTCGATGGTTGAGTGATCATGTTTGGTGCACGGTGCGAACAGACTGCCCATCACAAACGCAACAAACGCCATCTTGAAGGAATCCTTTTCTAGACGGCTGGATAGTTCGTTTATTTCCTTGCCGATGAACACTTCAAGCGAACTTAAGCTGCGATCAGATTTCTCTGTCCACCCTATAGAGTTCCTGATGAACTCGATTGCTTCAAATGTGATGTCTGCATCTTTCCCATGGATGTCTCGTTGACCACATGGGATGCCAAACACTTTGTGGAAATCCTCTGGATAAAAAGTAATTGGCGTTCCACCGTCTCTCAGGATGATGCAATGCTCTTTCACATCCACCTTGGTCATGAGGAACTTGCTGAACTTGAGATTGATTTTCTGAATCATGGGGATACGCAGTACACCCTCGAAGCCAATCTCCTCAACAAGGAATCTTTTGTAATCCGATAATGCAGCAACGACCTCTGTTACTTTCTGAATAGCTATCCTAGATGTGTGTTTAGTGGACCTGCTTGTCGATCCCAACGGAGCTGCTACTTCTATTTCTTCTCCATCTCTTTCCATTGTGGGCGGGGTCTGGATCTGCCGTCTGACTTGTTGTTCTCCTTCTTCCATCGATCTGTGCGAAAACCTGCAGGGGAGAAGGCACGGGGGGAGATGTTTCAGCTATAGTTTGATTGTTGTGCTGACGACCTCGGAGATGTGGTTCAGAACTTACCTCGCTGCGCGGCGAACCCCCGGCTGCTCCGTCGCCTGAATCCGCCGGCGAGACCCTCATTTCTCTGTTTTGCTAATGGATACTGCTTTCGATCTGTTGTGTCTGTGCGCGTGCGAGGGGTGCGTGGCGTGTGGGTACAACATCTTAACTCTCTACGGCATAACGTGGTTGGGGGTTGGGGGTTGGGTTCTACTGCGTGTAGCACTTGCCCCCCCTACGCACCCGTGGGTTCGCTTTTTGCCGGTGGGAGCGTTGGAATTTTTGTCTCTGCACGTCTTGGCTGATGCGTGTGGTGCACGCCGCACAGGTGATCATTAGCTACATATGAATTTATTTGCCGTGCGAGATTACAAATGTTTGGACTGCACCGTACTATGGCCTTAGTCAAACCTAGTAAACTACATAACCCATGCTGTCAGGGAGAAGAAATTAAAAATCTTGATCAGGTCGCGCTCCGTCATGGCATCTGGTACGCCACACTGCTCAGTACTGCCCACCGGCTGACCTGGCAAGCACCACGAAGAGCATTAGCAAGCAGATCATCATGGTGTTCCTCACCACGTTGCATATGTCGTCCATGGCGCGGCCCATTCCGAACATGACGTTGCTCCCTCCTCCGGCGGCCTTGATGAGTAGGTTAATGCCAACCCCGGTGATGTAGAATGCGTATTGGTCCACCCACAGCCAAAAATCACAGGGGCCTCCGTCCTGCGCGTGGTTACAAAACTGATCAGGGAACAAAAACAGTGGAGTAATCTCCTGCTGCATGTGCGTTCTGTGATACTTACTGCCTGGTTCGGGCACTTGTAGAACCGGATGCCCGGGTTACGATCCGTCCCGGACACGAACCACCTGGTCCTCGTCCCAGTGCACCTTGGGCACATGATCAATGGCAGCAGTGGGGGAGGTGCCCGGAGATGCCGCGCCGACGATGAACTGCTCGACATCTTGGCACAGTGGCGGGGGGTGGATGGGAGTGAGAGATGTTTGTGCATGCTTGACTGAGGCCGTGTGCTCGCTGGTTCCTGTCCAGCAATTGCATGGTCTTTAAATACATTGAAGCCAAGAAATGTGTGGCCTCCTTTGGTTTAGAGGAATTTCATAGGAATTCTAGAGGATATGATTCTTATAGGATTTTTTCCTTTAGAGCACTTTGGTTCATAGGAATGGATTCCTATTCCTACATAGGATTGGCTCCTATCCTCCATATTTCATAGGAAAATAAAAAAAGCCTAGACTCAATGGAAAAATTCCTTTGGTGTCAACCAAATGACATCTTGTTTCTTATTCCTACTCATAGAATTTGAGATACATGTCATCTCATTTCCTACAAGATTACTATTCCTATGATAATCCTATCCTATGAACCAAAAGAGGCCTATACGTTATACAGTGTCTCATGCAACGGTAGTATTCCGTCCTCCTCCCTGCGATGTACAATCATACGAGCAGCGGCTTGTCAGACTGATCTGTCAGGTTGGTCCATCTAAATACATGAATACGAACCATGCCGCTCTCCCGTTTCTCTATATACGCCAAGTAGCAAGGCAGCTCGCCCCGCATCGCGACGCTCTGCCCACCGTAGATGCGTTGGGTGCATCTGTCGCTCGGTGCAGCGATGCACTTCTCTTCCAGACACAGCCAACTTCACTCCATTGGCCAACCTGCTCAGCTCCCCTGATTCCGTTCGTCACCGCCGCTGCTCTCCTCCTGTAGTTTGCTCCCCCCACCTGTGCCGGCGCAGCGGCTCCCGACGCCAATCATCTTTGTGCAGGAGCAGCAGGTACGTACACTGTGACTAGAATCTAGATGTATAACGTATTCCCCTTCACAGAGATGTGTAGTGTACTGAACTTGGTTGCTCTGCCTCCAGATGCAGATGGGTTTTGCAGCTTGTAAAAGCGGGGGCTGAAGGCTGGTATTCCATCCTCTTTGATTCTGTCCAGCCGCACCTCTCCGGCATTCTTCCGCAAGATCTGAAGGCCCAACCCTTGTGTAAGTGAACCATTCTGTTCCTCTGGCCTCAGGCAGCGACATTACCAGTAGTGTTGCTGCTGCTTCTTTTCCCCCTTTGCTATTTGGTAGTGACTAACTGCAAGAACATTCCTATTGATGCGTGCAGCTTGCAGCATCTCAACACACTCACCAGCAGCGTGAGGATGGCCACCGCTATCAGTGCGGCAGTGTGGGCATTGCGCAAGGCGCTGGCTCCCGTTACGGATGACTTTCTCAAGGATTGGGCGGCCAGCGACAGTCTCGGCCCCAACATCACCGCCCTCAAGATGGAGCTGCTGCGCGCACAGGGGATCCTCTATAACGCGCATGACAGGGAGATCACCAACCCTGCGCTCCAGGACCTGTTGCACATGTTGCGGCAGCTGGCGGACGGGGCCGAAGACGTGCTTGATGAACTGGACTACTTCCGCATCCAGGACAAGCTCGACAGCACCTACCATGCAGCTGATAAGCATGCCGGTGGCTGCACCCATGGCCTCGCTCTGAACGCGCGGCACACTGCCAGAGCTGTTGCCAACAAATTCAAGTTCTCCTCGGGCGGCAACAAGCAGACACCAAAATTGAAGTTTGATCGTGTGGATATGTCTAAAAGGATGGCAGACATTGTACAGCAGCTGGATCCTATATGTGCTAAGGTGAAGGAAATCCTTGATCTAGAGCTTCGGAACCTCAAACCTGCCTAAGGCAACAGACCCAAAACCACGTCAGCAATAATAGAGCCAGAGTTATTCGGGAGGAATGTTCAGAAAAAGAACATTGTGGATGACATTACCCATGGAAAATATTATGCCAATGGACTTACCGTGCTTCAAATTGTTGGCCCAGGGGGTATTGGAAAGACGACTTTCACACTACACGTATATCAAGAGGTGAATAGCTTGTTTGATATTATGATTTGGTTATGTGTTTCTCTTAATTTTGATGCAAATAGGTTGACACAAGAGATTGTGAAAAATATCCCCAAAGTTAATGATGAAAAAGAGAATGCTAGTGAAGAAGAACTCATCGAACATAGATTAAAGCATAAGAGGTTCTTGCTAGTCTTGGATGATGTGTGGACATATCACGAGGATGAGTGGAAAAAACTGTTAGCTCCGTTCAGAAAAGGAGAGGCAAGAGGTAACATGGTTATTGTCACAACTCGAATCCTAGAGGCAGTAACAATGGTAAAAACAGTGGATTATTCAATAGAACTCAATCGCTTAGGAACTGAAGATTTTATGCATTTGTTTGAAGCATATATATTTGGTCACCAACAGCCATGGAAAGACTATCCTGAATTACTTGATGTTGGAAGAGCAATAGTGGGGCATCTGAAGGGTTTCCCTCTTGCAGCAAAAACTGTAGGTAGATTACTAAGAAACCAACTTACATTGGACAGTTGGACAAGTGTTCTTGAAAGCAAAGAATGGGAGTTACAAACCAGCGACTATGACATTATGCCAGCTCTAAAGCTTAGTTATGATTATCTCCCTTTCCATCTGCAACAATGTTTTTCCTATGGTGCTTTGTTTCTTGAAGATTATGAGCAAAGAGTTGGTTCAATTATGGATAGGGCTGGATATTTTAGATTCATGTGATCAGAGGAAAAGACTTGAAGATGTTGGGCTGTGCTATTTAAATGACTTGGTTAATTGTGGATTTTTCAAGAAAAATGAAAAAGAAGATGGCAGTTCTTGTTATGTTATGCATGACCTACTGCATGAGTTAGCAGTGAAGGTTTCCTCATCAGAGTGTCTTAGCATGTGTAGTTCTAATGTGAAATATATACAATCTCCTCCATCTGTACGCCACTTGTCTATCATTATAGATGACGGAGATGTCAATGATAGATTGGCTTTTGAAGATTTTAAGAGGGATTTAAGTTCATTGGGTGAAAAATTGAAAGTTGAAAACCTAAAAACTTTGATGTTATTTGGAGAATACCAAGGATGCTTTGCCAAGAGTTTTGGTGCTTTGTTTGCAGAAGCAAAATCTCTTCGTGTTATTCTTTTATCTGGGGCATATTATAGGTATATTGTGGAGGATGTTTTACACAACCTTCCGAGACTTGTCCATCTTCGCTACCTGAGGATAACACCTTCTGCAAGACTGAACAGAAACATCTCAAGATTGTATCACCTGAGAGTTATAGATTTTGACAAAAACAGTGTCCATCTTGATTTTCCAAGAGATATGAGCAACCTTATAAATGTTCGCCATTTTCTTGTCCGGGACAGGGACCTTCAGTATAGAACTTTTGGTGTGGGAAAACTGGAATTACTTCAAGACTTAAGAAGCTTTATGGTTAAAAAGGAAAATATAGTTTTGAATTTAGGCAGATTGGTCGGTTGGCAGAGTTTGGTGAGTCACTGAGAATTCATGGCATTGAGAATGTTGAGCGACAGAAAGAGGCAAATGAAGCTAAACTGATGCACAAAATCAACTTACAGAAGCTAATGTTACAATGGGGTATTGATCGACATAATAAGGATCCTGCACAAGAAGATCATGTTCTTGAAAATCTTAAGCCCCATAGCAGTCTTGTAGATCTACACATTGGAGGGCATGGAGGTGCTACTTGCCCTTCATGGTTAGGTGAGAACCTCTTAGTTAAAATATTGGAATCTCTTTGTCTGGTTGATGTTGCTTGGAGCAATTTTCCACCTCTAGGGGAGTTGTGGTTTGCTAATGAGCTTGGTGAAGAGCATCTGAGTGGTATCCCAAGCCAGAGCTTTCAAAATTTGAAAAAGCTAAAATTGGTTAAGATACCAAGGTTGAGAAAATGCGTTGGAAATAGCACTTGTCATTTGTTCTCTCACCTAGAAGTGCTCATTGTTAAAGTTTGCGCTGAACTCTTGGAGCTGCCGTTTCTAGGCTGTAAATCAAAGCAAGAGGCAAACATGACTTGGTTCCCTAGATTACGGAAGCTAGAGATTGAAGACTGCCCAAAGCTATTGATATTGCCCCCTGTTCCTTGGACTCGTGATCCATGCTCTGCCACGATAGCACGAGCTGGATCGTGTTTTGAGGAGCTGAGTTATTATAGTGAGAAGTCTAGATCGACATTGAGTGTCAAGGGGAAGGAGGGTGGTCTAAGCGATAGCAAGTTCTGGAATGTGCTGGCATTGCGTAATTTAACTGATCTTGAAGAGCTGGAGATGAGTAAATGCCCTCCTCTGCCATTAGATCACCTCCAAATGCTAACATCTCTGAAGATTCTCAAAATATATCGTTCGGATATTTTTTTGCCACTGAGTGATGTCATGTACCAGTTACCAATTGATACCCTGCATATTTGGCGGTGTGGTGCTACCGGGAAGGAGTTGACACAGTTGCTCACTCACTTCATGAATCTCAGCAAGTTGGAAATATCCTATTGTGAGAAGATAACAATGGTTGGTGTGATGGAGCAGCAGGAGACGACAAGAACTGCATCATCTTCAGATAATAAAGCGGAGCAAGCACAAATTGAGCAGCAGCAGCAACAACAGACAAGAGAAGAGGAGGAAATAGCAACAGCATTAGGAGAAGGACTTCTGCTCTTGCCTCCCCAGCTGCAGGAATTGGAGATTGGCAATTGCCCAGAGCTGGCCCTACTCTCCAGTTCGCTCAATGATGGCGAACAAGGAGGAGGATGGCTCCAAGGCCTCCGCTCCTGTCGCGCCTGCATATGCCCTTAGTCAACATACGCAGCGGACTGAACAAGTGCAAGTTCAGAGTTACCCAGACCGATGGATTGGGCAGGAAGGAAATATAATCTGAATTAAACACTCTCTCCCCCACCTCGCTCCTCACCTGCTCCCTTCTCTCCTCCTCCCCAAATTCTAGATCGAGATCTAGGGCATTACAATCTGGTATTCAGAGTCAATTTTTTTTCTCGATCCACGCCGCGCCGCCGCTCTCCTATCCTCTTGATCGTCCGGTAACATCCACTAAGCCAGGTGCGAGCCGCTCCGGCAAACTCGCCCAAAATCCTTCTCGGGGTTCGGATCGATTCGGAGCGAGATGACGGCGCTGCCATCCAAACCCTCGGCGCAGACTCGCCGTGTCCTGGACGCCATGACGGAGACCATCGACAAGCTTCAGAGCCTGCTCGAGACGGTGATTCGCCGGCTGGACGCGAGCCAGAAGACCGCGGACGAACGCCACCAGACGCAGCTCTCCTACAACGACCAAGTCTCCGTCGAGCTCAAGCTCCTGTCCAAGAAGATCAACCTCACGCAAGCCGATGTGGACGAGGCCCGCAAGGCTGCACCGACCGTGGATCCCGCGGCGACCGTCTCCGGCGCCGCATCTCCATCGGGCGTCACGGCCACCGGGGACTCCTCTGCACACCGTCCACCACCTCCACCACCACCACCGCCACCACCGAGTCGCCCTCTGCCGCTGCCCTTCTACACCGACGGTGCAGCACAGCTTCCGTTTGCCCGCCTCGTCAACCACGGTCCGCCGCTACTCACCGCGTGGTCACCATCGTCCTAGGAGCTTGACCGCCACGGCGACCACTACATCAAGCCGCCCAAGCACGATTTCCCGCGGTTCGACGGCGACGCCCCGCGCATCTGGCTGGACCGCTGCACCACCTACTTCGAGCTATACCGCGTGCCACAACACAACTGGGTCATCACAGGCCTCATCACTTTTATTATGACACAAGCAACTATGATCTCTAATTGTCATTGCAAACATGTTTATTCATAATAGGCTGAATCAAGAACGAGGGACTCATCATATTTACAAAAACAAAAGAGGTCGAGTTCATACCATCTTTTCTCATCTCAGTCAGTCCATCATATATCATCATAATTGCCTTTCACTTGCACGACCGAACGGTGTGAATAATAATAAGAGTGTACGTGCATTGGACTAAGCTGGAATCTGCGAGCATTCAATAAACAGGAGAAGACAAGGCAATATGGGCTCTTGGTTAAATCAACAATGATGCATATAAGAGCCACTTCAACAATTTAATTATGGTCTTCTCCTACTGACCCCCAAAGAAAAGAAAAGAAATAAAACTATTTACACGGGAAAGCTCCCAACAAGCAAAAGAAGAACGGGAAATATTTTTGGGTTTTCTTTTTAATTATTACTACTACAGCAGAAAAATAAACTACTACTATTTTTTCGGTTTTTCTTAAGGTTTAACAATCACACAAGAAGAAAGCAGGAAAAAGAAAATAAACTAGCATGGATATTACAGTGAAAAAGTATGAGCACTGACATCTACAATGAGTGTGTGTGAGCATAAATGTAATGTCGGCGAGAAATACGTACTCCCCCAAGCTTAGGCTTTTGGCCTAAGTTGGTCTATGGCCACGGCTGGCCTGGCGGATATCCATAATAATAGTTGTTGGGGTCGTACTGTGATGAGGAGGAATAGTTGGGATCATACTGTTGTGCAGCGGTTATCTCCTGCTGAGCTGCAGCGTGGAGTCGGGCTACCTCCGCTCTCCTCTCGTACTCTTCTGCCTCCTCTCTGGTAATAACATATCTTCCTTTTGTCTGTGAATCAAAGAAGGCAGGAGCAGGGAGAGTAATACGGAAAACACGTCGTTTATCAAAAATTAAGCGATATAAGAGAGGTGATTCAGGCTTCTCGACAAACTGGTACGAAGCCTTAGAGTTATTGTCTAAATATGCAGGAGACAACTCCATATCACCCTCACGAATGTCTATTTCAAGAAAATGAGCTAAGATGGTTTCATAAATTCCTCCAAAGAAATCTCCATTATGTCTATTATGATGCAACCTACGAGCTACAATGGCTCCCATATGATAAGATTGGTCCCCAAACACAGCACTCCTAAGAATGCTGAGATCAGGGACACACATGTGACATGCTTCATCCTTAGCATTTATGCATCTACCGATGAAGGGAGCAAAATAATGTATAGCAGGAAAGTGAATGCTCCCTATGGTAGCCTGCATTATGTCTCTGTATTCCCCCACAGTTATACTAGCAAGAAAGTTTCTAAATTCAGATTTAGGGGGATCCCTAATACTGCCCCATGATGAAAGTTCGCAAGCAGAAGTGAAATCCTCTAAGTCCATGGTATAAGATTTATCATAGAGATCAAACATGACTGAAGGAGAATTACGCGAAGATGAATACTCAAACCTCCTCACAAATGAACTTGTGAGATCATGATACTGGGGGCATTTGTTAGCCTCAAAATCCTCAAGACCGGCATTGCATAAATATGCTTTGAATTCTTCTTTAATTCTCGCACGGTCCATAAAATTTTCCGACGGCCATTCGCAAGGCCGTACTGGAGCGTCTCTTGGTGGATCCTCGTCAGCATCACGCATAGCAATCCTGGGTCCTTGCTTCTTAGAGGAACCACCTTGGAACATCTTCCTAAACATATTGTTTTTCTATGAAAAATTCTGAAATTTTTAGTGACTTTAAAATAAAAGTAAACCAACTTCAAGAAAACTGATAGCAACTACTCCTACAAGTGCCTAGAGCCTATATCAAGCATTAGAACTACTTAGAACCATATAAATTTGACATGCAAGCTCAAGAACATGGTCACCTATGCAGCACAAATTTGCAAAGAATAAAGCACTAGAACAAAAACTAATTGGACCAATGGAGGAGTCACATACCAAGGAACAATCTCCCCAAGCAGTTTTGCGAGAGGTGCTTTGAGCAAGGAGATCGAAAATCACAGCAAAAGTGGCTGGAACTCGTGCTTGAGTTGGTTTTTCGGGTTTGTGTGAGATAGAGGAAGAAGATGGGTGCTGGGATAAGTGGAGGAGGGCCACCGTGGGCCCACGAGGCAGGGGGCGCGCCCTATGAGGGGGCGCGCCCACCACCCTCGTGCCAGGTGGCAGCTCCTCCCGCGGTAATTTTTGCACAGTAAATCCTCAAATATTCCCGAAAAAATCATATTAAATTGGCATGGCATTCTGAGAACTTTTATTTTCGGGATATTTTTATATTGCACGGACAAGTCAGGAAATAGACAGAAAATACTATTTTTACTTTATTTAATATAAATAACAGAAAGTAAAAGTGGGGTACAGAAGGTTGTGCTTCTAGTTTCATCCATCTCATTCTCATCAAAAAGAATCTACTAACAAGGTTGATCAAGTCTTGTTAACAAACTCATTCCGATAATCATGAAACCGGAGAAATTTCGACTAACACTATGTTACCTCAACGGGGATATGCACATCCCCAATAATAAGTATATCATATTTCTTTTGGACGGTAGGAAGAGGAAATTCAAAACCTCCAAATATAATCGACGGAATTTTTCCAATAGAGTTGATACTATGAACTTGAGGTTGTTTCCTTGGAGAGTGTACCGTATGCTCATTACCATTAACATGAAAAGTGACATTGCCTTTGTTGCAATCAATAAAAGCCCCTGCAGTATTAAGAAAAGGTCTTCCAAGAATAATATACATACTATCATCCTCGGAAATATCAAGTATAACAAAGTCCGTTAAAATAGTAACGTTTGCAACCACAACAGGCACATCCTCACAGATACCGACAGGTATAGCAGTTGATTTATCAGCCATTTGCAAAGATATTTCAGTAGGTGTCAACTTATTCAAGTCAAGTCTATGATATGAAGAGAGAGCCATAACACTAACACCGGCTCCAAGATCACATAAAGCAGTTTTAATATAATTTCTTTTAATGGAGCAAGGTATAGTAGGTACTCCGGGGTCTCCAAGTTTCTTTGGTATTCCACCCTTAAAAGTATAATTAGCAAGCATGGTGGAAATCTCAGCTTCTGGTATCTTTCTTTTATTAGTAATGATATCTTTCATATATTTAGCATAAGGATTTGTTTTGAGCACATCAGTTAATCACATACGCAAAAATATAGGCCTAATCATTTCAGCAAAGCGCTCAATCCTCATCATCCTTTTTCTTGGATGGTTTCGGAGGAAAAGGCATGGGTTTCTGAACCCAAGGTTCCCTTTCTTTACCATGTTTCCTAGCAACAAAGACTCTTTTATCATAACGTTGATTCTTTGATTGTGGGTTATCAAGATCAACAGCAGGTTCAATTTCTACATCATTATCATTACTAGGTTGAGCATCATCGTGAACATCATCATTAATATTTTTACTAGGTTCATGTTCATTACCAGATTGTGTTTCAGCATCAGACATAGATATATCATTTGGATTATCAGGTGGTTCAGCAATAGGTTCACTAGAAGTTTGCACAGTTCTATCATTTTTCTTCTTCTTCTTTTTAGAAGACTAGGAACATCAATATTATTTCTTTGAGAATCTTGCTTGATTCTCTTAGGGTGGCCTTCAGGATACAAAGGTTCCTGAGTCATTCTACCTGTTCTAGTAGCCACTCTAACAGCATAATCATTTTTCTTACTATTCATTTCATTTAGCACTTCTTTTTAAGCCTTAAGTACTTGTTCTACTTGAGTGGTAACCATAGAAGCATGTTTACTAACAAGTTTAAGTTCACCTTTAATATTAGTCATATAATCACCCAAGCGTCTAATCATATAAGCATTTTCTTTTAATTGTCTACCAAAATAAGCATTGAAGTCATCTTGCTTAAACATAAAGTTATCAAACTCATCCAAGCATTGACTAGCAATTTTAGTAAAAGGGACTTCAGCTTTATCATATCTATAGGGAGAATTTACCTTTACTACCTGTGTCTGGATATCGGGATCAAGAGGTTCTTCGGTAGATAAATAATTAAGATCATATGTTTCATCAACATGCGGTGAATTAAGACCATGTATTTCTTCAATAGGAGGTAAATTCTTAACGTCTTCAGCTTTAATGCCTTTTTCTTTCATAGATTTCTTTGCCTCTTGCATATCTTCGGGACTGAGAAATAGAACACCTCTCTTCTTCGGAGTTGGTTTAGGAATAGGCTCAGTAATCGGAGCAGGAGTTGGCTCAGGAGCTGGCTCAGGAGGTGCCCAATTATTTTCATTTGTCAACATATTATTCAATAGAATTTCAGCTTCATCCGGTGTTCTTTCCCTAAAAAGAGAACCAGCACAACTATCCAGGTAATCTCTGGAAGCTTCGGTTAGTCCATTATAAAAGATATCAAGTATTTCAAGTTTCTTAAGAGGATGATCAGGCAAAGCATTAAGTAACTTGAGAAGCCTCCCCCAAGCTTGTGGGAGACTCTCTTCTTTAATTTGCACGAAGTTGTATATTTCCCTCAAAGCAGCTTGTTTCTTATGAGCAGGGAAATATTTAGCAGAGAAGTAATAAATCATATCCCGAGGACTACACACACAACCAGGATCAAGAGAATTAAACCATATCTTAGCATCACCCTTTAATGAGAACGGAAATATTTTGAGTATATAAAAGTAACGCGATCTCTCATCATTAGTGAACAGGGCAGCTATATCATTTAACTTAGTAAGATGTGCCACAACAGTTTCAGATTCATAGCCATAAAACGGATCAGATTCAACCAAAGTAATTATATCAGGATCAACAGAGAATTCATAATCCTTATCAGGAACACATATAGGTGAAGTAGCAAAAGCAGGGTCAGGTCTCATTTTATCTCTAAGTGATTCTTTGTTCCATTTAATTAATAACCTCTTAAGCTCATATCTATCTTTGCAAGCAAAAATAGCGGCAGAAGATTCCATATCAAAAAGATAACCCTCAGGAATAACAGGCATATTTTCATCATCACTATCATCATTGTATTCAGATTCAATAATTTCTTTTTCTCTAGCCCTAGCAATTTGTTCATCAAGAAATTCACTAAGGGGCACAGTAGTATCAGGCATAGAAGCAGTTTCATCATAAGTATCATGCATAGCAGAAGTGGCATCATCAATAACATGCGACATATCAGAACGAATAGCATAAGCAGATGCAGGTGTCACAAACTTACTCATAACAGAAGGTGAATCAAGTGCAGAGCTAGATGGCAGTTCCTTACCTCCCCTCGTAGTTGAGGGATAGATCTTGGTTTTTGGATCTCTCAAGTTCTTCATAGTGTCCAACAGATATAAATCCCAAGTGACTCAAAGAATAGACCTATGCTCCCCGGCAACGGCGCCAGAAATTAGTCTTGATAACCCACAAGAATAGGGGATCACAACAGATTTCGAGGGTAGAGTATTCAACCCAAATTTATTGATTCGACACAAGGGGAGCCAAAGAATATTCTCAAGTATTAGCAGCTGAGTTGTCAATTCAACCACACCTGGAAACTTAGTATCTGCAGCAAAGTGTTTAGTAGCAAAGTAATATGATAGTGGCGGTAGCGGCAACAAAAGTAAAGACAGCAAAAGTAATGTTTTTGGTATTTTGTAGTGATTGTAACAGTAGCAGCGGGAAAGTAAATAAGCGAGAACCAGTATATGGAAAACTCGTAGGCACCGGATCAGTGATGGATAATTATGCCGGATGCGGTTCATCATGTAACAGTCATAACATAGGGTGACACAGAACTAGCTCCAATTCATCAATGTAATGTAGGCATGTGTTCTGTATATAGTCATACGTGCTTATGGAAAAGAACTTGCATGACATCTTTTGTCCTACCCTCCCGTGGCAGCGGGGTCCTATTGGAAACTAAGGGATATTAAGGCCTCCTTTTAATAGAGAACCGGAACAAAGCATTAGCACATAGTGAATACATGAACTCCTCAAACTATGGTCATCACCGGGAGTGGTCCCGATTATTGTCACTTCGGGGTTGCCGGATCATAACACATAGTAGGTGACTATAGACTTGTAAGATAGGATCAAGAACTCACATATATTCATGAAAACATAATAGGTTCAGATCTGAAATCATGGCACTCGGGCCCTAGTGACAAGCATTAAGCATAGCAAAGTCATAGGAACATCAATCTCAGAACATAATGGATACTAGGGATCAAACCCTAACAAAACTAACTCGATTACATGATAAATCTCATCCAACCCATCACCGTCCAGCAAGCCTACGATGCAATTACTCACGCACGACTGTGAGCATCATGAAATTGGTGATGGAGGATGGTTGATGATGATGACGGCGACGAATCCCCCTCTCCGGAGCCCCGAACGGACTCCAGATCAGCCCTCCCGTGAGGTTTTAGGGCTTGGCGGTGGCTCCGTATCGTAAAACGTGATGATCTCTTCTCCCTGGTTTTTTTCTCATCGAAACTCAATATATGGAGGTGGAGTTGGAGTCGGAGATGCAACAGGGGGCCCACGAGGTAGGGGGCGCGCCCTAGGGGGGGGCACCCTCGTCAGAAGGGTGTGGGCCCCCTGGTCTTCATCTTTGGCGAGATTTTTTATTGTTTTTTCTAATATGTTCTGTGGAGTTTCAGGTCATTCCGAGAATATTTGTTTTCTGCACATAAAACAACACCATGGTAATTCTGCTGAAAACAGCGTCAGTCCGGGTTAGTTCCATTCAAATCATACAAGTTAGAGTCCAAAACAAGGGCAAAAGTGTTTGGAAAAGTAGATACGACGGAGACGTATCATCCACTTATCCCAGCACCCATCTTCTTCCTCTGTCTCACACAAACCCGAAAAACCAACTCAAGCACGAGTTCCAGCCACTTTTGCTGTGATTTTCGATCTCCTTGCTCAAAGCACCTCTCGCAAAACTGCTTGGGGAGATTGTTCCTTGGTATGTGACTCCTCCATTGGTCCAATTAGTTTTTGTTCTAGTGCTTTATTCTTTGCAAATTTGTGTTGCATAGGTGACCATGTTCTTGAGCTTGCATGTCAAATCTATATGGTTCTAAGTAGTTCTAATGCTTGATATAGGCTCTAGGCACTTGTAAGAGTAGCTGCTATCAATATTATTGAGTTTGGTTCACTTTTGTTTGAAGTTACTAAAAATTTTAGATTATTTCAGAAAAATAATGAGGAGATTTTTGAGGGGCTCATCAAGACAAAGCTCAAAGGAAAAGGCACTGAAGCCTAAGTATAATTTGCTGCGCACCACGGAGATTCGGGCGTGTGAATGGCCTTCTGATGATTTCTTGAGAGTAGCCGGTATCTATGAAGATTTTCATGAATTGGCTCACAATGCAGGCCTCACCGCTTTCCTCCACGACCAATGCAATCAGTATCTCTTACTCACAAATACTTGTGTGCAAAACTTTCATTTTCATTTTAGGAACTCACCACCTACGGTGGAGTTTCATTTATATGATGAGCATAAGGAGATGTCACTTTATGATTTCTGTCGGATTTGTTTAATCCCTTTTGAGGGCAAGACAGAAGAACCACATCATGATGATGTGGCTGAGTTTATTGATACTATCACTGTAGGAGAAACTAGAAAGGTTTCTGATGCACGAATCACTAGCATACATTTTCCTGTTTTATGTTACTTTGCATTATTTGCTAGTCGTTGTTTAATTGGACGCGGAAACAGTGGAAACTTGAGTATCCCTGATATAATTATTCTGCATCGCGGTTTATACAGTGATAACACTTTTAGTATGGGCGGTATTATTGCTAGACGGTTAAGTATGAACCGTACTAAGGGTCCCATCTTTGGAGGCGTCTATGCCACACGCCTAGCTGCACATTTTAACATACCTATTAGGCATGCTGAGAAGGAAGAAAAGTTGCTGCCCGTGTTTATCTAGATCATAAAAGTATGGTGGCACATGATTTTATTATTAAGAATAGGGCAGGAGAGCTTAAATATCAATTGTTCTTTAACAAACATCATCATGAGACTATTATCCTACATGCTCCTTCTTTGTTTAGTTTTGTAGGACCCTACCTCGTTACGTGGGCTGCCGTCCAAGCTTACAAGAATCTTGCACTAGCCCCGGAACAGGAACCACAAGATGAGCCTCCACGACAATCTGTTTATTCTTGGGATCCAGAGATGACTGTCAGCCAGGGGCAGTCAGAGTCTTCTTCCTCATCACAGTACGACCCCAACAACTATTATTATGGATATCCGCCAGGCCAGCCGTGGCCATAGACCAACTTAGGCCAAAAGCCTAAGCTTAGGGGAGTACGTATTTCTCACCGACATTACATTTATGCTCACACACACTCATGGCTAGATGTCGGTGCTCATACTTTTTCACTGTAATATCCAGGCTAGTTTATTTTCTTTTTCCTGCTTTCTTCTTGTGTGATTGTTAAACCTTAAGAAAAACCGAAAAAATAGTAGTAGTTTATTTTTCTGCTGTAGTAGTAATAATTAAAAAGAAAACCCAAAAATATTTCCCGTTCTTCTTTTGCTTGTTGGGAGCTTTCCCGTGTAAATAGTTTTATTTCTTTTCTTTTCTTTGGGGGTCAGTAGGAGAAGACCATAATTAAATTGTTGAAGTGGCTCTTATATGCATTATTGATTGATTTAACCCAGAGCCCATATTGCCTTGTCTTCTCCTGTTTATTGAATGCTTGTAGATTCCAGCTTAGTCCAATGCACGTGCACTCTTATTATTATTCACACTGTTCGGTCGTGCAAGTGAAAGGAAATTATGATGATATATGATGGACTAGCTAAGATGAGAAAAGCTGGTATGAACTCGACCTCTTTTGTTTTTGTAAATATGATGAGTCCCTCGTTCTTGATTCAGCTTATTATGAATAAACATGTTTGCAATGACAATTAGAGATCATAGTTGCTTGTGCCATGCTTGATTAGCTATGAGTTATAATGATTTACCTTGTGTGCCAACATGCTATTGAGATGATTATGATGTGGTATGATGGGGTGGTATCCTCCTTTGAATGATTTAAGTGACTTGACTTGGCACATGTTCACGCATGTAGTTGAAACAAAATCAACATAGCCTTCACGATATTTATGTTCATGGTGGATTATATCCTACTCATGCTTGCATCCAATGTTTATTAATTTTAATGCATGTACATGGTTGTTGTCGCTCTCTAGTTGGTCGCTTCCCAGTCTTTTGCTAGCCTTCACTTGTACTAAGCGGGAATACTGCTTGTGCATCCAATCCCTTAAACCCAAAGTTATTCTAGATGAGTCCACTATACCTTCCTATATGCGGTATCTACCTGCCGTTCCAAGTAAATTTGTATGTGTCAAACTCTAAAACTTCAAATAAACATTCTGTTTGTATGCTCGAATAGCTTATGTATCAACAAAGGTTGTCCTTATCTTCCATGTTAGGCGGGTTATTCTCAAGAGGAGTGGACTCCGCTCCTCACTCACGAGAAAATGGCTGGTCACCGGGATGCACAGTCCCATGCTTTATGCAAACTAAATCAAAATTAATTGCAAACAAAACTCCCCCTAGGACCTGATGTATGTTGGAGGCACTCGTTGTTTCGAGCAAGCCATGGATTAATGCTTGTTGGTGGAGGGGGAGTATAAACTTTACCATTCTGTTTGGGAACCGCCTATAATGTGTTTAGCATGGAAGATATCGCCATCTCTTAGTTGTTACATTGACAATGAAAGTATACCGCTCAAAATACAATTTATCTCTATTGCAAAACCGAGCTCTGGCACCTCTACAAATCCTTGCTTCCCTCTGCGAAGGGCCTATCCATTTACTTTTATGTTGAGTCATCACCCTCTTATTAAAAAGCACTAGCTGGAGAGCACAACCGTCATTTGCATTCATCACTGTTAATTTATATTGGGTGTGACTATGATTGGATCTCTTTTACCATGAATTACAATGTCTAGTCAGTCCTTGATCTTTAAAGGTGCTCTGCATTTATGTTTTGCGGTCTCAGAAAGGGCTAGCGAGATACCATCTTGTTATATCATATTATGATTGTTTTGAGAAAGTGTTGTCATCCGAGATTTATTATTATGACTTGCTAGTTGATTATGCTATTGATATGAGTAATTGTGAGACCTGAGAATTATTGCAAATATGGTTAGTTATGATCTATGCTGAAAACTTGAATGCTGGCTTGACATAGTTACAACAACAAGAGCAAACAGAGTTTGTAAAAGTTTTTCTTTCTTTCTTTCAGTTTGTCAACTGAATTGCTTGAGGACAAGCAAGGGTTTAAGCTTGGGGGAGTTGATACGTCTCCGTCGTATCTAATTTTCCAAACACTTTTGCCCTTTTTTTGGACTCTAACTTGTATGATTTGAATGGAACTAACCCAGACTAGCGCTGTTTTCAGCAGAATTGCCATGGTGTTGTTTTATGTGCAGAAAACAAATATTCTCGGGATGACCTGAAACTCCACGGAACATCTTAGAAAAAGCAATAAAAAATCATCGCCAAAGATGAAGACCAGGGGGCCCAGACCCTCCTCACGAGGGTGGGGGGCACCCCCCCCCCCAGGGCGCGCCCCCTACCTCATGGGCCCCCTGTTGCATCTCCGACTCCACCTCCACCTCCATATATTGAGTTTCGATGAGAAAAAAATCGGAGAGAAGAAATCATCACGTTTTACGATACGGAGCCGCCGCCAAGCCCTAAAACCTCTCGGGAGGGCTGATCTGGAGTCCGTTCGGGGCTCCGGAGAGGGGGATTCGTCACCGTCATCATCATCAACCATCCTCCATCACCAATTTCACGATGCTCACCGCCGTGCGTGAGTAATTGCATCGTAGGCTTGCTGGACAGTGATGGGTTGGATGAGATTTATCATGTAACCGAGTTAGTTTTGTTAGGGTTTGATCCCTAGTATCCATTATGTTCTGAGATTGATGTTGCTATGACTTTGCTATGCTTAATGCTTGTCACTAGGGCCCGAGTGCCATGATTTCAGATCTGAACCTATTATGTTTTGATGAATATATGTGAGTTCTTGATCCTATCTTGCAATTCTATAGTCACCTACTATGTGTTATGATCCGGCAACCCCGAAGTGACAATAATCGGGACCACTCCCGGTGATGACCATAGTTTGAGGAGTTCATGTATTCACTATGTGCTAATGCTTTGTTCCGGTTCTCTATTAAAAGGTGGCCTTAATATCCCTTAGTTTCCAATAGGACCCCGCTGCCACGGGAGGGTAGGACAAAAGATGTCATGCAAGTTCTTTTCCATAAGCACGTATGACTATATACGGAACACATGCCTACATTACATTGATGAATTGGAGCTAGTTCTGTGTCACCCTATGTTATGACTGTTACATGATGAACCACATCCGGCATAATTATCCATCACTGATCCGGTGCCTACGAGTTTTCCATATACTGGTTCTCGCTTATTTACTTTCCCGCTGCTACTGTTACAATCACTACAAAATACCAAAAACATTACTTTTGTTGTCTTTACTTTCGTTGCCGCTACCGCCACTATCATATTACTTTGCTACTAAAAACTTTGCTGCAGATACTAAGTTTCCAGGTGTGGTTGAATTGACAACTCAGCTGCTAATACTTGAGAATATTCTTTGGCTCCCCTTGTGTCGAATCAATAAATTTGGGTTGAATACTCTACCCTCGAAAGCTGTTGCGATCGCCTATACTTGTGTGTTGTCAGCGACCACCACCAGCTACACCACCACCAGCTGCTGCTCCAGCCCGCGCCGCACCCGCACCACGGCAAGGGGGCAATGATTATGCACGGGAGCGCCAACTGCGCGAGTTCAGAAGGGCGAACGGCCTCTGTTTTCGCTGCGGGGACAAGTACTCTAGAGAGCATCAGTGCAAACGCACCGGCCAGATCCTGATGATCGAAGTGGGCGACTATGGCGAAATTCTGTCAGATGATACAATACACGCACTGCAACTGCTCGACCCACCAGCAGTTCAAGAACCAGAGTGTTGTTTGCTCTCCCACCATGTCGTCTCCAGGGAGGAAACACCATCCACCATGCGCCTCTGAGCTCAAGTGGGGGATCAGGTGATGCTGTTGTTGGTCGATTCTGGCAGCACCCACAGTTTCATAAGTGAGTCTTTCATCTCAAGGTTGTCTGTTCAACCTGAATCCCTACCGTCTGTCTCTGTCCGGGTGGCGAATGGCCAACACCTGCAGTGTGACAAGATCGTCAGATCCTTGCCATGGGAAGTGCCGGGGCACACTTTCCACACCAATCTGCGGGTACTTCAACTTAGTGCATATGACGGGGTTCTTGGTATGGATTGGTTGCCGCAGCACAGTCCCATGAACTACCACTAGCAGTTGAAGACGATCTCCTTCCAAGTGGGCGATAAAACTGTGCACCTCCAAGGCGTCAAAAACACAGACCTCCCTCCGATCACTGAATCAGATGCGTATGAGCTCCAGCGTATGGAAATCGCCAATGACATATGGACAGCGGCATTGGTGACAGTGGAACGGACTGACAAACCTGAACCAGCGCCCATACCTCCAAATATTCAGAAGATGCTATCTGAATACAAGGACGTCTTTGCCGAGCCCTGTACACTGCCATCCCGTCGACAGTATGATCACAGCATCAATTTAGAGCCCGACAGTGCACCAATCAACACAAAACCCTATCGCTACTCGCCAGCGCAGAAAGACGAAATTGAAAAGCAAGTACAGGACATGCTGCAATCCGAAGTGATCGCCCATAGCTCGAGCCCCTACGCCGCTCCCGTGTTGTTGGTAAAGAAAAAGGATGGGAGTTGGCGGTTTTGTGTTGATTTTCGACGGCTGAACTCAGTTACAGTCAAGAACAAGTTTCCCTTGCCCGTTGTGGATGAGCTCCTCGATGAACTGGCTAGTGCTGCATACTTCTCCAAGATCGATCTCCGCGCTGGCTATCATCAGATACGCATGCGGGAAGAGGATGAGGAAAAGACTGCCTTCAAGATGCACCACAGGCACTATCATTTTCGTGTGATGCCCTTTGGCCTGTGCAATGCACCAGCCACGTTCCAGTGTCTGATGAACACCGTCTTCGGGCGCCACGTATGTAAGTTCATCATTATTTTTCTTGATGACATCTTGGTTTTCAGTGAGGAGCTGCAGGAGCACGAGGAACATCTACGCGTTACCTTGGACCTACTCCGCGAGCATCAACTGTTCTCCAAGGCCTCCAAGTGCTCGTTTGCACAAACTAGCATCGAGTACTTGGGCCATATCATCTCTAAGGACGGCGTGGCAATGGACCCTAGCAAGACCAGTGCGATGAACGCCTGGACCGTTCCAACAAATCAAACAGAGCTGCGGGGTTTCCTCGGCTTAACTGGCTACTACCGCAAGTTTCTCACACACTACAGCATCATCGCCAAGCCCCTGACACGGCTGCTCACCAAGAAAGGGTTCGAGTGGAACGAGAAGGCCCAGGACGCATTCTTCATGCTCAAGAAGGCGATGGTGAGCACACCCGTGCTTGCACTGCCGGTCTGTGCGCGCCCGTTCACCATCGAGACCGATGCCTGTGACATTGGCGTGGGCGCGGTGCTCATGCAAGACGGTCACCCCGTGGCCTACCTCAGCAAGGCCTTGGGCGTGCGCAATCAGAAGCTTTCAACCTATGAAAAAGAATTCTTGGCGGTGATGATGGCAATCGACAAGTGGTGACCATATCTCCAGCGGGCGCCATTCGAGATCGTCACCGACCACAAGAGCCTCTGCGCCCTCAGCAACCAGCAATTGGCGACGAAACTGCAGCACAAGGCCATGGCGAAGCTGGTCGGCCTCCAATTTACCTTCCTCTACAAACGCGGCACCGAAAACGGTGCAGCGGACGCGCTGTCGCATGTCGGCCACCTGATGGCGCTCGACGCACTATCCCTGTGTCAACCACAGTGGCTCCAGGAGGTCGCAAACTCTTATGCGACGGACCCGGACACCCAGGAGCTGCTCGCCAAGCTCGCCGTCATCGACACCGACGACCAGGGGTGCACCCTCCAGCAAGGCGTCATCAGACAGCATGGGCGCCTCTAGATTGGAGCAAATTCAGCCCTGCAGACGAAGCTCATCTCGGCGCTGCACCACAGCGCTGTGGGCGGCCATCTGGAGCCACAGCGACCTACCACCGCATCCGCAAGCTATTCGCATGGGCCGGCATGAAGCGCGGGGTCGAAGATTTCATGAAGCAGTGCGCCGTGTGCCAGCATGCCAAGCACGAGCACATGCACCCGGCAGGCAAGCTCCAACCACTGCCGATTCTGCAAGAACCATGGCAGGAGCTGACAATGGATTTCGTCGAAGGACTGCCAAAATCGGAGGGCTACGATGCCATTATGGTCATCGTCGACCGGCTCACCAAGTACGCACATTTTGTGCCGCTTCGCCACCCCTTCACGGCAGCTCAGGTCGCCCGCGCGTTCTGGGAACATATCATCAAGCTTCACGGTGTGCCTCATTCCATCGTGTCCGATCGTGACAAGATCTTCACCAGTGCAATGTGGCGGGAGCTCCTCGCCATCGCTGGGACCAGGCTTCTGTATTCCACGGCTTACCACCCACAAACTGACGGCCAAACCGAGCGTGTCAATCAGTGTCTGGATATGTGTCTCCGGTGCGCAGTTGATACGTCTCCAACGTATCTATAATTTTTTATTGCTCCATGCTATATTATCTACTGTTTTGGGCAATATTGGGCTTTATTATCCACTTTTATATTACTTTCGGGACTAACCTATTAACCGGAGGCCCAGCCCAGATTTGCTGTTTTATGCCTATTTCAGTGTTTTGAAGAAAAGGAATATCAGACGGAGTCGAAACGAAACGAAATCAACTAGAGAAGTTATTTTTGGAAGGAAACACACCTGATAGACTTGGACCCCACGTCCGAAGATACGTGAGCTGCCCACGAGGGTGGGGGGCGCCCCCCCCCCCCTTAGGGCACGCCCCCTGCCTCGTGGGGCCCCCGTTGCTCCCCTGACGTGCTTCTTCTGCCTATATAACTCCACGTACCCTAAAACTTCCAGAACAGAGATTAGATCGAGAGTTCCGCCGCCAGAAGCCTCCGTAGCCACCAAAAGTCAATCGGGACCCTGTTCCGGCACCCTGCCGGAGGGGGGATCCCTCACCGGTGGCCATCTTCATCATCCCTACGCTCTCCATGACGAGGAGGGAGTAGTTCTCCCTCGGTGCTGAGGGTATGTACCAGTAGCTATGTGTTTGATCTCTCTCTCTCGTGTTCTTGATTTGGCACGATCTTGATGTATCACGAGCTTTGCTATTATAGTTTTGGATCTTATGTTTCTCCTCCCCCTCTTCTCTCTTGTAATGAATTGAGTTTCCCCTTTGAAGTAATCTTATCGGATTGAGTCTTTAAAGACTTGAGAACACTTGATGTATGTCTTGCCGTGGATATCTGTGGTGACAATGGGATATTACGTGATTCACTTGATGTATGTTTTGGTGATCAACTTGCGGGTTCCGCCCATGAACCTATGCATAGGGGTTGGCACACGTTTTCGTCGTGATTCTCCGGTAGAAACTTTGGGGCACTATTTGAGGTCCTTTGTGTTGGTTGAATAGATGAATCTGAGATTGTGTGATGCATATCGTATAATCATACCCACGGATACTTGAGGTGACATTGGAGTATCTAGGTGACATTAGGGTTTTGATTGATTTGTGTCTTAAGGTGTTATTCTAGTACGAACTCTAGGGCTGTTTGTGACACTTATAGGAATAGCCCAACGGATTGATTGGAAAGAATAACTTTGAGGTGGTTTCGTACCCTACCATAATCTCTTAGTTTGTTCTCCGCTATTAGTGACTTTGGAGTGACTCTTTGTTGCATGTTGAGGGATAGTTATGTGATCCAATTATGTTAGTATTGTTGACGGAACTTACACTAGCGAAAGTATGAACCCTAGGCCTTGTTTCCACACATTGCAATACCGTTTACGCTCACTTTTATCACTTGCTACCTTGCTGTTTTTATTATTTCAGATTACAAATACCTTTATCTACTATCCATATGCCACTTGTATCACCATCTCTTCGCCGAACTAGTGCACCTATACAATTTACCATTGTATTGGGTGTGTTGGGGACACAAGAGACTCTTTGTTATTTGGTTGCAGGGTTGCTTGAGAGAGACCATCTTCATTCTACGCCTCCTACGGATTGATAAACCTTAGGTCATCCACTTGAGGGAAATTTGCTACTGTCCTACAAACCTCTGCACTTGGAGGCCCAACAACGTCTACAAGAAGAAGGTTGTGTAGTAGACATCAAGCTCTTTTCTGGCGCCGTTGCCGGGGAGGTTAGCGCTTGAAGGTATATCTTTAGATCTTGCAACCGAGTCTTTTAGTTTCTTGTTTTTATCACTAGTTTAGTTTATAAAAGAAAACTATAAAAAATGGAATTGAGTTTGTCTCATACGCTTCACCTTTTTAATATCTTTCTTGAGTACGATGAAAAGGATAATTGTGCTCAAGTGCTAGAAGAAGAAATCTATAAAATGTTTGGCACTAAATAGTTGAATGATGAGCATGATTGCAATGTTGTTAGTATGAATTCCTTGAATATCCATGATGCTAATGATATGCAAAGCCACAAGCTTGGGGAAGCTATGTTTGATGAAGATGATATTTTTTGTCCCCCAAGCTTTGATGAGCAAATTTATTATGATGAAATCATGACTCCTATTTATGATGATTATGTTGACGAAAGTGGTTTCAGAGAGGTCATGACTTTATTTTGTGATGAATCCACTATTCCGGAAGAGGTTCCAATCGATTATGAGAACAAAGTTGCTATCTATGATGATTATTGTGATGGCTTGTATGCTATAAACAATAATGATATCCATGAAACTTGTCATCATGATTTTAGTTTTCAATTGGATTATGCCTCACATGATAATTATTTTGTTGAGTTTGCTCCCACTACTATTCATGAGAAGAATTTTGCTTGTGTGGAGAGTAGTAAATTTTCTATGCTTGTAGATCATGAAAAGAATGCTTTAGGTAGTGGTTATATTGTTGAATTCATTCATGATGCTACTGAAAATTATTATGAGGGAGGAACATATGCTTGTAGGAATTGCAATAATATCAAGTTTCCTCTCTATGTGCTTAAAATCTTGAAATTATGCTTGTTTTGCTCTCCTATGCTAGTTGATTATTGTTCCCACAAGTTGTTTGCTCACAAAATCCCTATGCATAGGAAGCATGTTAGACTTAAATGTGCTAGTCATATTCTTCATGATGCTCTCTTTATGTTTCAATTCTTATCCTTTATGTGGGCATCATTGAAATCATCATGCCTATCTAGGGGCATTAAACGATAGCGCTTGTTGGGAGGCAACCCAACTTTATTTTTGTTCCTGTTTAGTAATAAATAATTCATCTAGCCTCTGTTTAGATGTGGTTTTATGTGTTTAATTAGTGTTTGTGCCAAGTAGAACCTTTGGGAAGACTTTGGGAAAGTCTTGTTGATCATGCTGTCAAAAACAGAAACTTTAGCGCTCACGAGAACTGCTGTCATTTTTATTTGGAGAGTGATATTTAGTTAATTCTTTTTGAATATGATTAATAGATAAAATCCTCAGGTCCAGAAATTTATTTTAGAATTTTATGAATTCCAGAAGTATACGTTTGATCCAGATTACTACAGACTGTTCTGTTTTTGACAGATTCTGTTTTTCGTGTGTTGTTTACTTATTTTGATGAATCAATGGCTAGTAAAATAGTTTATAAACCATAGAGAAGTTTGAATACAGTAGGTTTAACACAAATATAAATAAAGAATGATTTCATTACAGTACCTTGAAGTGGTGATTTATTTTCTTATACTAACGGAGCTTACGAGTTTTCTGTTAAGTTTTGTGTTGTGAAGTTTTCAAGTTTTGGGTAAGGATTCGATGGACTATGGAATAAGGAGTGGCAAGAGCCTAATCTTGGGGATGCCCGAGGCACCCCAAGGTAATATTCAAGGATAGCTAAGAGCCTAAGCGTGGGGATGCCCCGGAAGGCATCCCCTCTTTCGTCTTCGTTCATCGGTAACTTTACTTGGAGCTATATTTTTATTCACCACATGATATGTGTTTTGCTTGGAGCGTCAATTTATTTTGTTAGGATTTTCTTGCTATTATTTAGAACAATGTTTTGCATCTTTTATTTCAATAAAAGTGGCATTAATAGTCTTTACTATTCCTATGTTACAAGTCTTCATGTTGCTGTTTGAAAACAGAAAGTTTACCGCTGTTGCAATAATTCCCTAGAAAAGTCAGAATGTGATAAAATGTTGAAACCTTTTGCGGTAATCTTCTTTCATAATTTTTGGAGCTAGGTAAGTATGGATGTTGCAGCATTCTTTACAGACTATCCTGTTTAGGCAGATTGTTGTTATGTTTGCATTGTTTGCATATGTTTGCTTCTTTAATGATTCTATTTGAGGATAGGACTATTAAATATGCATAGGCATTTAGTATGCAATGTTGAATAACAATTTTAGTGATTTTCTACAGTAGAGTATGATAAGGTTTTTGCAATGGTTTATACTAACCTATCTCACGAGTCCTTGTTGAGTTTTGTGTGGATGAAGCTTTTGAGATTTAGGGAGACCGTGATATGAGAGGAATTAAGGAGACTCAAAAGCTCAAGCTTGGGGATGCCGAAGGCACCCCAAGATAATATTTCAAGAAGTCTCAAGCATCCAAGCTTGGGGATGCCCCGGTTGGCATCCCACCTTTCTTCTTCAACAATTATCGGTTAGTATCGGTTGATCCTAAGTTTTTGCTTCTTCACATGATGTTTTCAATTCTTAGAATGTCATTTTATTTTGCTTTGCTTGCTGTTTGAATAGAATACCAAGATCTGAAATTATTAAATGTTAGAGAGTCTTCACATAGCTAAATAATTATTTAACTACTCATTGATCTTCACTTAAATTTTTCGGAGTAGTTTTGCTCTAGTGCTTCACTTATACCTTTTAGAGCATGGTGGTAGTTTTATTTTGAAGAAATAGATGAACTCTCATGCTTCACTTAGATTATTTTGAGAGTCTTAAATAGCATGGTAATTTGCTTAAAATCCTAATATGCTAGGTACTCAAGAATAATAAAATTCTCTTATGAGTGTGTTGACTACTATGAGAAGTTTGATACTTGATAATTGTTTTGAGATATGGAGATGGTGATATTAGAGTCATGCTAGTTGAGTAGTTGTGAATTTGAGAGATACTTGTGTTGAAGTTTGTGATTCCCGTAGCATGCACGTATGGTGAACCATTATGTAACGAAGTCGGAGCATGAGGTGTTTATTGATTGTCCTCCTTATGAGTGGCGGTCGGGGACGAGCGATGGTCTTTTCCTACCAATCTATCCCCCTAGGAGCATGCGCATAGTACTTTGTTTCGATAACTAATAGATTTTTGCAATAAGTATATGAGTTCTTTATGACTAATGTTGAGTCCATGGATTATACGCACTCTCACCCTTCCACCTTTGCTAGCCTCTCTAATACCGCGCACCTTTCGCCGGTATCATACACCCACCATATACCTTCCTCAAAACAGCCACCATACCTACCTATTATGGCATTTCCATAGCCATTCCGAGATATATTGCCATGTAACTTTCAACCATTCCATTTATCATAACACATTCATCATTGTCATATTGCTTAGCATGATCATGTAGTTGACATAGTATTCGTGGCAAAGCCACCGTTCATAATTCTTTCATACATGTCACTCATGCATCATTGCACACCCCGGTACACCGCCGGAGGCATTCATATAGAGTCATCTTTGTTCTAGTATTGAGTTGTATCATCGAGTTGTAAATAAATAGAAGTGTGATGATCATCATTCAATAGAGCATTGTCCCAATAAAAAAATAAAAAAATAAAGGCTAAAAAAAGAAAGGCCAAATAAAAAAAGAGAAAGGCCAAATAAAAAAAGGCCAAATAAAAAATAAAAAAATAAAAAAAATAAAAGGGACAATGCTACTATCCTTTTACCACACTTGTGCTTCAAAGTAGCACCATGATCTTCATGTTAGAGAGTCTCCTATGTTGTCATTTTCATATACTAGTGGGAATCTTTCATTATAGAACTTGGCTTGTATATTCCAATGATGGGCTTCCTCAAAATTCCCTAGGTCTTCGTGAGCAAGCGAGTTGGATGCACACCCACTAGTTTCTTTTGTTGATCTTTCATATACTTATAGCTCTAGTGCATCCGTTGCATGGCAATCCCTACTCACTCACATTGATATCTATTGATGGGCATCTCCATAGCCCGTTGATACGCCTAGTGAAGGAAATATGCCCTAGAGGCAATAAGAAAGTTATTATTTATTTCCTTGTATCATGATAAATTTTTATTATTCATGCTAGAATTGTATTAATCGGAAACATAATACATGTGTGAATACATAGACAAATAGAGTGTCACTAGTATGCCTCTACTTGACTAGCTCGTTGATCAAAGATGGTTATGTTTCCTAACCATAGACATGAGTTGTCATTTGATTAACGGGATCACATCATTAGGAGAATGATGTGATTGACTTGACCCATTCCGTTAGCATAGCACTTGATCGTTTAGTTTGCTGCTATTGCTTTCTTCATGACTTATACATGTTCCTATGACTATGAGATTATGCAACTCCCGTTTACCGGAGGAACACTTTATGTGCTACCAAACGTCACAACGTAACTGGGTGATTATAAAGGCGATCTACAGGTGTCTCCGAAGGTACTTGTTGGGTTGGCGTATTTCGAGACTAGGATTTGTCACTCCGATTGTCAGAGATGTATCTCTGGGCCCACTCGGTAATGCACATCACTATAAGCCTTGCAAGCATTGCAACTAATTAGTAGTTGCGGGATGATGTGTTACGGAACGAGTAAAGAGACTTGCCGGTAACGAGATTGAACTAGGTATTGAGATACCGACGATCGAATCTCGGGCAAATAACATACCGATGACAAAGGGAACAACGTATGTTGTTATGCGGTTTGACCGATAAAGATCTTCGTAGAATATGTGGGAGCCAATATGAGCATCCAGGTTCCGCTATTGATTCTTGACCGGAGACGTGTCTCAGTCATGTCTACATAGTTCTCGAACCCGTAGGGTCCGCATGCTTAAAGTTCGATGATGGTTATATTATGAGTTTATGTGTTTTGATGTACCGAAGGAGTTCGGAGTCCGGGATGAGATCGGGGACATGACGAGGAGTCTCGAAATGGTCGAGACGTAAAGATCGATATATTGGACGACTATATTCGGACTTCGAAAAGGTTCCAAGTGATTCGAGTATTTTTCGGAGTACCGGAGAGTTACGGGAATTAGCCGGGGAGTATATGGGCCTTATTGGGCCATACGGGAATAGAGGGAGAGGCCAAAAGGAAGGAGGCCTGCGCCCTCCCTCTGGTCCGAATTGGACAAGGGGTGCAGCCCCCTTTTCCTGCTCCCTCTCCTCCTCTTTCCTTCTCTCCTACTCCAACAAGGAAAGGAGGAGTCCGACTCCCGGTAGGAGTAGGACTCCCCCCTTGGCGCGCCCTTCTCCTAGGCCGGCCGCCTCCCCCCTTGATCCTTTATATACAGGGGCAGGGGGCACCTCTAGACACAACAATTGATCCCTTGGATCTCTTAGCCGTGTGCGGTGCCCCCTCCACCATAAGCCACCTCGGTCATATCGTAGCGGTGCTTAGGCGAAGCCCTGCGTCGGTAGAACATCATCATCGTCACTACGCCGTCGTGCTGACGAAACTCTCCCTCAACACTTGGTTGGATCGGAGTTCGAGGGACGTCATCGAGCTGAACGTGTGCTGAACTCGGAGGTGCCGTACGTTCGGTACTTGGATCGGTCGGATCGTGAAGACGTACGACTACATCAACCGCGTTCTGCTAATGCTTCCGCTTTCGGTCTACGAGGGTACGTAGACAACACTCTCCTCTCTCGTTGCTATGCATCACCATGATCTTGTGTGTGCGTAGGAATTTTTTTTGAAATTACTACCTTTCCCAACAGTGGCATCTGAACCAGGTTTTATGCGTTGATGTTGTGCACGAGTAGAACACAAGTGAGTTGTGGGCGATATAAGTCATACTGCTTACCAGCATGTCATACTTTGGTTCGGAGGTATTGTTGGATGAAGCGGCCCGGACCGACATTACGCGTACACTTACGCGAGACTGGTTCTACCGACGTGCTTTGCACACAGGTGGCTGGCGGGTGTCAGTTTCAACAACTTTAGTTGAACCAAGTGTGGCTACGCCCGGTCCTTGCGAAGGTTAAAACAGCACCAACTTGACAAACTATCGTTGTGGTTTTGATGCGTAGGTAAGAACGGTTCTTGCTAAGCTCGTAGCAGCCACGTAAAACTTGCAACAACAAAGTAGAGGACGTCTAACTTGTTTTTGCAGGGCATGTTGTGTAACCGAGTTATCGGCAACTGGCAGGAGCCATATGGTTGTCGCTTTATTGTATGCAATACGATCGCGCTGTAATGCTTTACTTTATCACTAAGCGGTAGCGATAGTCATGGAAGCATAAGATTGGCGAGACGACAACGGTGCTACGATGGAGATCATGGTGTCGCGCCGGTGACGATGGTGATCATGACGGTACTTCGGAGATGGAGATCACAAGTACAAGATGATGATGGCCATATCATATCACTTATATTGATTGCATGTGATGTTTATCTTTTATGCATCTTATCTTGCTTTGATTGATGGTAGCATTATAAGATGATCCCTCACTAAATTATCAAAGTATAAGTGTTCTCCCTGAGTATGCACCGTTGCGAAAGTTCTTCATGCTGAGACACCACGTGATGATCGGGTGTGATAGGCTCTACGTTCAAATACAACGGGTGCAAAACAGTTGCATACGCGGAATACTCAGGTTAAACTTGACGAGCCTAGCATATAACAGATATGGCCTCGGAACACAGAGACCGAAAGGTCAAGCGTGAATCATATAGTAGATATGATCAACATGGTGATGTTCACCATTGAAACTACTCCATCTCACGTGATGATCGGGCATGGTTTAGTTGATATGGATCACGTGATCACTTAGACGATTAGAGGGATGTCTGTCTAAGTGGGAGTTCTTAAGTAATATGATTAATTGCACTTTAATTTATCATGAACTTAGTCCTGGTAGTATTAGCATATCTATGTTGTAGATCAATAGCTCGCGTTTAGCTCCCCTGTTTTATTTTTGATATGTTCCTAGAGAAAATTAAGTTGAAAGATGTTAGTAGCAATGATGCAGATTGGATCCGTGATCTGAGGATTATCCTCATTGCTGCACAGAAGAATTATGTCCTTAATGCACCGCTAGGTGACAGACCTATTGCAGGAGCAGATGCAGACGTTATGAACGTTTGGCTAGCTCAATATGATGACTACTTGATAGTTTAGTGCACCATGCTTAAACGGCTTAGAATCGGGACTTCAAAGACGTTTTGAACGTCATGGACCATATGAGATGTTCCAGGAGTTGAAGTTAATATTTCAAGCAAATACCCGAGTTGAGAGATATGAAGTCTCCAACAAGTTCTATAGCTAAAAGATGGAGGAGAATAGCTCAAGCAGTGAGCATGTGCTCAGATTGTCTGGGTACTACAATCGCTTGAATCAAGTGGGAGTTAATCTTCCAGATAAGATAGTGATTGACAAATTCTCTAGTCACCATCACCAAGTTAGTAGAACTTCGTGATGAACTATGATATGCAAGGGATAACGGAAACGATTCCCAAGCTCTTCGTAATGCTGAAATCAACGAAGGTAGAAATCAAGAAAAATATCAAGTGTTGATGGTAGACAAGACCACTAGTTTCAAGAAAAGGGCAAAGGGAAGAAGGGGAACTTCAAGAAGAACGGCAAGCAAGTTGCTGCTCAAGTGAAGAAGCCCAAGTCTGGTCCTAAGCCTGAGACTAAGTGCTTCTACTGCAAAGGGACTGGTCACTGGAAGCGGAACTACCCCAAGTATTTGGCGGATAAGAAGGATGGCAAAGTGAACAAAGGTATATTTGATATACGGATTATTGATGTGTATTTTACTAGTGTTCGTAGCAACCCCCCGGTATTTGATACTGGTTCAGTTGCTAAGAGTAGTAACTCGAAATGGGAGTTGCAGAATGAACAGAGACTAGTTAAGGGTGAAGTGACGATGTGTGTTGGAAGTGGTTCCAAGATTGATATGATCATCATCGCACACTCCCTATACTTTCGGGATTAGTGTTGAACCTAAATAAGTGTTATTTGGTGTTTGCATTGAGCATGAATATGATTTGATCATGTTTATTGCAATACGGTTATTCATTTAAGTAAGAGAATAAATTGTTGTTCTGTTTACATAATATGGTTACACACCCAATGAAAATGGTTCGTTGGATCTCGATCGTAGTGATACACATATTCATAATATTGAAACCAAAAGATGCAAAGTTAATAATGATAGTGCAACTTATTTGTGGCACTGCCGTTTAGGTCATATTGGTGTAAAGCGCATGAAGAAACTCCATGCTGATGGACTTTTGGAATCACTTGATTATGAATCAGTTGATGCTTGCGAACCATGCCTCATGGGCAAGATGACTAAGACTCCGTTCTCCGGAACAATGCAGCAAGCAACAGATTTGTTGGAAATCATGCATACTGATGTATGTGGTCCGATGAATATTGAAGCTCGCGGCATGTATCATTATTTTCTGATCTTCACAGATGATTTGAGCAGATATGAGTATATCTACTTGATGAAACACAAGTCTGAAACATTTGAAAAGTTCAAAGAATTTCAGAGTGAAGTGGAGAATCATCGTAACAAAATAAAAGTTTCTACGATATGATCGCAGAAGTAAAATATTTGAGTTACGAGTTTGGCCTTCAGTTAAAACAATGTGAAATAGTTTCACTACTCACGCCACCTGGAACACCACAGTGTAATGGTGTGTCCGAACGTCGTAACCGTGCTTTATTAGATATGGTACGATCTATGACATCTCTTACTGATTTACCGCTATCATGTTGGGGTTATGCATTAGAGACAGCTACATTCACGTTAAATAGGGCACCACTAAATCCGTTGAGACGACACCGTATGAACTATGGTTTGGCAAGAAACCTAAGCTGTCGTTTCTTAAAGTTTGAGGTTGCAATGCTTATGTGAAAAAGTTTCAACCTGATAAGCTCAAACCCAAATCAGAGAAGTGCGTCTTCATAGGATACCCAAAAGAAATGTTGGGTACACCTTCTATCACAGATCCGAAGGCAAGATATTCGTTGCTGAGAATGGATCCTTTCTAGAGAAGGAGTTTCTCTCGAAAGAAGTGAGTGGGAGGAAAGTAGAACTTGATGAGGTAACTGTACCTGCTCCTTATTGGAAAGTAGTTCATCACAGAAATATGTTCCTGTGACTACTACACCAATTAGTGAGGAAGCTAATAATGATGATCATGTAACTTCAGATCAAGTTACTACCGAACCTCGTAGGTAAACCAGAGTGAGATCCGCACCAGAGTGGTACGGTAATCCTGTTCTGGAGGTCATGTTACTTGACCATGACGAACCTACAAACTATGAGGAAGCGATGATGAGCCCAGATTCCGCGAAATGGCTTGAGGCCATGAAATCTGAGATGAGATCCATGTATCAGAACAAAGTATGGACTTTGATTGACTTGCCCATTGATCGGTGAGCCATTGACATTAAATGGATCTTCAAGAGGAAGACGGACGCTGATAGTAGTATCACTATCTACAAAGCTAGAATTGTCACAAAAAGGTTTTCGACAAGTTCAAGGTGTTGACTACGATGAGAGTTTCTCACTCGTATCTATGCTTAAGTCTGTCCGAATCATGTTAGCAATTGTCGCATTTTATGAAATCTGGCAAGTGGATAAACAAAACCGCATTCCTTAATGGATTTATTAAAGAAGAGTTGTATATGATGCAACCAGAAGGTTTTGTCAATCATAAATGTACTAACAAAATATGAAAGCTCCAGCGATCCATCTATGGACTGGTGCAAGCATCTCGGAGTTGGAATATACGCTTTGATAAGTTAATCAAAGCATAGTTTTATACAGACTTGCGGTGAAGCCTGTATTTACAAGAAAGTGAGTGGGAGCACTACAACATTTTTGATAAGTATATGTGAATGACATATTGTTGATCAGAGATAATGTAGAATTATTCTGCAAAGCATAAAGGAATGTTTGAAAGGAGTTTTTCAAAGAAAGACCTCGGTGAAGCTGCTTACATATTGAGCATCAAGATCTATAGAGATAGATCAAGACGCTTGATATGTTTTTGAATGAGTACATACCTTGACAAGATTTTGAAGTAGTTCAAAATGGAACAGTCAAAAAGGAGTTCTTGCTTATGTTAGAAGGTGTGAAGTTGAGTAAGACTCAAAACCCGACCACGGCAGAAGATAGAGAGAGAATGAAAGTCATTCCCTATGCCTCAGCCATAGGTTCTATAAAGTATGCCATGCTGTATACTAGACCTATTGTATACCCTGCCCTGAGTTTAGCAAGGGAGTACAATAGTGATCTAGGAGTAGATCACTAGACAGCGGTCAAAATTATCCTTAGTGGAATAAGGATATGTTTCTCGATTATGGAGGTGACAAAAAGGTTCGTCATAAAGGGTTACGTCGATACAAATTTTAACACTGATCCAGATGACTCTAAATCTCAATCTGGATACATATTGAAAGTGGGAGCAATTAGTTAGAGTAGCTCCGTGCAGATCATTGTTGACATAGAAATTTGCAAAATACTTACAGATATGAATGTGGCAGACCCGTTGACTAAACTTCTCTCACAAGCAAAACATGATCACACCTTAGTACTCTTTGGGTGTTAATCACATAGCGATGTGAACTAGATTATTGACTCTAGTAAACCCTTTGGGTGTTGGTCACATGTTGATGTGAACTATGGGTGTTAATCACACGGTGATGTAAACTATTGGTATTAAATCACATGGCGATGTGAACTAGATTATTGACTCTAGTGCAAGTGGGAGACTGAAGAAAATATGCCCTAGAGGCAATAATAAAGTTATTATTTATTTCCTTGTATCATGATAAATGTTTATTATTCATGCTAGAATTGTATTAACCGGAAACATAATACATGTGTGAATACATAGACAAACAGAGTGTCACTAGTATGCCTCTACTTGACTAGCTCGTTGATCAAAGATGGTTATGTTTCCTAACCATAGACATGAGTTGTCATTTGATTAATGGGATCACATCATTAGGAGAATGATGTGATTGACTTGACCCATTCCGTTAGCATAGCACTTGATCGTTTAGTTTGTTGCTATTGCTTTCTTCATGACTTATACATGTTCCTATGACTATGAGATTATGCAACTCCCGTTTACCGGAGGAACACTTTGTGTGCTACCAAACGTCACAACATAACTGGGTGATTATAAAGGTGCTCTACAGGTGTCTCCGAAGGTACTTGTTGGGTTGGCGTATTTCGAGATTAGGATTTGTCACTCTGATTGTCGGAGATGTATCTCTGGGCCCACTCGGTAATGCACATCACTATAAGCCTTGCAAGCATTGCAACTAATGAGTAGTTGCGGGATGATGTGTTACGGAACAAGTAAAGAGACTTGCCGGTAACGAGATTGAACTAGGTATTGAGATACCGACGATCGAATCTCGGGCAAGTAACATACCGATGACAAAGGGAACAACATATGTTGTTATGCGGTTTAACCGATAAAGATCTTCGTAGAATATGTGGGAGCCAATATGAGCATCCAGGTTCCGCTATTGGTTATTGACCGGAGACGTGTCTCAGTCATGTTTACATAGTTCTCGAAGTCCGCACGCTTAAAGTTCGATGACGGTTATATTATGAGTTTATATGTTTTGATGTACCGAAGGAGTTCGGAGTCCCGGATGAGATCGGGGACATGACGAGGAGTCTCGAAATGGTCGAGACGTAAAGATCGATATATTGGACGACTATATTCGGACTTCGGAAAGGTTCCGGGTGATTCGGGTATTTTTCGGAGTACCGGAGAGTTACGGGAATTAGCCGGGGAGTATATGGGCCTTATTGGGCCATACGGGAATAGAGGAGAGAGGCCAAAAGGAAGGAGGCCTGCGCCCCCCCTCTGGTCCGAATTGGACAAGGGGTGCAGCCCCCTTTTCCTTCTCCCTCTCCTCCTCTTTCCTTCTCTCCTACTCCAATAAGGAAAGGAGGAGTCCGACTCTCGGTAGGAGTAGGACTCCCCCCCTTGGCGCGCCCTTCTCCTAGGCCGGCCGCCTCCCCCCTTGCTCCTTTATATACAGGGGCAGGGGGCACCTCTAGACACAACAATTGATCCCTTGGATCTCTTAGCCGTGTGCGGTGCCCCCCTCCACCATAATCCACTTCGGTCATATTGTAGCGGTGCTTAGGCGAAGCCCTGCGTCGGTAGAACATCAAAATCGTCACTACGCCGTCGTGCTGACGAAATTCTCCCTCAACACTCGGCTGGATCGAAGTTCGAGGGATGTCATCGAGCTGAACGTGTGCTGAACTAAGAGGTGGCGTACATTCGTACTTGGATCGGTCGGATCGTGAAGACGTACGACTACATAACGCTTCCGCTTTCGGTCTACGAGGGTACGTAGACAACACTCTCCTTTCTCGTTTCTATGCATCACCATGATCTTGCGTGTGCGTAGGAATTTTTTTGAAATTACTACGTTTCCCAACACCTGGTCGATGTGAGACTATCTTCTCCTTTTTTGTCTTCTCCATAACCAATATTCTATTCCACCTATAGTGCTATATCCATGGCTCATGCTCATGTATTGCGTGAATATTGAAAAAGTTTGAGAACATCAAAAGTATGAAACAATTGCTTGGCTTGTCATCGGGGTTGTGCATGATTTAAATATTTTGTCTGGTGAAGATGGAGCATAGTCAGACTATATGATTTTGTAGGGATAACTTTGTTTAGCCATGTTATTTTGAGAAGACATAATTGCTTAGTTGGTATGCTTGAAGTATTATTATTTTTATGTCAATATTAAATTTTTGTCTTGAATCTTTCGAATCTGAATATTCATATCACAAGTAAGAAGAATTACATTGAAATTATGCCAACTAGCATTCCACATCAAAAATTATCTTTTTTATCATTTACCTACTCGAGGATGAGTAGGAATTAAGCTTGGGGATGCTTGATACGTCTCCAACGTATTTATAATTTTTGATTGCTCCATGCTATATTATCTACTGTTTTGGGCAATATTGGGCTTTATTATCCACTTTTATATTACTTTCGGGACTAACCTATTAACCGGAGGCCCAGCCCAGATTTGTTGTTTTATGTCTATTTCAGTGTTTTGAAGAAAAGGAATATCAGACGGAGTCGAAACGGAACGAAATCAACTAGAGAAGTTATTTTTGGAAGGAAACACACCTGATAGACTTGGACCCCGTGTCAGAAGATACGGGAGCTGCCCATGAGGGTGGGGGCGCCCCCCCCCCCTTAGGGCGCGCCCCCTGCCTCGTGGGGCCCCTGTGGCTTCCCTGACGTGCTTCTTCTGCCTATATAACTCCACGTACCCTAAAACTTTCAGAACAGAGATTAGATCGAGAGTTCCGCCGCCAGAAGCCTTCGTAGCCACCAAAAGTCAATTGGGACCCTGTTCCGGCACCCTGCCGGAGGGGGGATCCCTCACCGGTGGCCATCTTCATCATCCCGGCGCTCTCCATGACGAGGAGGGAGTAGTTCTCCCTCGGTGCTGAGGGTATGTACCAGTAGCTATGTGTTTGATCTCTCTCTCTCTCTCTCTCTCGTGTTCTTGATTTGGCACGATCTTGATGTATCACGAGCTTTGCTATTATAGTTTTGGATCTTATGTTTCTCCTCCCCCTCTTCTCTCTTGTAATGAATTGAGTTTCCCCTTTGAAGTAGTCTTATCGGATTGAGTCTTTAAAGACTTGAGAACACTTGATGTATGTCTTGCCGTGGATATCTGTGGTGACAATGGGATATTACGTGATCCACTTGATGTATGTTTTGGTGATCAACTTGCGGGTTCCGCCCATGAACCTATGCATAGGGGTTGGCACACGTTTTCGTCGTGATTCTCCGGTAGAAACTTTGGGGCACTATTTGAGGTCCTTTGTGTTGGTTGAATAGATGAATTTGAGATTGTGTGATGCATATCGTATAATCATACCCACGGATACTTGAGGTGACATTGGAGTATCTAGGTGACATTAGGGTTTTGATTGATTTGTGTCTTAAGGTGTTATTCTAGTACGAACTCTAGGGCTGTTTGTGACACTTATAGGAATAGCCCAACGGATTGATTGGAAAGAATAACTTTGAGGTGGTTTCGTACCCTACCATAATCTCTTAGTTTGTTCTCCGCTATTAGTGACTTTGGAGTGACTCTTTGTTGCATGTTGAGGGATAGTTATGTGATCCAATTATGTTAGTGTTGTTGAGGAAACTTACACTAGCGAAAGTATGAACCCTAGGCCTTGTTTCCACACATTGCAATACCGTTTACGCTCATTTTTATCACTTGCTACCTTGCTGTTTTTATTATTTCAGATTACAAATACCTTTATCTACTATCCATATGCCACTTGTATCACCATCTCTTCGCCGAACTAGTGCACCTATACAATTTACCATTGTATTGGGTGTGCTGGGGACATAAGAGACCCTTTGTTATTTGGTTGCAGGGTTGCTTGAGAGAGATCATCTTCATCCTACGCCTCCTACAGATTGATAAACCTTAGGTCATCCACTTGAGGGAAATTTGCTACTGTCGTACAAACCTCTGCACTTGGAGGCCCAACAACGTCTACAAGAAGAAGGTTGTGTAGTAGACATCAGCAGTGCACGAGACGCCCAAGCAATGGCGCAAATGGCTTTCGACAACAGAATTCTGGTACAACTCAACCCATCACTCATCTCTGAACTGCTCCCCGTTCAAAGCCTTATATGGGAGAGAACCAAATCTCGGTGGACTACCACAACTGAGCTCGGAGCTGCCAGCAGACGCCCAGGGCGAGGATCTGGACTGGGCCGCGCACACTGAGCTGCTGCGAGCTCAACTAGCTCGCGCCCAGGATCGTTTCAAGAAGCAAGCCGATCGTCACCGTGCCGAGCGCGCATTCGATGTGGGAGAACATGTTTTGCTCAAGCTGCAACCCTATGCACGAACTTCAGTCGCCAATCGCCCGTGCTGCAAGCTGGCTTATAAGTTCTTCGGACCATTCATCGTCACCGAGCGTGTGGGCACGCTCACTTACCGGCTTCAACTTCCTCCAGACAGCCGCATCCACCCAGTGTTTCACGTGTCCCAGTTGAAGCCTTTCGTTCCTGACTATACACCAGTCTTTGATGAGCTTCCTAAGGTACCAGATCTTGCAGCCCACGAGTCACAACCACTAGCAATTTTGGATCGCCGCAGGATGAAGAAAGGAGACGCGCCGGTCATCCAGCTGCAGATTCAGTGGGAGAACATGCCAGCCTCAGCAGCAACCTGGGAGGATTACTCGGTGCTTCGCCAACGTTTTCCAGACGCAAGCATTTGGGCAGAAGCAACCTCTCAAGGGGGGAACAATGTCGCGCCTGCATATGCCCTTAGTCAACATATGCAGCGGACTGAACAAGTGCAGGTTCAGAGTTGCATCTGAACTGAACCTGCAACGCCCTGCGTGGCGAGCCAGGCCGTGGGCCTTGTAGCGTGCGTGCGTCGCGAGTGACTGGCCGGGTGCCAGCTACATACAAATGACCCTACAGGTTTCCTTGCTGCGCCTGTCTGCAGCCTCCTCTCCTCCCTCACCCGCTTAAACTTTTATCGCAATTATAAGGAGGAGGTGGCGCGCTTCACTAACGAGCAAGAGGATGCCCTTCAGCACCTCACCTCCCTTCAGGGCCTCACTTTTAACGATTTATGCGGGCTGCAGTGCCTCCCGGCAGAGCTACACAGACTTTCCAGCCTAGAGACATTACGGATTGACAACATCCCTGCATTCAAATCGCTACCCAAAGACGGCCTCCCAAGTTCACTGGAACATTTAGAGATTCGGTGGTGTCCTGCCTTCAAATCGCTGCCCAAGGACGGCCTACCAAGTTCTCTGAAACATTTAGGGATCCACCATTGTTCTGCCTTTGAATCGCTGCCAAAGGAAGGCCTGCCTTCTTCTCTGCAAACTCTAGAGATCTCGGACTGCACTGCTTTCAAATCGCTGCCAAAGGACAGTCTCCCAAGTTCTCTGGAAAACCTAGAGATCTGGCACTGTCCTGCCTTGACATCGCTGCCCAAGGATGGGCTCCCAAGTTCACTACGGAAGTTAACAGTCCGGTCTGGCAACAGCGAGGAGCTAATGAGGCAGTGCCGCAAGTTAAAAGGAACCATTCCAATAATTGACGACTAATCCAAGGTAACTAGCTAATTGTCTCTAATCTTATAAGTTGTAAAAGATCAATGCGTGTTTTTGTGCGGTCATGAAAAGTTCAGGTGTTTCAAGAACCCCGTAGAGACATGGACCTTTCTGAGAGAGGGGGAAAAAGTACTTGTCTGTACACACCAAATTCTTTTTCTTTTCCTAACCGCGTGATCATCAAAGCATATACCGTTCTTTCTGGTTCATCACAATTATTGCTGCTTCATTTGAATAAGTCACTTATTTTTATCTAATGTGCAGGGCTCTTCTTGGGTTTGTATGTTTCGCTAGACTGGTACACATTCTCTCTGCATCCAAGTACAGTTTGAGGTTCCAGTGCAAGCATGAAGACCCCAGTTTGTATCTTCCATCCTGTACATAAAATTGGTTAGTATTTGAATAATCATCCTTACTACCTCCATTCCACAATGTAGAGCGCACGCGCTTCCCGAGATCCAAGTTTGACCGTAAATTTAACCAACGAGACCGATTATGGCAGGAGCAAAAATCGGTCTCGTTGGTTAAATTTACGGTCAAACTTGGATCTCGGGAAGCGCGGGCGCACTACATTATGGAATGGAGGGAGTACAATAGTTTCATGCACTGTTTAGAAGGTCAATCCACACTTCCTTCTTTTTTCCGTTAGCTGAATGTGTAGTGTTCGTATCTTTTTGAATTGTTCCAGACTATCAGTATTAGAGTTCGAGCAATAGCAACTATGAACAGAAACAAATTCACTCATCCTTTTTGTCATTTTAGTACTTTCTCAATGATCTGGTAAGATTTGGTCGTAAGTAAAGCGATAATGCCAGGATTGTATGTGCTAATTTACGAAGTAGTGTCTGACCAGCGGGACATTTTTGTGTTCAAAATAAAGAGGTATCTGCTCTGGCATAATGCATTTCTACAGATAGATAATATGGTTATTGTTGAAACTGGATGGTCACCTATTTTTATAATTCTTCAATGGAATCAGAAGGTTGCTCATGTAACTTGCTTTTGATCTATATGCTGCCCAACTGTGCTTATGTAACTATTCACTGTTAATTACTTGTATTTGTTCATTGCTACACACATTTGTTTTTGTCAATATATGCTGTGAAACGCTTAGTACAAAATGATGCCCTCCTAAGGGTTGTAAAGGATGATATTCTTTTTGTGTTTCAATCACACCCTGTTGTGTCCTTGGTGTAGGAACATGCACTGACGGTGTCCTGCGGTGGTATAAAGGCTGTGAAGTCTGTTATGCAACCTGTTTTTGTCATGAAATATTCCACATGAACCAAAGTCGGGTTTTGGATCTCAGTGCCCTGGTTTGAAAGCTTACTGTCCCAAAGGTCTCTCTGTTGATGGAAGTCATATATCTTCCCAAGTTTTTCAAGTTTGTACCCTTTAATAGTAGAAGAAGCAAATTCGTTCCAATTGCAAAGATGCGCTTCACCTGACGTGCACCTCGATGGTTGATACTCGCCTGCTCCTTGGTGTCAAGTGAGTGCTATATTTCATATCCAGTCTCTTTATTTTCCATGGAGAAATTTAATTAATTAATTATTTTTTCCAGCTGGCCATTCTGGAAGCAGGAATTATGCGCATGATCTCCCCTCAAGATTGAGGCTATCTTTGGCGCTAATAGATTCTCTAATTTAATCAATATTATGGTCTCAGTTTTCACATTGCCAATTGAAACCATCCAGCGCATTGTAGGTACCGGCTGTTCTTTTGCATTTTTCTTCACATTGCCATTTTGTAGCGGACTGAGACTCTTATTTTGATGAACTGTAATGGAATTAGGAGGTCATATGTGTTACTGGCTTTTCTTAGGTTGCATGTTACCGAGTAATCGATGCAAATCTGTTCATATGTAACCCAGTGCATGTATTTTTTGTTGGCACTATTGCAATTGTGTTTGACTGGTGACATGCATGTGTTCTTTGCTAATTCAATCAATCACAATGTGCTTTGATGAGGCCAAATCATTATACTGCTCACTTGCTCAAGCTAGTTCTTTTTGTAACTATATGACACTCAAATCAAGCAATGATTATGACTTATCTCCTAGGAGATATGCTACTGTTAATAAGACTATAATGAGTGATCTGGACCTGTTGCACGGATACGCGATACGGGGCTACGCCCGATACAGCAATTTTCTAAAAACTAGAATACAGGGATACGTCTGTATATACATATTAATTATTAAATATATGAAAAATAACGAGTTTTTTTTTGTAGAAAATGCACTGTTTTATTAAAAAAATCAAAGTCTTCACAATTGCTTAACAAATACTGCATGGATCTCTTGTTGCCTCTTTTCTCTTTCCCAGTATTTTCCAACATCTGGATGTACCTCCACAAAGGCTTCTTCTCATTATCATCTTCCGGAATCACACGAGCAGCAGCCAATACATGGACTGCATCCACGCTACCTCAACTACCTGCGTCACTTCTAACTGAAGAAGACCTAATAGATATGGCCGATCTGCACGGAAAAGGAGGAGATTAGGAGGAGATTCAGAGAAGGAGATGGAGAAGAGAGATCAGAGAAAGAGAGGGAGATGAGAACATACCTCCTGTAAGGGAGACACGGATGTCTTCTGCCGGCGACGAGCCGGCGCCCGATCAGCATCGATTGGATGGAGAGTTGGAGAAGAACATGTGGGAGAGGAGAGGACTGGAGCTGAGATTTATGAAGAGTTGGAGACCTGCGGGCTGCGGCTGCTCGCCTGCTCCAAAGAGTCGAGGGGACGAGGTGGCCAGTTAGGAATTAATGACGTGCGGCGGCGCTAGGAGGGGATTGAGGAGTTTTCAGTTTTACACATCGAACGAAGGGGTTGTCCTATCCAAAACGTATCCCATAGGTATCTCAGACGTATCAAACACTATTTTTTTTAAATCAATAAATCACATGATACTTACGGGATATGTATCGGACAGTATCGGGGCAGTATCCGAGTATCGGGGCAGTATCCGGCTGGATACACGCACTTTCTAAAGTATCTGTATAACGTAGATCTGGACGACAAAGGTGAACCATCTAATCAAATTGTGTATATAATAAACAAGTGTTGTTTTCTTTGTCTCAAAGATAGAATGAGAAGCAACCGCATTTATTTTAATTCTAATCCATATTAGAGAGTTCATCTTCGCTGCACCCGTTAATGACCCGGCCCATTGACACTGGGCCCGTTATTTCCTGTTGCCCGTGGCCGTTGCCGCCTTCCTGCCCTACCAAGCCGCCACATCCATCGGTCCACCGTTGCCCTGGCCATTCCTTCAAATGCCCCTTCCTCAAAACTAGCGAGGCCCACCACACACCCCCTAAATTTCTTCCTCACTAATGCCTTACCCCCCTTGGTGAGCCGAGGTGGCTCTAGTTTGGTCTCATCGTCAACCACACGTGCGCCACTACGGTTCTCGTGTTAAGCTACGACTATCATTGGTCGGTCTCTATCTCACCTATGCGGTCATCGTTTGGCCAACTGCGTTGTCTTCGGCTAGAGCTCGACCATTCGTGGTCATCTCCATAGCTAAATGGGTCGGGCATATGCGTGTTGAGAGGTGCCCGGAGATATCCCGAGGCCTGCAATGAGGGGCAATACTTCTATATTAAATCAGCGACAACTAATATGGAGTACTAAATCAGTGATAACTAATATGGAACAGAGGAAGTAGGATTTTGCGAAGCAACTCTCAGTGGTAAAACATATTGTACGCTTAGTGTGTAGAATATTCACATATAGGTGAGCACCTAGGCCGGCCCATGCGCCTTGGTTTGATTCAGTGTATGTGTATCTACCTGTTTTCTTTCTTGTTTTTTTTGATTTCTCGACACATCTTTTTTCTTCTCTTTTTATGTGTTTTTTTTGCTGTTTTCAGTTTGGGTGATCATGTAGTTTCTTTTTCTTGTTTCCCCCTTATGAATTTTGTCTTTATCTTTACCTCTTTACCTAATAATAAAGTAAATTGGATTTTTTTTCGTCCGTCATGGCATTTTTAGAAAAGTCCTTCTATTTCAGAGAATTCAATCCGCAATCCTGTTTTAAGTTAAAACGAATCGTTATTTTCGTATTTTATACAAAAGTCCCTGTCTTTTTTTGAAATCAACCCACCGTCCAGATTTAAGTTACCCTCGAACCGTTATTTTACATTTTTTCGAAAAAAACTCTGATGTTTTAGGTAATTCATGTGCAGATCATATTTAAGGGCCTGTTCGGCAACGCTCCAGCTCCCAGCTTCCTCAACTTTACGCATGAAGCTGAGCCGAACGCTCTAGCTTCAGGAAGCTGGAATTGAGAAGCTGACTGACCTGTCTAGTGTAAAAAAGGAGGAATTGGGGAAGCTGGTCTTTTCCAGATCCGTGGAAACGAAGAAGTTGGAGTTGACGCAAATTACGCCCGGTTGCCACCGCCAAGTGATTCTCAGCATACCGGTTCGATTTCTTTCCCGGACTCTCTCGAAGTGGCAGGGAAATGACCGGCGGCCGGAGATGACAGGGCACGGCTGGAGCTGAGTGAGGAAGAGGTGAGACGGGTGGTCGCATGCGTGGTTGTGCTCCGGCGTGAGCGCAGGGGACGGAGATGGCCGGAGGAGGCCGTGACGGGCATGGGGTTGCTGGATCTGCAGCTGCTGCTGATGACCACGGCGGAGGAGAGCTTGGGGTCGTCCATGGCGTCGGCTTGGCTAGGGAGACGGTGGAGGTTGGCATGCCGCCGGTCGAGGCCGGACGTGGAGGTGAGCAGGTCGTTTGGGAGGGCAGCAGGGGCGACAGGCGGAGCAGCTCGGGCACGGGACTCGGGGAGGAGGAGGACAGACGGGAGGCTGGGACTCCCGCGCCGGCGGTGGTGGCGCCATGGCCATCCGGCGAGCAGTGGACGGGCACGCAGGGTCGTGCATCTCTTGTGGGTGGCGGCGCACAGGAGGAGGGGTCGAGGAGATCGGGGAGAGATGAGTGAGGTGAGGGGCTAGGGTTGTTTTGGGCCTGAATTTTGGCCTGCCAATCCCTTCGAGTTGGGCTTATTGCTACTCAAATGGGTTGGCAACCCCGTGCCTAACGACAGAAATTGGAAGCTGTGTGCCAAACGCTTTCCAGGTCGCCAACTGAAGTGAGAAGCCATGCGAGAAGCTGAATCTCTTCTCTATTATCTCTATTACTATTAAACAATCAAATAAGAACTTTTTTACGTGCATCTCATTAAATGTACACCGGTTAATTTGCACCGTCCGATTATCTAAATCAATGAAATCTAACAGATTGGATTAATCTAATGAGTTATCAGGGGTGTAGTTAGCAATTATAATAGGCTAACCATCACTCCACCGGCAGAGGAAAACTTCCCCTCCGTAAGTTTCTCTTTCAACCAGAAATCTCTCTCCCAAATAGATAAAGAAACGGTTTTGCTAATTTACAGTCGGCTGTTTTGTAATTCGCTGACATTCGAATTTCTATCCTTTGATCTCGCGTCGAGATTCGCGCTCAGTCCTGCTCTTTTGTGCTGGTTTTCGGGTCACTTTTGTTTATCGGGTGCGGTTTTCTCCATCCGCCCGTTTTTCCTTGACCCGGCCGAACCGGTGGGCACTGTAGGTTTTTGTCCCTTTTGAATTTGGAGCGGGGTGTCGTTCCCCTTTCTCATTTGGATAAGGCAGAGAGAGTGAGAGCTCGAGCGGCGGCGGAGGGCGAGGCGATTCCCCGTGTTCATGGCGATTTGGAGTTCATCCGCCCTAGGATTTTGACGGCATCCTCTTCGTTCTCGTCGCCGCGGCTGCGCTGGTTTGTTGCCCTGTCTTCTCGCGCTTTTGTGCTTGCTTTTCGTGGCCATGTAGTTCCAGATCTAGGTGATTTTTGGGTTCGCGGATCCGCGGGATGTGTATGTTTCTGGCGCGGTGTTCTCCATGCCCGTGATGTGTGTGTGTTTTGTGCGCACGTGAATTTCTGGTAGGAGCCTTCAGTGTGCCACACGTAGTCTCCATGCCCGAGGTGTGTGTGTGTTCCTGCAGATGTGGAGGAGCGCCCGCCTTAGGGTTCTAGTTGTTGATGTGTATGTATGGGTAGAGGATAGTTTTTCCTGCAGATGTTGTGGAGGTATACGTAGTTGGTGTTAGTTTTCAGCTGCGGATCCCGTAGCTTGTGTCTGTAGTTCGAGTTGTGGCTAGAGCGCCTGAATTTTGTGATGTTTGTGTCGTTTTTGTCTGTTGTTGTTCATCTCGGTGGCTTACTGATCAACTCTATGTATTTTTTGTTCATTTTTGTTCTGCACTTTTCCTGAATTACATGCTTGTTTTTATGTATTTCCACCATGATATGAGTGTACATAATATCAAGGGTCTGCAGATTTATGTGCATGAAGTTCTGCTGTGCATTTTTCTCACCCTTTTTTAGTTCACATATATGCTCACTGCATTTTTGTCCTGTAGAGGGTCACTGCTACCTTATGTGTCATGTCGTGGTCTTGTGTTTTTCTTGTGGATGCAGTCCAAATCCTGTGCCCTCCCCAGTTAGGTTGTTATTGTTGATGTGTATTTTTATGCGTCCTAGAGTTGATGTGGAAGTAGGCGTAGTAGGCATTTAAGTTTTAGTGGTGGATCCTATAGCTCCTGTCTCTGAATTCCGAGTTCTGGTTTGTAGCCACTGTAGGCCCTGAATTTTGGTCATCTTTGTAATGTTTTCTCGTCTCTTGCCCGTGGTTTCATGGCCGTGTAGTCTCAGATCTAGGGGATTTTGTGGATCCGCAGAGTTTGTTTGCCATGGTGCTTGTAGTCCGCCGTGGTTGTGGCGTCGGAGGTTGCAGCGTGCCATGCGCAGTCCGCCGTGTCTTCCTTTTCCTGCTGTTGACGGAGGCCAAATTCCTCCTGGTTAGGATCCCATAGGACATTTTTTGGAGGCAATGTTGTGGCTGTTTGATGTGGAGGTAGGCGTAGAACGCTAGATTTCCCTTGCTATTGATGTGGAGGTAGGTGTGGTAGGGTTTAGTTTTGAGGGGTGGATCCAGTAGATGTTGAACTCTGAAGGATCGAGTTCAGTGATTTCGCGCTCAGCATAACCTTGTCACTGTTGATGTGGAGGTAGGTGTGGTAGGGTTTTGTTATACTGTAAATTAGTGTAACTGAGATTTTTTTTCAGAGTTGGTCTACAGTTCCTATATAGAGCCTCTCTGCAGTTTGAAGTGTTTCAGTGTTTCTCGTTTTATAGCCTGAACCTTGTCACTGTGTAAGCTTTTTCCCTCTAATTACCGTGGGGATAGCTTGTCTTTTTATCATTTTCCCCTACAGTCTCTTCATGTAGCTACCCTGTTGTGCATCACACAGTATTTTTCACCGGTAATTACTATGTAGTTTTGGGTGGTAGTTATACCGTAAATTACATAGTAATTTGACCGATAATTTCTGTGAAATTATAGTGTAATCCTATTCCATGATTTACTGTCTAGTTCGACCGATGTTTACTCTGTAGTCCGATGCCCCCTTTTTACATAGTAATTTGACTGATTTTACCATGTAATTTGTGTGGTAGTTACACTGTAATCATATTCCATTTACACTATAATCTGTCGTGATTTTGCACAGCATTTTTTACCCCATAATAACTGTGTAATTTGTATTCTAGTTACACTGTAATCTGATGCATTTTTGCACCGTAATTTCTCCCGTATTTTATTTGTGTAATTTGCATGCTAGTCACCCTATGATTTATGCATGAGTGGCCTCGCGGTTCACCCCTTTTTGTTGTGCAGCCCTACAGTCTTTGATGTTTTTGTTGAAATCTGAATGATCCCATAACTTCTGTTCATCTATTTTCTGAACCGTACTAAGCAGTCGATGGATAAGTTTGTGCAGTCTTGATTTTTGTGAAACCTTTGTGGTGCTTTTTGACCACTCATGTGTGGTGGCTGATGCTTGATCTGCGAGTAAGACCCAGTAAACTAGTCATATGTTTTTGGCAGCAGATGCTCTTGCTTCTGTGAATTACTACTTCAGAAGTTCTTTGGGAATTTGTCCGTCAATTTTGGTTCTGCTAATAACTCTGAGATTTTGTCTTCCTAGTTTGTTCAATATCACCATCACTACTGTATCTAGTGGCGTGAGGCTTGTAAAATATCTATACATCACGTTTCTGTTGAAGGTTGTTTTGTCGCTGCATCCAATTCACAAGCCTGCTGCCTTTGCATTGTAATATGTTGCGCTTTTGCACTGTAAATGTGTAATTTGTATGCTAGTTACACTGTAATCTGATGCGTTTTTACACTGTAATTTCTCACGTATTTATTGTGTAATTTGTATGCTAGTCAGCCTGTAATTTCTCTTATGTATATTTTGAGGCCTATTTTTTCTCTCTATTGTTTTCCAGGTAGTATCTCAATGAGTAGACCGCGGAAAGTCTCTCGCAAGGATGTTCCCCTAGTTTCTTCAGTCGAGAGCGCTGATTCTTTGAGAGACCCTTATGTGCCTAATGATTTTGCTGATGATGGTTCTAATGCTATGTCTTTGGGAGTTATTATTTGTCTTCTTATCTTCTTTCCATTTCCATTTTCATTTTCTTTTATATTTTTATATTTTTTTATTAATTTTTGTTATTGTTTTTTGATATTTTTTTCCTTTTGCAGGGTTGTTCTGGTGATGATGAAGAGTTTGATAAAGCACTTTACAATTTCTATCTGAATAACGTAAGCCATTTTTTCATGTTTCTGGTGATGATGAAGAGTTTGATGTTTTTATTCCATATTTTTTCATATGTTGGTTTGATGATTTTATGTTTTTTGTTTCTTGATCAGAAAGTAAAGTACCTGAAGAGAAAATTATCATCTGCTGGCAGAAGGAATGTTGTAAGTCTTTTTTTCTCTTCCGTTAATCATTGGGTCATTTGTATGGTACCTACACTGTAAATTTACCCTATATGAACTGTAATCTAAATGCCCTTATTACTGAGTGATACTTAGTGTGAAATTTGTATGGTAGTTACACTGTAATCCTATAATTATTGTGTAATTTTGTATGATAGTTACACTGTAATCCTATTCCTTTCTTACAGTGTAAATTTACCCATATCTACACTGTAATTCGAACCGGAAGTGGAAATTTACCCATATCTATACTGTAATTCGAATGCTCTTTTTTACAGGGTAAATTTATCCATAGTTACACAGTAATTTGACTGATAATTACTGTGTAATTTTATATGGTAGTTACACTGTAATCTTGCACCTTTTTACAGTGTAAATTTACCCATACCTGCATTGTAATCTGATGCCTTTTTTTACTCAGTAATTTGACTGATAATTACTATGTAATTTGTATGGTAGTTACACTATAACCTTACACCTTTTTTTACAATGTAATTTTACCCATATCTACACTGTAATTCAAATGCCATTTTTACACAGTAAGTTGACTGATAATTACTGTGTATTTGGTATGGTAGTTATAATATTAGTACACAGTAATTACAATGTAACTACACAGTAGTTATAATGTAATTCCCCCGATGTAATTTTACCCATGTCTGTATTGTGTAATTTGACTGATAATTTTATGTGTAATTTGTATGGTAGTTTCACTGTAATCCTATTTTTCCATTTTCTGTAGTGTAATTTTCCCCATAATGTATAATGTAATCTGTTGCTATTTAAACTGTAATTTTACACTTAATTATTAGGTAATTTGATTTGCTAGTCCCAATGTGATTTTACTCTGTAATTTTACCCCCTTATGCATTTTGCTCGGTGTAACCTTATGCATTTGTACAGTGTAATCCTATCAGGTGCTTTTGACGGGTCAAGGAAAGGACAGTAGGGCGACTGGTTCAACCTTTTTGTCGCTGTTAGTTGCTTGACGGGTCACAAATACAGCCCGATCCGTTTTCTTCTGTAAAAGCAGACATACAGCTGTCAACAGATTATTGGTTGGAAAATTTGAATGATAACCAATTACAAATCAGTCAATTGTTGAATAGACAGTCCCTAAAGAAATCAACAATCAATCCCTAATTAATAGCGATGTCATTATAGCTAATGCTTGCAACCATGCGTTTGTGATCCATGCAAACCGGCTATTCCCGCATCAAGTCCTTACCCAATCAACGCCTCCATAGTCTGCATGCATTTGTTGTTACGGAGGATGAAAGACGCCTCGCCAGGGGGTGTGCTCGGGTGAGGGGCGGCACCCTTGGCGGCGGCAGGGACGGCAGCTGCCACGCGGCGAGGTGGAGCAGGGTCAACGCGGCGGCTCAAGCGGTTGGGGACGGTGCGGCTGCTCGATGCAGAACGCCGGGGGCGGCAACAACTGGAGGTTGCGAGCGGGAGACGAGAGGCTCACCGGAGGACGTGCCATCGCTAGCGTGTGAGGCGGTGCTCGGGCAGTGACGCCGCGATGGTCGTCCAGCGAGGCAGCGAGCAACATGACGGGTGCGGGCGGCACGCTGCCCGGACGAGATGAGGAGCATGAGGGGAGACACAGATGAAGCGGTCATTGCAGGCGGCGGCGCCGGATGCGTCCGACGTGCGCGCTCGCCCGCGGTCATTGCAGACGCAGCAGCTGCCCATGGACGCTCGGGTCGATGCAGGAGGAGGAGGAGCTCGCGAGGGCCAGTGGCGCTGGGAATGGATTGGATGCAGGCGGATCTGGCGATTCCACGAGGGCCGCGACTCTCTGTAGAGGAAAAAGAAAGAGAAACAAGAGGGAGAAAGAAGAGACAAATTCATGTATCCTCTCTTCTCCTTACTCTCTATATTGTTGATGCTCCTCTAATCTTGTTGCCCCTTGCTAATCCTAATCTCCTCTAATCTTTCTTCCGCTCTTGCTCCTTCCCATCTACTCCTCTCTGAATCTCTCTTTGATGTGCTTCTCTGAACCCCAACCTGTTGCTGCTTCTTTTCTCCCTACTACCCCACTGCTGCTACTTCTCTGAACCTTCACAGTTGCTGCTCCTCTTCAGCACTTCAAGCACCAACAAGGACTGGATTCTCTTTCTCTCTCTGAATTTTTTGTAAACTTGAGAAATTTATGTTCAGAATTATGTAATATCCAGATTTGAGGAGTGCTTGCAGTCAGTGATTGCTTCAGTTTCGTATTTGTAATATGGGATTTATCAGCATGACAAGTTCTGCATCTATATGGGATCTATCAGCATGCTAGCGTGTAGGCGAGGAGCTGCCGCTTTTTGAATTTTGCATGACAAGTTCTGCGGCTGTATGGGATTCTTCATGACCATCAGCATGGATGTTCAGGTACGGATTTCTTCAGAACCATCAACACTCAGAAGAATATGCATGCATGCAGAGAACAATTATACAAAGATGTGTGTATCTATCATACAATTCTACCACTACATACATGTATTTGTTTATGGATCATTCATAGTTGGCAAGTTTTTATGGTCTCTAGGCAAACTTAATGTAATTTCACATGAGACAGTCATCATGTGCAAAGACCTAAAGAACAATTGTTTGGATGGGCATGAGACGATTGCACTGAATGGTTGACATTGTATCAATCATGAGACAAGATTAGTTATCCAAAGAAACTTTATGCCTGATCTGCTTGGAATATAGGAAGTATGTGTGCCTTCCGTCTTCTTATGAACCTACGTTTGTGAACAAAATATGTTCACTGCATTTTCAGCTACCTATATGCTTAGGAAGACACAACTTACATAGTTCTGTTTATTTTTTGTTTTTCAATTCTGTTTAATAGATGCAGACCAACAAACAAGTTCGAATTATTTTACTATCATTTTTTTATTGAGAATTGTTCGCCATTAATCTTTCTCCCAGTTGATTTATTTTCTTCTTAGCATCTATCAACCATCATTGCCCGTGACCAGTCTCGCTTTAAATGCACAAACAAACAAAATGCCTTGCATGCACTGCATAATTTAGTTCTATTCAATGCCAACACATGATCTTCTTGGAATTTTATTCGTTGGGTTCATATGTGGCATTTGCTCATTTGATTTTCAATTAAATGATCTTCTTACATTATGTGAACAACATACTGGAATTTTATTCCTTCGGTCCATATGTGGCATTTGCTCATTTGATTTTCAATTAAATTTGCGAGCGGGCTACTTTAGTTAGAATACAATTTAAAAAAATGAAGGATCGTTCTAAGAGGTTAGTGTGGAATGAAACTTCCTAAGGAATGTAGTGCAAAATAATCTGTAGAATTTTTTTCTATATGATTAATTCATTCATATAATAAGAGTGCCTAGAAAAAAATCATATGGATTCAACCCTCTGAATTTTCAATGAAAATATTCTGGATCAAAGATACCCTAAGGTGGAATAGAAAGACTACCATGGCCACAATTATTATCAAAAGTGGTTGATGTTTGTTATGAACTATTTTGACTACAAATAATAGCAAATAGGCCAAATATTTACTAGACTCGGAGAGGATGTGGCGTGCAATGGTGTCCGATTTTTTAAATGGCTCAGTAAAAAAACTCACTAAAAGAGAAATAAGTTTCAAAATAGATGTTTTATTGCAGATTATAATGCGTGCGTTGCACGTGCATCCTTACTAGTATAGGAAGTTTTAGAGAAGTTGGGCAGTTTCAGAACACGCCCTAAGTCAAACAAATGCTTTTTAAAACCATCCATATCTTTTAAACCGTTACTCCGATTTGAACATATTATATATGAAATTTGATTAGAAAAATATGTAGAATATGAATATGAGATTATTTTTACCTGTTAAGTATTTTTAAATATTATTTTGGAATATATTTGAGTCAAACCAAATGATTTTCTAAATTATCTGTATCTTTTAAACGTAACTTTGATTTTAACATATTATATATGAAATTTTATTAGAAAAATGTGTGGAATCTAAATATGATGTTAATTTTACCTGTTAAATATTTTAAAAATATTGTTATGGAAGCAAACTTATAATTTATAGCGCAAGATCCATTTTTTTTCATACCGGCGGCGATCCAGATTGCAAATAAACACCCCACTATAACCATATAGGGAAAAGAAAACATCGATAACTACACATGCATACCTCTGAAAAATGTCACAGGAGAAAACAACAGATTTCTCATCGCGAGAGAGAGAGAGAGAGGGGGGGGGGGGGGGAGACGTCTTAGGATTAACCATATTCAACACACATTTTTTGTTGTTTTGTGTGAACACCAAGGCCATCGCCGGCGAGGGTGAGAAGGAGGATAAGCGGCAACACAAATATGATGCCTCACACAAATAAAGGAGATGGACCTATTGTGGTCTTGAGTGATGGTTGTTGAGTTAAGAGCGTATGTTATGTTTTCTCTCCCGTTGCAACGCACGGGCTTTTTTGCTAGTAATTTAGAAAAAATAGACTTTTTAAAAGCTCATGGGAATTTTTTTGAATCCCTTAATTCAAAACTCAAGGGCTAGGTTTATATAGGGGCTATATTTTTATAAACATATGGTCTCACTCATTTCTGCCCAAGGAATGGAGACTGGGTCGGTGTTTGGAAGGGGTTCAATAAACCAATCTTGGCCGTCCAAAACAATAAGGAAATATCTCACGCAACCTCCTCGTCTCCAGCGCTCTCGTCTCTGCTCCACCACCCCGCGCCGCCACATCCCACACGCCGACGTCGGCCTCGCCGCAGAAATCCGCCCGCACCACCGCCGACGCATCCCTCGTCCTGTCGAAGCCGCGAGAAGAGGAGCCCCACCCGGACGACTTCCCCCCGTCCCCCGCGGATGGTTCTGCTTCCATTGAGACGCCCAGGCCTGACAGATCTTGCTCGTCGTCAGCCCAGGGCCGGGTCGGCCGGAGCAGTCGGAGAGGAGTGGCGGATGTGCGTCCGCTTAGATGCCGCCGGTCAGAGAAGGTGGGGATGAGCGGATTGCAGCGAGGGAGGCGGCTCGGCTCGGACCGTCCATGGCGCTAGCGCGATGGCTCGCCTCCTATTTCGGCATGGCTATTGTTTTGGTCCGCGTCGTTTCTGCCTCGACGGACATTGTCGTCGTAGGTGCCGATGAGGGACGAGCCGCCAGCGACGGATCCCGCGAGGCCAACCTCCAGCGCCCCTTCTCCGGCCGGCCTTGAACGACCTTGTCCCGCCGGAGCTAGGTGGGTCGATGACCCGCTGGATGGGAGCTGGCATGTCCAGCCACCACCTCTGGTGCCCCGTCGCGCACCTGCCCGCCGCCAGGGGCCCGAGGGCCAAGTTGCGGGGTTGTGCGGTCGCGCTGGTCATCCTCCGCTCCAGGAAGCATCTTGCCGGGGTTGGGGTCAATCCCGGGCAGGCCTGAGGAGGAGAGCGGGCGGCCTCCGTCAGTCCTCTCCGGTGAGGCCTTTGACAAGAGGGGCCAAGATCGATGCTACCAAGTGCCATTTGCTTCAGTGCATTTTGTTTGATGTGAGTTCTTCCTCAGCTTCTTCTTTGATGGAATTTTTGTTCCTGCTACAATGGACAGTCAGCGACCATGGCCTCTGAAATTCTATCTGTTCGTGGCCTTGGAGAGCTGACACTTTGCTTCTTGTGCAGGAATCTGTTCATGAAGGAATCTGCAGTCCTAACAAAGAAGATGGAAAGAGTACTCCTGGAAAGTGAAAAAGAGAAGGAAACAACAATCTTGCAAAAGATTAAACAAAGAACAGCTTGCTCACAAAATTTTCCATGAGTGAGATTGCTTCTCTTCACACATATAATCTGACTCGTGGAAAGTTTTGTGAGCAAGCTGTTAATATTTACATAGTACATATATTAGTTACTTCTTTTAACGATATATGTGTGAAGAGAAGCATTGCCACTCATGGAAAGAGTACTTCTGTTATGCTGCTACATGTTTACATACATATATTAGTTTTTTAGGTCATGCAAATTTCTTAGAAAAAATTATCCCCTTCCGGCTATTAAGCTTGGAATAACATGAAAAGATAGTTAAAAATGCAATAGATTTCCTTATTACTCATGGCACATTGGGTTCAGATAATATTTGCTTTGTTTTGTCCTTATTAAGCTAAATAGCTAATTATGTCGATATGATCTGATCTGATTCATTTATCCAAGTAAAGAGTGCATGCTCATGTTTCCATTCATCAAGGTGAAATCAATTTTAGAGGCTGTAAGTAGGCAGAAGATCCACTCATGTTCTGATCTATCATGATTCTGGTTGAAAGTTGTGTTCAACTGAAATTATGCATCAAATCCCCTCACACAATTGTGTTCTGCATGTTATGTGTTTGATGAGATTCCTCCAAGCCAGCTGTCCAGTGAGCCCCCCTAATTCAGTTGTCTCGGTTGGTTAGAAATTGCCTGTGATTCACTTATCGATCAATTAATTAGATTGATATTTTAGTATGTTCATTCGGCTTATTCAAATAATCACATTCATAGGTTTAGTTTGGTTTGGTTACCCATATATACCCCGTAGTTCTTTTAGTCCTGTTTGTGTTGAGAATTTCTGAAAACAAATTACAATTCACGTAGTTAAAAGGTATCAAAGTGATGTTTGTATGCATAGTTCCTGCCTATTGTAACTAGAAAAATGTGACTGCAAATTTTGTCGATCATTTATAGTTCCTTCCTGTTTTCCGAACTTTTTCTAGGAAGGAATAACAGTAGGACATGCATGTGTTATTTTCCAAGACTTGTTCGAGATAAAGACCCAATGAGTCATCGGAAACTTCCCCTGTCTCTGCAGCAGCAAATGATTGTTCAGAGTGAGAGTTTGTCTGAAAATTGTTCAGAATGAGGCTTTAGCATGCTGCACACGGTGTAGACTAAAGGTATGGCAACTTCCATTTATATTTGTTTTTTGAAGTTAGCAGGCTGCACACGTACATCTCTATGTGTAATTTTGAGCCTTTGTTAGCTTGTTGATGCAACAATGGTCGTGTTATGGCCGGTTTAGCTAGGCCCACCGGGTAATCTTAGCCCACAAGTTATCTTAGGTTAATTCTTATGCAAGTTATCTTAGGTTAATTCTTATGCAAGTTATCTAGGTTGTAAATATAGGCTGTAAGACTCTTTTTGGAATTAAGCAATAAGAATATTATTGTCCCTATTGCCCGGCTCCCAGAGGAGCCGGAACCCTAGCCGCCGCCATCTCCCTCCGACGCGACGGCGCCCAGCCGTCGGCGCGCCCGATCATCGCCCTGTCCCACTCCATCCTTCCCCTACAACCTCCGGAGCAGGTCCGGTAGGACCCCTGGTTCTACCAATTTGGTATCCAGAGACTCAGGTTCGATCATGTCGTCATCAACACCCACGCCGCCGCTGCCCATCATCACCACCGCCCCGATGACCACTGCCGGGTCCCTAACGCCGCCGGCCCCGATCACCTCCGTGCCGCCAGCCCCTGTCACTTCCGCGCCGCCGACAACCTCCGTCTTCACGCCGGAGGAGATGACCAGCACCCTGCGGGACCTCATGACGGCCGTCCAAGGCATCTTCCTGTACTTGGCCGGCCCGCACACCACCACGCCGGCTGCGCCCCCCGCCTACAGCCACCCGGCGACGCACTGGCCGATCCAGAACGCGTCGGGCCCGAGCGGGACACCCCTGCTGCCGTTCCAGGCGGGCTACACCGGCGGGCGCCTGCCGTTGCTGCACGTGCCCTGGTACTCGGTACTCGCGGCGATCGCCGGGGCCCATCCGTCGCTCCAGCCGCCGCCTGCCCCAGCGTCGTCCTGGCCGCAGTGGCCCGCGCCGGTTCTCACGGCGCCAACCGCGCCTCCCGCGCCCGCCCCAGTGCTGCAGTGGCCGCACTGGCCCGCGCCGGCCCCAGCCGCGCCAACCGTGTCGGTCCAGCTCCTACCGCCGCCGCCCAGCTCCGGATTGGGCCAGTCCACACCGGGAGGACTTCCGATCCAGCAGGTCCGGTTTCCGCCGTCACCGTCCCCGATCCCGGCCTGGCTAACCGGGACGTCGCCACCGCCAGTTTACACAGAGGCCGGGGACCCACCGGTAACCACGCTGCAGTTTGGGGCCTCGTCCGGCTCCGCGAGGGCCTACGACGGCCTCCCCACCGTTGACCGGGCGCCGTCATCATCACTGCTCCGCATCGCCGAGCCAGTCGGCCATGGCGCGCCAACCCAGACGCCGCCACGGTTCGCCAAGATCGATTTCGCCACTTATGACGGCACGGAGGACCCGCTTAACTAGCTCAACCAGTGTGAGCAGTTTTTCCGTGGCCAGCGCACGCTCTCGTCGGAGCGCACTTGGCTGGCATCCTACCACCTCCGCGGTGCAGCCCGACCTGGTACTACGCCCTCGAGCAGGACGAGGGCAGCATGCCCCCTTGGGAGCGCTTCCGCGAGCTCTGCCTCCTTCGCTTTGGGCCTCCGGTTCGCGGGAGCCGCCTGGCGGAGCTCGGCCGCCTTCCCTTCACCTCCACGGTGCAGGACTTCGCCGACCGTTTCCAGGCCCTGGCATGCCATGCGTCGGGCATGACGGCGCAACAGCGGGCCGAACTCTTTGTCGGTGGACTTCCGGATCACATCCGCGTGGACGTGGAGCTTCGGGGACCCCAGGATCTCCAGTCGGCCATGTACTACGCCCGCTCGTTCAAGCGCCGCGCAGTGGCCATCCAGCAGGAATCACCGTCCCGGACCGTTGGGTCGCTACCTGGGCTGGATTCCGCGCAGGCTTCTGCGGCACCCCTCGCCGCGACCGCGGCGCGCCCGTTCCGCCGGCTCACCTCAGCCGAGCTACTCGAGCGTCGCTGTCAAGGGTTGTGCTTCAACTGCGACGAGCCCTACACGCCCGGCCATGCCTGCCCGCGACTCTTCTACCTAGAGGTTGCAGACTACATTCCGGAGGACGCCGTCGCCGACCTGGCCGCCCCAGCTGTTGAGAAGGTGTTTGACGCTGGTTGATCGCCTCGGGGAGTTCCACAAGCGCTTCCCCACCTTACAGCTCGAGGACGAGCTGTTTGTGCAGGCGGGGAGAAGTGTTATGGCCGGTTTAGCTAGGCCCACCGGGCAATCTTAGCCCACAAGTTATCTTAGGTTAATTCTTATGCAAGTTATCTTAGGTTAATTCTTATGCAAGTTATCTAGGTTATAAATATAGGCTGTAAGACTCCTTTTGGAATTAAGCAATAAGAATATTATTATCCCTATTGCCCGGCTCCCAGAGGAGCCGGAACCCTAGCCGCCGCCATCTCCCTCCGACGCGCCGGCGCCCAGCCGCCGGCGCGCCCGATCATCGCCCCGTCCCACTCCATCCTTCCCCTACAACCTCCGGAGCAGGTCCGATAGGACCCCTGGTTCTACCAGGCCGAGGAAGTGACTTGTGTGTTTAACTCATGTTTTTTTACAGGAAAACCTACCATGAAACAACTTATTTCAGTATGTTTTTATCTTCGCCTATGATTTATATTTAGTCAAGTTTAGCCTCTGCGATGAAATTGTATATAGTGTTAGCCTATAAAAATATAAGTTGTTCTGTTCACTTTCATAAGTGAACCACAAAGATTTCTCGCCAGAGAAAACCCATATGGATTGGTATCACTTGGGCAAATAAGAAAATGCAATTATTTCAAGGATTTCAGTCATCCTTGCAGTTTTAGGAACTATAACAACAACTTCCGTATATACTTCTATACTGTATTCTTTGTACTTGAGATTTTTTTTTTGTGCAAAGTATCCAATATCCATGTATATCTTTTTGGCTGTGCTTATGCTCTTGAATAATAGAGCCATTTTCTTGGAAATTCACTCCTGATTTAACTCTCTTCTTTTCTGAATCAATTTAACTGTGTTGGTCATACAGTTCCCTCGGAGCAAGAGAAAATTTAACAAGGCAATACAACAAAACGTGGAGCAGCTAATGGACATCCAATCAGCTCTCAAGGCATTCGAGGAGGTACTGCTCTTTGACTGAACAACATGATCACGTTTTTTTATTAAGGGAAGCATGCTCACGTGGAGGCGCCCAGAAGTTGTGTGTGGGCATGTATGACGTTGGCATAGTCATATGCTGATTTTCTGAGATATCATCGTATCCTTGACTTTGAACATCAGTTGTAAATAAGCAGAGAAGCTGTATCTATAGCACCGGTGTTATTTATCCCTTGCATCAAAATGTAGAATTTTCTCACTAGATTTGCACAACATAGATACAACAACAACAACAACAAAGCCTTTAGTCCCAAACAAGTTGGGGTAGGCTAGAGGTGAAACCCATAAGATCTCGCAACCAACTCATGGCTCTGGCACATGGATAGCAAGCTTCCACGCACCCTTGTCCATAGCTAGCTCTTTGTCGATACTCCAATCCTTCAGGTCTCTCTTAACGGACTCCTCCCATATCAAAATCGGTCGACCCCGCCCTCTCTTGACATTCTCCACACGCTTTAGCCGTCCGCTATGCACTGGAGCTTCTGGAGGCCTGCGCTGAATATGCCCAAACCATCTCAAACGATGTTGGACAAGCTTCTCCTCAATTGGTGCTACCCCAACTCTATCTCGTATATCATCATTCCGGACTCGATCCTTCCTCGTGTGGCCACACATCCATCTCAACATACGCATCTCCGCCACACCTAACTGTTGAACATGTCGTCTTTTAGTCGGCCAACACTCCGCGCCATACAACATTGCGGGTCGAACCGCCGTCCTGTAGAACTTGCCTTTTAGCTTTTGTGGCATTCTCTTGTCACAGAGAATGCCAGAAGCTTGGCGCCACTTCATCCATCCGGCTTTGATTCGATGGTTCACATCTTCATCAATACCCCCATCCTCCTGCAACATTGACCCCAAATACCGAAAGGTGTCCTTCCAAGGTACCACCTGGCCATCAAGGCTAACCTCCTCCTCCTCACAGCTAGTAGTACTGAAACCGCACATCATGTACTCAGTTTTAGTTCTACTAAGCCTAAACCCTTTCGATTCCAAGGTTTGTCTCCATAACTCTAACTTCCTATTTACCCCCGTCCGACTATCGTCAACTAGCACCACATCATCCGCAAAGAGCATACACCATGGGATATCTCCTTGTATACCCCTTGTGACCTCATCCATCACCAATGCAAAAAGATAAGGGCTCAAAGCTGACCCCTGATGCAGTCCTATCTTAATCGGGAAGTCATCGGTGTCGACATCACTTGTTCGAACACTTGTCACAACATTATTGTACATGTCCTTGATGAGGGTAATGTACTTTGTTGGGACTTTGTGTTTCTCCAAGGCCCACCACATGACATTCCGCGGTATCTTATCATAGGCCTTCTTCAAGTCAATGAACACCATATGCAAGTCCTTCTTATGCTCCCTATATCTCTCCATAAGTTGTCGTACCAAGAAAATGGCTTCCATGGTCGACCTCCCAGGCATGAAACCAAACTGATTTTTGGTCACGCTTGTCATTCTTCTTAAGCGGTGCTCAATGACTCTCTCCCATAGCTTCATTGTATGGCTCATCAGCTTAATTCCACGGTAATTAGTACAACTCTGAACATCCCCCTTGTTCTTGAAGATTGGTACTAATATACTCCGTCTCCATTCTTCTGGCATCTTGTTTGCCCGAAAAATGAGGTTGAAAAGCTTGGTTAGCCATACTATCGCTATGTCCCCGAGACCTTTCCACACCTCAATGGGGATACAATCAGGGCCCATCGCCTTGCCTCATTTCATCCTTTTTAAAGCCTCCTTAACCTCAGACTCCTGGATGCGCCGCACAAAACGCATGCTGGTCTCATCAAAGGAGTCATTCAGTTCAATGGTAGAACTCTCATTCTCCCCATTGAACAGCTTGTCGAAGTACTCCCGCCATCTATGCTTAATCTCTTCGTCCTTCACCAAGAGTTGGCCTGCTCCGTCCTTGATGCATTTGACTTGGCCAATATCCCTCGTCTTCCTCTCCCGGATCTTAGCCATCTTATAGATGTCCCTTTCACCTTCCTTCGTGCCTAACCGTTGGTAGAGGTCCTCATATGCCCGACCCCTTGCTTCACCAACAGCTCGCTTTGCGGCCTTCTTCGCCATCTTGTACTTCTCTATGTTGTCTGCACTCCTATCCAGGTATAGGCGTCTGAAGCAATCTTTCTTCTCTTTAAGCGCCTTCTGGACATCATCATTCCACCACCAGGTATCCTTATCTTCGCTTATCCTTCCCCTGGACACTCCAAACTCCTCCGAGGCCACCTTACGAATGCAAGTCGCCATCTTCATCCACACATTGTCCGCATCCCCTCCTTCCTCCCAAGGGCCCTCCTTAAATACCCTCTCCTTGAACACCTGAGCTACCACCCCCTTGAGCTTCCACCACTTCGTTCTAGCGACCTTGGCACGCTTATCCCGCTGGACACGAATTCAAAAGCGGAAGTCAACAACCACCAGCTTATGCTGGGGTACAACACTCTCCCCAGGTATCACCTTACAGTCTAGGCACGCACGCCTATCTTCTCTTCTCGAGAGGATGAAATCAATCTGGCTAGAGTGTTGGCCACTACTAAAAGTCACCAGATGTGATTCTCTCTTTCTAAAGAGGGTGTTAGCTACAATCATGTTGTAGGCTAGAGCAAAGCTTAAGACATCTTCTCCTTCTTGATTCCTGATGCCATAGCCAAAGCCCCCATGCGCCCCTTCAAAACCTGTGTTAGATGTACCCACGTGGCCATTGAGGTCTCCTCCTATGAAGAGCTTCTCACCAATCGGTACACTCCTAACCATGTCTTCCAAGCCTTCCCAGAACTCCCTCTTGGTGTTCTCATTGTGGCCTACTTGCGGGGCATATGCGCTGATAACATTGAGAACCAAGTCCTCAGCTACCAGCTTGACCAGGATAATCCGGTCCCCACGTCTCCTGATGTCTACCACTCCATACTTGAGGCTCTTGTTGATCAAGATGCCTACGCCATTTCTGTTTGCAGCCGTCCCCGTGTACCACAGCTTGAAGCCGGTATCCTCCACCTCCTTAGCCTTCTGTCCTCTCCATTTGGTTTCTTGGATATCAACACCTCTCCTCACTGCTGCATCAACTAGCTCCCGAAGCTTCCCTGTCAGAGACCCTACGTTCCAGCTACCTAAGCGAATCCTCCTAGGCTCGGCTAGCTTCCTTACCCTTCGCACTCGTCGAGTCAAATGCGAAGACCCTTGCTCATTTTCCACTACATCCGGGCGCCGATGTAGCGCGCCACTAAGGATGCGACGACCCGATCCTCGCTCACTTGCCACCGTATCCGGATCAAGATACGGCGCGCCACTTGGGGGGTGACGGCCCGGCCCTTGCCCATTTTCCACCACACCCGGGTTCCGATGTGGCGCGTCGCTGAGAGGGTTACGCCCCAACGAAAATCTTTTGGGTTTCATCTCCATAAGAGTGGCTGAGTTTTTACGTTGGCTCGCCAAGCCTATCACAACCCTCCTCCTTTACCCGGGCTTGGGACCGGCTATGTTGAGACAACATAGGCGGAGTTTGCACAACATAGATATACTGTATATATTTTCTCAAGTATTTGCTATGACCAGATCTTAAGAAATGGTGTGCATATTAAGGCCTAAAACTTTTATTTGCATTTACTTCCTTGGTTACTGCAATAGATCACCTGACCTGACAAAATAGTGGGTTAGCATGCTTTGAAAAGAACAACACTTGAGCATATGTAGCCATGTAGGTCAACGAAGTTGCTTTCTTGATACTTTTAGATACGTGCTACCACATGCATGCTGGATTTGTGCTCTATCCAGATTTCAGTATAAGCATGCGAGAAAATAAGCCATTTTAAATTGAGTGCCTGACATATTTTGTTTTCCACTTTGAGCTTCTGTTACAGCGAGGAACAATGGATATATCGAATAAAAAATGTAACCAGCTTTCCCCGGGTGAAGAATCCTCTACTAATAACGAGCCTCGTGTACATCCTACTCAGGTTAGTTTTGTCGCTAAAAGACCTGGTGCATTCAATAGTTCTCCATTTATCCATGAAGATAGCATAGCATGCATTATTTCGTTTACAAACAAACTGTTGCAGAATCAATTTAATTTTGTTAGTGGGCAATCCCTCTATATTACTGGATACATACATCGTGCCATGCCTTTACCGAAAAAGGGTTCCCCTGCTTTGTATTCCAAAGCAACCACCATTATACACATCGCAATGCTGGGGCGAGCAGCACATCAAGCCCAAAGAAAAAGAAAAGGAAATAAATGCCAACAGCGGTAGCTCGACAAAGCGTGGCAGACCCGCGACCGCTGCGCCCTTCGGATACAAACCACCACAGCCCTAGGCTCCGATCTACCGCGAACTAAGCAGCACCTCCAAGAAGGGATGCGACACCGATGACGCTGCTGCCCGGACAAGACCTAGGGTTTCCCCCAGTACGCGGAGGGAGGTGGGGGATAGCTACTCCCGACACCCTCCAAGAAGGGATAGTGGCACCCGCCGGTGTCACCGGGTCGGAGCCGGACGAACCGGCAAGGATTTCTCCTGCATGCCAAACCCCACCAGCCAACCGGAGCCGACCAGCCAAACCACCGCCAGACCATGCGCCATCACGGTTGCGCCGCCACCAACGCCGTCTCGCTGCGAGCACTGTCGTGGTTCTAAGCCTGACAGTAGAGTGGGGGGTAGGTGTGGAGAGGCAAGGTCCTAGCTATGGAGAGGTTGTAAACACAAGGGATGTACGAGTTCAGGCCCTTCTCGGGAGAAGTAATAGCCCTACGTCTCGGAGCCCGGAGGCGGTCGAGTGGATTATGAGTATATGAGTTACAAGGTGCCGAACCCCTCTACCTGTGGAGGGGGGCGGCTTATATAGAGTGCGCCGGGACCCCAGTCAGCCCACGTAGGAGAGGGTTTAAGGTGAGTTAAGTCCGGGGCGTTACTGATAACGCCCCACATAAAGTGTCTTTACTACCATAAAGTCTACTTAATTACAGGCCGTTGCAGTGCAGAGTGCCTCTTGACCTTCTGGTGGTCGAGTGAGTCTTCATGGTCGAGTCCTTCAAGTCAGTCGAGTGAGTCCCTCGTTGGTCGACTGGAAGGCGACCTCTTCTAAGGGTGTCCTTGGGTAAGGTACTTAGATCAGGTCCATGACCCTACCCTAGGTACATGACCCCATCATTAGCCCCCGAATGGATTGAGGCTTCGAGTGAGGAAGGAGTTGATGTCGTTTCCGATTAACCTTTGCACTCTGGTCGTGCGTTGTTCTGGACCAAAGAATCTCTTCGTCGATGGTGAGCAACTTGTCTTCAGTCGACTCGATCCATTCTCTTCTTTCGTCGAGTGATCTTTCGGGCTTCGACGATCCCCGAGCGACGGATCGCGGGAAACCCCGCGTCTGACAGACTGATCTGCTGTTCGCGGATTCCGCGGGATGCGAAATTTGGGGACGCGCGCGAAGCGGAGCGGACCGCGGCGTTCGGATGGGACGGGACATAGACGCCTCGATCTCCGCGCCGCTTTCTTCGCCACGTATCCCGTCTGCATAACTGTTCCTGGATATGATTAGATCGACCGGGCCCACCTGTCATCCACTCGGAAGGGACCTTATAAATGCGCCCGGCGAGGATTTTTGTACTGTGCCTCAGCATTCTCTCTCTCTCTGCTCCCTTCGTCCCCGTCCAGCGCGCTCGCTCTCGCCCCCGCACAACTTCCCCTCGCGCATCTCGCCGGCAACCATGGCCAAGGAGAAGACGGCGGCGCTGGAACGTGCGAAGAAGGCGTCGGCGTCGGAGAAGGCGAAGGGGAGATCTACCAGCCGCGGCGGGTCTTCGTCCAGATCCCGCCTGCCGAAGGGCTGGGTCCAAGGAGACTGGATCCAGTCGACCATCACAGAAAAAGATCTCCTCGACATGGCCAACGAGGGCTTGATCCCTCATGGAGCTGCGAGGCTTCCGGGGAAGGAGTGGCAGCCCCAGCCAGAAGAGGGTGAGTGCGTGCTCTTGGCCACCCATGTTGATCGTGGATTTTCTTTGCCGCCGAGTATTTTCTTCCGTGGCTTCTTGAACTTCTTTGGAGCGCAGCTCCACCACTTTACCCCAAATTCTATCGCCTATCTTGCCGCGTTCGTGTCCATGTGTGAGGGTTTCCTGGGCTGTCGACCGCACTGGGGTTTGTTCAAGCATATATTCACGTGTCGCTCTCAGACCGTGAAGAAGGCGAGCCCAGGCGATGAAAGAACCCGAGTCGTCCAAATGTGTGGGGGTCTGGGGATCCAGGTGAGGAATAAGAGCACCTTCCCGCCCATGACCTTTCCCGAGTCAGTCAGAGGCTGGCAGTCGACCTGGTTCTACTGCCAGGACCAGTCGACGCCGGGGCAGTCGAGTGGACTCCCTCAGTTTACCATGGACCGAGTGAACAAGCCCTCCTCTCTGAAGTTGATTCCGGAGGAGAAAGCTGACGTGAAGATGTTGATGGAGCGCGTGGTGCAGTTGGTTCGGGAGGGAGTGACGGGCATGGATCTCCTGGAGGTCTTCCTTAGGCGTCGCATCCAGCCCCTTCAGTTCCGGAGCCACTGCATGTGGTTGTACTGTGGGACTGAAGACGAGACTCGAGTCCATCCAGAAGCAGTCGACGATGTCACTCTGGAAAGATGGATGGTAGCCGTTACCGGAAACAAGGATAACCCACGCGGAGCCAGAAGGATTCCTCCACTCGACCACAACAGCGATCCAAACAAGGTACGCTTGCTCTGCTCTCCACTGTGTTCTTGTCACATTCATTTCTGTTTATCCTGCCGACTGGTCGATTGATCCTTGTCTTGATATCTGCTAGGCCCTCACCGAGCTGTACTCGATGCCCAATGGGGCACAAGCTCCGACTGAGGAGGGTGAGGCGAGTGGGGGCGAGAGCCAGGAAGAGGAGGAATGGGACTCGGACGTTGCTGAGGATGATGATGACGATGATGATGATGACGGTGATGAAGATGACGTTGAAGACGAGGAAGAAGAGGAGGAGGAGGTCGTACCACCGCGCTCAGAAAGGCGGTCGAAGCTTGTCCACGACCCTTCGACTGAACGTGGTAAGGGGGTTGCGACCGCTGCTCAGTCGACCAAACGCCCTCGGACCACCTCTCCAGTGCCGACTGAAAAGGCGCCGAAGCAGCCCAGGGCGGCCCCGTCGAAGCCGATCAAGCTCCTGCCGAAGATGAAGGTGTCCATCCCCACCATATCAGGGTAATCGTGCTGCTTAAGTCTTCTTATTTTGTGTGAACTTTGTCTCTGGTTGACGCTGAAGTTAGTCGACTGATTCTTTGGAGTTGCAGTGCTGCTACTTCTGAGACCTCAGCCCGGGCTGATGACCATGAGATGGAGGACGCAGCAACTTCAAAACCAGGTACTATATTCTTAACGCCGTTTTTAGTCGACTGACTCGCGATCTCTGATCCTGATTCTTCTCCGTAGCTCCACCCAATGCTGTTATCAATCTCCCTGATGATGATGAGGATGAGGAACCGCTGAAGCGCAGAAGGAGTAGGAAAGCGTCCGCCAGCAAGGTGCCCCAGGATGTGACGGCGCCTGAGATTCTGATTGCGGAGGAAGAGAACACCACTCGACACACGGTGTCCTTCGCAGATCCATTGACGAGTGCTCAGCAGCCCTCCCTCTTCACGACGCACCACGTCCCAGAGGACCAAGCTGGCGCGGCGAAGGAGGCGATACGCCAGGCGGGAATCATGATGGAGCAGTTGAAGACCATCCGGGATGCGAGCCAGGCAGCTTATGACGCCAGTTCTGCCCTCCAAAGCAATGTTCAGGTCAGTCGACCACCGTTTGTTCTGTTGGATATGCTACCAAAAACTTTTCCTTTCCGGAATTTATAGTAGTCACCCACTGGGTGTGTCGATTAAACTCCGTGTTAGCGGGGGCACGCTGAGTGCACCCGCTGGGTGTAGTCCCCAAGGCTAAGGTCGACTGCTGGCAGTCGGCCTTAGGCTTTATGATGTCAATCTTTCTGTCAGTCGACTATGTCGACTGGATTTCACAAACCGGTGGGGGCACGCTGAGTGCACCCACTGGGTGTAGTCCCCGAGACTGTGGTCGACTGCTTGCAGTTGATTACAGTCTTAAAGAATACATCTCTCTCTTTTTTTTGAGGTCGACTGGTCGACTTTATCTTCAACAGGATTAGTGGGGGCACGCTGAGTGCACCCACTGGGTGTAGTCCCCGAGACTACGGTCGAATGCTTGTATTCGGCTGTAGTCTTAGAAACGTGTGATTTTTCCTTTTTCACTCGGAAGTGAATTATATTTGACATTTAGTCGATTGGTTCTTCGCAGAACTCCTGTGATCTTGTGGCTCGCTACTCTGAGCTGGAAAACAAGCACACTCAACTCGAGCTGAGCTTGAAGCTGGTTCAGGAGAAGCTGACGAAGGCAAAGGAGGAGACCGAAGGTATGTTTGGTGAGACCCTGACGACTGCTTTTCCCCTTGCTTGTTTCAAAATCTGATCTTGCTGTAACTTGCAGGTAAGGTAAGGGAGGCCCAACAGAAGAAAGACCTCGAACTAGCTGAGAAGATCAAGCTTGCTGACGAGAAGTTAGCTTCAGTCACCAAGCTTGAACAAGACAATACCAATCTGAAAGCTGCTCTTGGGATCGCCAACAAGGAGGTCAGTCGACTAAAAACTGATAAAGCTGCCCTGACCGACCAAGTCAGTAAGTTGACTGGGAAGAAAAATGATCTGGAGGCCTTCCTGAGTGGTCTTGCCAAGAAGCTGTTTCTTATGCTTGAAGGTAAACCTCTATGCTCGGCAAACATTTCCAATCGTGGTTTTTCCATTCGACCATCCCCTTGACTCAGTGATCATCCTTGCAGAATTTTGCCAAAACTTTGAAGAAGAAACTAGCCGGCTGGAGCCAAACCTCGACCCCGTCAATTCTCCGGTGAACGACGAAGTTGCCATGGATGTTTTCCGACTGGAGTCTCGTGTTGCAGCTGTCGTGGACTATCTCGCAAGGCTGAAGGCCGCCACATCTCGCATCGACTCGACGCTCTGGCCTGGGGAGACACTTCAGAATGACCTTGAGTCGCTGATGGCCCGCTTGAACACGATCCCTGGTCGAGTGCAGGAATGGAAGAAGTCCTCGGCTCGGTGTGGTGCAGATGTTGCTCTGTGTCTGGCCCGAGTCCACTGTAAAGATGCGCGAGAAGAGAAGCTGGCGGCCCTTCGGGTGGCCAACACCAAGAAACACGACTTCAGGTCCTTTATGGAAACTTTCCTTGCGGCTGCCACTCGGATCGCCGACGGAATTGACCTTGATGAGTTCGTTGCACCTTCCAGCCCTCCACAGGAGGGGTAAAAAACTTCTTCTGGCTCGACGCTTTAAATTTGCCTCGGTATGCCGAGTGGAATTGTAACCGATAAACCTTAACAGGCTTAACGCCTGAGCACTTTCGGTTCCTTTAGATATCGATTCAAACTTGAATTTGGTGCTTGAATACGATTGCTTTTGGCTCGAAATGTCTTTTGCAGGTTCAAAGCAAGGCGCCTTTACTGCAATCGACTTATTCTTTAGTCCACTTAGGCGAGCACTGGGCTGCGGCTAAGCCTCCGAGTGGAAGCCCGGCTTACCACTCGGTAGGATTTCTATAACTTAGGCGAGCACTGGGCTGCAGCTAAGCCCCGAGTGAGGGGTTTACTCTTCACTCGGTAGGATTTTGATAACTTAGGCTAGCACTGGGCTGCAGCTAAGCCTCCGAGTGAGAGGTTTGCTCTTCACTCGGTAGGATTTTTATAACTTAGGCGAGTGCTTGGACTGCAGCTAAGCCTCCGAGTGAGAGGGTTGCTCTTCACTCGGTAGGATTTTTGTAACTTAGGCGAGTGCTTGGACTGCAGCTAAGCCCCCGAGTGAGAGGCTTGCTCTTCACTCGGTAGGATTTTTACAACTTAGGCGAGCACAGGGCTGCAGCTAAGCCCCCGAGTGAAAGTCTGGCTTACCACTCGGTAGGATTTTTTACAACTTAGGCGAGCACAGAGCTGCAGCTAAGCCCCCGAGTGAAGTCTGGCTTACCACTCGGTAGGATTTTGATAACTTAGGCGAAACGGATTCGCAGCTAAGCCTCCGAGTGGGAGTCTGGCTCACCACTCGGTAGGATTTTTGTAACTTAGGCGAGTGCTTGGTCTGCAGCTAAGTCCCCGAGTGAGAGGATTGCTCGCCACTCGGCGTGATTTTTTAAACTTAGGCGAGCACAGGGCTGCAGCTAAGCCCCCGAGTGAAAGGTTTGCTCTTCACTCGGTAGGATTTTTACAAACTTAGGCGAGTGCTTGCACTGCAGCTAAGCCTCCGAGTGAGAGGGTTGCTCTTCACTCGGTAGGTTTTTGTAACTTAGGCGAGTCCTTGGACTGCAGCTAAGCCCCCGAGTGAGAGGTTTGCTCTTCACTCGGTAGGATTTTTATAACTTAGGCGAGTGCTTGGACTGCAGCTAAGCCCCCGAGTGAGAGGTTTGCTCTCCACTCGGTAGGATTTTGACAAACTTAGGCGAGTCCTTGGACTGCAGCTAAGCCTCCGAGTGGAAGTCTGGCTTACCGCTCGGTAGGATTTTGATAACTTAGGCGAAACGGATTCGCAGCTAAGCCTCCGAGTGGGAGTCTGGCTCACCACTCGGTAGGATTTTTACAAACTTAGGCGAAACGGATTCGCGGCTAAGTCACCCACTGAGGGGGAATTTTATTGGACAAAAATAAAAAGTGACAGAAATTATGGAGGAACTATGACACTATTATTTTGAGGTCCATGAACTACAGAAGTACTTTATTGCAACTCATCCGAGTGATAAAACTTAAGTATAAAATGGGCGGAGTAGTTCCGCGTTCCAAGCTCGGGGCTCGTCGATATTATGCTCGACGTTGTAAAGACGGTACGCCCCGTTGTGGAGAACCTTGGTGACGATGAAGGGACCTTCCCAAGAAGGAGCAAGCTTGTGTGGTTTGTGCTGATCCACTCGGAGAACTAAATCTCCTTCCTGGAAGGCTCGACCTCTCACATTTCTGGCGTGGAAACGACGCAAATCTTGTTGGTAGATGGTCGACCGGATCAGAGCCATCTCCCTTTCTTCCTCTAAAAGGTCGACTGCGTCCTGCCGCGCTTGTTCAGCCTCTGCTTCGTTGTAGATTTCAACTCGAGGAGCATTGTGGAGAAGATCACTCGGCAAGACTGCTTCAGCTCCGTAGACCAAGAAGAATGGAGTTCTTCCGGTCGACCGATTAGGTGTGGTCCGCAGCCCCCAAAGCACTGAGGGAAGTTCGTCGACCCAAGCTCCAGCCGCGTGTTTGAGATCACGCATCAGTCGGGGCTTCAATCCCTTAAGAATCAGTCCATTAGCTCGCTCTGCTTGTCCATTCGACTGCGGATGGGCGACTGAAGCGTAGTCGACCCGTGTGCCTTGGGAGTTACAGAAATCTCTGAATTCCTCCGAGTCAAAGTTCGACCCATTATCCGTAATGATGCTGTGCGGGACTCCATATCTGAATATTAGTTCCCTGATGAAGCTAACAGCAGTACCGGTGTCAAGGTTCTTGATTGGTTTAGCCTCGATCCACTTGGTGAACTTGTCGACTGCCACCAGTACATGCGTGAAGCCGCTTCGTCCTGTTCTCAAAGGACCGACCATGTCCAATCCCCATACTGCGAAAGGCCAGACGAGTGGGATGGTCTTCAGAGCCGACGCAGGCTTGTGCGACATATTCGAGTAGAACTGACATCCCTCGCACTTATCCACTATCTCTTTTGCCATCTCATTCGCCTTTGGCCAGTAAAATCCGGCTCGGTATGCTTTGGCCACGATGGTCCGAGAGGACGCATGATGACCACAGGTCCCGAGTGGATATCATTGAGGATGAGTCGACCTTCTTCTGGTGTTATGCACTTCTGACCAACTCCAGTCGCGCTTTCTCTGTATAATTGTCCTTTGATTACGGTAAAGGCCTTAGATCGACGGACGATCTGTCGAGCCTCTTCCTCATCCTCCGGAAGCTCTTTTCTCAGGATATACGCGACATATGGAACTGTCCAGTCGGGAATGACCACCAAGACCTCCATGATCAAGTCGACCACCGCTGGGACTTCAATCTCAGTCAGATCTGTGGCACTCTTGGGCTGTGGAGTTTCTTCGGTGAAAGGATCTTCTTTGACTGATGGAGTGTGTATATGCTCCAAGAACACACCACTCGGAATGGCTTCTCTCTTGGAACCTATCTTTGCTAGATCATCAGCTGCTTGATTTTTCAGTCGGGGTATATGATGGAGCTCCAACCCCTCGAACTTCTTTTCCAGCTTCCTCACTGCACTGCAGTATCCAGTCATGGCTGGGCTTCTCACGTCCCACTCCTTCATCACCTGGTTGACCACTAAATCCGAGTCGCCATAGACCATCAGGCGACGGACGCCGAGTGAAATGGCCATGCGCAACCCATATAAGAGGGCCTCATATTCTGCCTCATTGTTGGAGGAATCAAAGTGAATCTGGAGCACATATCTGAGCTTATCTCCTCTGGGGGAAACCAGGACAACCCCAGCACCGGAACCATTCAACATCTTAGAGCCATCAAAGAACATGGTCCAATGCTCCGAGTGAACTTCAGTCGGCTGCTGCTGTTCAATCCACTCGGCGAGGAAATCTGCTATTGCCTGGGACTTAATGGCTTTCTTTGCCTCAAACTTGATATCAAGGGGAAGAAGTTCAATCGCCCATTTGGCCACTCGACCAGTTGCATCTCTGTTGTGCAAAATCTCTGATAGTGGAGCGTCGCTGACGACTGTGATGGAATGATCAGAAAAATAATGAGCAACCTTCTTTGTGGTCATGTATATTCCATACACAAGCTTCTGATAATGAGGATATCTCTGCTTGGATGGAGTCAAGACTTCAGACAAATAATACACTGGGCGCTGAACTTTGAGAGCTTTTCCTTCTTCTTCCCGCTCGACCGTAAGCACAGTACTGACGACTTGTCCTGTGGCTGCGATATAGAGCAACAGAGGCTCTTTGCTGATTGGAGCAGCAAGCACCGGCTGGGTGGAGAGCAGAGCTTTTAGCTCGGCAAACGCTGCATCAGCTTCTGGAGTCCACTCGAACTTGTCTGTCTTCTTCATCAGTCGGTAAAGAGGCAATGCCTTTTCACCGAGTCGTGAGATGAATCGACTTAATGCGGCCAAGCATCCAGTAAGCTTCTGGACATCGTGCACTCGCACAGGGCGTTTCATTCGGAGAATTGTGCCAATCTTCTCTGGATTAGCGTCGATTCCCCGTTCGGAAACGAGAAAACCGAGTAACTTGCCACCAGGAACTCCAAATGTGCACTTTGATGGATTGAGCTTGATATCATACCTTCTGAGGTTGGCAAATGTTTCGGCGAGATCAGCGAGCAGGTCGGAACCTTTTCGTGACTTGACAACGATATCATCCATATATGCTTCCACATTCCGACTGATTTGAGTGAGTAGACACTTCTGAATCATTCGCATAAATGTGGCTCCGGCATTCTTGAGGCCGAATGGCATGGTGATATAGCAGAAGCACCCGAATGGAGTGATGAAAGCTGTTTTTACCTCGTCGGGTCCGTACAGACGGATCTGGTGGTACCCGGAGTAGGCATCTAGAAAAGACAGTCTCTCGCATCCCGCGGTCGAGTCAACAATTTGATCTATGCGAGGGAGAGGAAAATGATCTTTCGGGCAGGCCCGGTTGATGTGCTTGAAATCAATGCACATTCGGAGCGACTTGTCCTTCTTAGGAACCATGACGACATTAGCGAGCCACTCGGAGTGGTATATCTCTCGGATAAATCCTGCCGCCAACAGTCGAGCCACTTCCTCACCAATGGCTTTTCTCTTCTGGACGGCGGACCGCCGAAGATGCTCTTTGACTGGTTTTGCAGATGAGTCGACTCTTAGGCGATGCTCAGCCAGTCCCCTGGGAACACCTGGCATGTCAGCGGGCTTCCATGCAAAAATGTCCCAGTTCTCACGGAGGAACTGGATGAGCGCTTCTTCCTATTTTGGGTCGAGTGTTGTGGAGATGCGGGTCGGAGCTGCATCGGGGTCGGTCGGGTGAATGTGAACAGGCTTCGTCTCACCGGACGACTGAAATGCAGACTCTGTGGCGGGTTTCTTGGATCGCAGCAAGTCACTCGGATCTGCATTTTGCTTGTATTCTTCGAACTCGACCGCTGTCACCTGGGAATCGGCAATCTTTGAGCCCTTCTGAAAGCACTCTTCTGCCTTTTTCCGATCACCGGTGACAGTGATCACTCCTTTGGGGCCGGGCATCTTCAATTTGAGGTACACGTAACATGGTCGAGCCATGAACCGTGCGTAAGCTGGTCTCCCCAAAATGGCATGATATGCACTCTGAAAATCCACGACCTCAAACGTCAACTTTTCTTTGCGAAAATGTTTCGAATCACCAAACACCACGTCCAAAGCTATTTGGCCGAGTGACTCGGCTTTCTTCCCTGCTATAACTCCATGAAAGCTCATGTTACTAGTGCTCAGTCGGGACATCGGAATGCCCATTCCTTTCAGTGTGTCTGCATACAACAAATTCAGCCCGCTTCCACCATCCATCAGCACTTTTGTCAGTCGAGTGCCTTCGACAACTGGATCGACCACCAAAGCTTGCCTCCCAGGGGTGGCAATATGAGTCGGGTGATCAGATTGGTCGAATGTGATGGGTATTTGAGACCATTTCAGATAATTTGCTTTTGCTGGGGCAACCATGTTCACCTCTCGGTTAATGACTTTCAGTCGACTCCTGCTTTCCACATCTGCAAAGATCATCAGAGTGGAGTTGATATCCGGATATCCTTCCTCACTGTCCTCCTTGTCTTCGGCCTTGTCCGACTCCTTCTCCTTGTCCTTAGACTGTTTTCCCTGAAACTGCTGGATCAGGAGTCGACATTGGCGAGTGGTGTGCTTCGGGTAGATGATATTCCCCTCTTCGTCTTTCTTCGTGTGGATGTGACATGGTCGCTTGCAAGTCCCTTCAAACGTTCTGACGAACACTCGGGACAGATCTTCCCAAGTGTAAATGCTGCTAGGAGGTAATTGAGTCAACCATGCCCTGGCAGAACCTTCCAACATGAGGGGCAAATGCTTCATGGCCACCTCGTCGTTCCCACCACCAATCTGAACTGCCACTCGGTAGTCTTCAAGCCAAGTTTCAGGCTTAGACTCACCAGTGAACTTGCTGACTCCTGTTGCCAACCTGAAATTGGGGGGGATAATTGCGGCTCTGATAGCTCTGCTGAAACATTCAGGACCAGAAACATGTACTCGACTGCTCGTGGGTACATCTCTGTCGAGTGCGCCTCGATGGGCTCTGTTCCGGTCGACCAACCCTTGCACGATAATGGATCGCGCGTCGAAGCCTGGCTCTCTGGGGTCAGCTGGAACCCTACGCCCTGTACTGTACTGACGCCTATCATCTGGCTGCCGAGGAGCGTAAGACCCATCCCTCGGAGGGGAATAGGGCACTCGACGCCTATCATCTCGGTCGAGTCTGTCGCCATATTGATCTCGCCGATTCTCACGCCCTTCGCGCCGCGGAGGCGATCTGGGGCTGTGAGCCGACTGAATCGTATTCACAGTGACAGATCGACTGTGAATTCTGTTGCGCGACTGAGACACGGCTGAATTCTGATCTCCTGCTGCCCGGAGCAGATCCCTGATCTGCAGCAAACCTCTGCCAGCTTCCGACTGCGAAGGCTGAATGGACTCTGCTATACGGGTCGCAGCTGCTAAATTCTGAATTGGGGTTCGATATACCTGAGTCGGCGGGAAGAGTTGACGTCGACTGGTGTCGGGAACTCGTTGCCGCGCGCGCTCGTTGAGTGCTCGCTGAAGGTTCTCCAGTCGAGTGCGCTCGGCCAGATTGGACAGACGCGCCTCCTCCAAGGCGCGAGCCTCGGGGGTTTCTCCTGCGATGGGAATACGCAGGGGATCCTCGTTCCTGCGGCGAAGCTCTTCTCTTTGCAGAGAGTCGAGTGGCTCGGGCTGGTACTCTTCGTGGCCTCGTGCGGGTTCGCCTCCGTCACCTGCTCCATCATCACGGGCGAAGCTAGGGGGACTGCGGGGCCCGTCGACCATCAAGATTTCCGCCGCTGGATCACTGCTATCGCACTCGGATGCAGTCTCTACGGAGCCAATCGACAGATCGAACAAGCCGTAGAGAGATTCGCCGGGCTCGATTGCCGCAACTTGGATGGTGGCCGACTGGCGAGCCACCGCGTGCCTCACCCATCGCTGAAGCCTCGACCGGCCCGAGCGCTTGCGCTGGCGGGAGACCGGGAGGGTGGACGATGGAGGAGTCGTCCAATACGGGGTCGACGGTTGCCGCAGCAGAACGCCGCGGACACATGCGCGAAAATGCGTCGCACCGCGGACGGGGAGCGCATCAACGTCGAGTGGAGCCTCCTGGAGCCAGGTGGAGTCGTCGGCGATGAAGGTGAGAGTGCCGAGACAGATCTCTCGACCCTCGACCAAAACTCCAGCAGCCACCATGATGAAAGTACTCGGAAGAATCGCAACTTCTCCACAAAATCGCTAAAACACCTGCCCCACGGTGGGCGCCAACTGTCGTGGTTCTAAGCCTGACAGTAGAGTGGGGGGTAGGTGTGGAGAGGCAAGGTCCTAGCTATGGAGAGGTTGTAAACACAAGGGATGTACGAGTTCAGGCCCTTCTCGGGAGAAGTAATAGCCCTACGTCTCGGAGCCCGGAGGCGGTCGAGTGGATTATTAGTATATGAGTTACAAGGTGCCGAACCCCTCTACCTGTGGAGGGGGGCGGCTTATATAGAGTGCGCCGGGACCCCAGTCAGCCCACGTAGGAGAGGGTTTAAGGTGAGTTAAGTCCGGGGCGTTACTGATAACGTCCCACATAAAGTGTCTTTACTACCATAAAGTCTACTTAATTACAGGCCGTTGCAGTGCAGAGTGCCTCTTGACCTTCTGGTGGTCGAGTGAGTCTTCATGGTCGAGTCCTTCAAGTCAGTCGAGTGAGTCCCTCGTTGGTCGACTGGAAGGCGACCTCTTCTAAGGGTGTCCTTGGGTAAGGTACTTAGATCAGGTCCATGACCCTACCCTAGGTACATGACCCCATCAAGCACCACCACGAGGCCAAGAAGACTGGAGAGAAGATACAAGCGACGGGAGCAGCAGCACCGAGGCCGAGCGGGAGTGAACCACCTCCACCGCCGTCGTGCGGGAGGCTCGCGCCTCCGGCACCGTCGCGGTAGCCGTTCGGACACGGCAGCGGGGCATACCAGGCCACCCCTGGCCCGGCCAGGTCCGAAATGGGCCTGCTAAGCCCCGCCGGCCACGCTGCAGCAGGCTGGCGTCAGCGCCATCACGTGGCATGCCTTTTTAGCATCATCTTCTATCATGTTGTATTATTGCGTACTGCCTAACAATTTTTTGCCAAAGGGGGCAGATGGCATAGGAGAGATCTACAACCAGTTTTCCTCAGGTTCTTCTGCTAACAACAAGCCTGCACAACAACATGCTCGCGCACACCGCAACCATAGAGATATACCGCGACACATACCAGGTCAGTGACTGACATATCATCTATTTCACCTTTCATATGCATCCTCTTCTTCCTCGTCCCCCTTTTCAGGGCGATCAGAAGGGCAAGATCGGCATTTTTATATTTTCCATTACAGTTGGTCATAAAATTTTTACTTTGTTTTGCCAGGAGAGTTGTGCTTCATGTAGCTATTACAGCAGGATAATTGTATGCTTGCGTTGAAGAAGAGGTTATACCAACCGAGGCCAAGTGCACTGAACTTACCCATGCCTCGTATGGATGGCTATTCTAAATTGGATAACCTTGTTTCTAGATTTCTCTTCATTTCCTGATTTTGTTAATTTTCAACTATTTCACATTGCCATGCAGGTTTGGGGCTCAAATGTGGAGACCTCTCCTCTAGGGGACAACATCACAATGTATTTTCATAGAATACTTATGTAGGTCTTCTCCTCTCGGAACTATTAACATTCTTTGTTCTTCAAATGAGTTTTCATATGCTTGAGGTTGTGGGAAGAAAACATACTGTAATATCTGAAAGATATGTAAATAGTTCAAGTAATTCAAAGATATCACACATACAGATATGATGTATACAACTCTATTATGAAATATACATTTTGACTTGTGAGTAGAGTCCTTTCTTTAGTCAATTAGACATGGACATCAAATAACTAAGTGAAATTAGCATGACCATGTATCAGTTAGCACGTGGATTGATGAAGTGGGGGTATGGTGGCACATGTTTGTTCGTATGTACATGTTGGGTTCAGGGAGGGAAGGTTTCTTCATTTAAGATGGTTCCTTTCTTTTCTTTCATAAATCTCTCTTGTTTTCATATTTGTGTATATGTTCCATCATCAAAACAGGCTTCACAAGATTTCATGGCTAATGGAGTTGCATGCTGTAAAAGTCAGCCGAAGTACAGATTGTACTCTCTTTCTTAGTCTTGTTTCGTGTGGAATTACAGAGACCGGTCGGTGCAGATGTGGCTTATAAAGTTTCATACTTCAAATCCAGTACTTCATAAAAATATTCAAAGTGTGCATAGGTTCATTGTTCTGTGTTGTATTCCTGGACTTTGTGTGGTACGAGCTGCTGAATTTTTTTGGTTTTTGGTTTGGCTGTACCTGCAGAAATTTTGGCATGTTTAGCACTTTAGTTATGCTTCTTGAGTAGCATTGGAATGGTTCTCAGACTACGTTCTCTTGTGATAGCTTTAGCGATGATGGAAATTGGAGTGCAGCTTGATTATTGACAACTCATTCTATGACAGGATTGGCAAGAAAGGCGGCAGCTGACGAAAGGAGGACACTGTCGTGGTTCTAAGCCTGACAGTAGAGTGGGGGGTAGGTATGGAGAGGCAAGGTCCTAGCTATGGAGAGGTTGTAAGCACAAAAGATGTACGAGTTCAGGCCCTTCTCGGAAGAAGTAACAGCCCTACGTCTCGGAGCCCGGAGGCGGTCGAGTGGATTATGAATGTATGAATTACAAGGTGCCGACCCCTTCTGCCTGTGGAGGGGGGTGGCTTATATAGAGTGCGCCAGGACCCCAGCCAGCCCACGCAGGAGAGGGTTTAAGGTGAGTTAAGTCTGGGGCGTTACTGGTAACGCCCCACATAAAGGCCTTTACTATCATAAAGTCTACTTGATTACAGGCCGTTGCAGTGCAGAGTGCCTCTTGACCTCCTGGTGGTCGAGTGGGTCTTCGTGGTCGAGTCCTTCAGGCCAGTCGAGTGAATCCTCGTTGGTCGACTGGAAGGCGACCTCTTCTAAGGATGTCCTGGGGTAAGTTATTTGGATCAGGTCCATGACCCTACCCTAGGTACATAACCCCATCATTAGCCCCCGAATGGATTGAGGCTTCGAGTGAAGAAGGAGTTGATGTCGTTTCCGATTAACCTTTGTGCTCCGGTTGTGCGCTGTTCTGGACCAAAGAATCCCTTTGTCGACAGGAAACAACTTGCCTTCAGTCGACTTGATCCATTCTGTTTTTGCGTCGAGTGATCTTTCAGGCTTCGACGATCTCCGAGCGACGGATCGCCGGAAACACCGCGCCTGACAGACTGATTTGTTGCTCGCGGATTCCGCGGGATGCGAAATTTTGGGGTGCGCGCGAAGCGGGGCGGACCGCGGCGTTCGGATGGGACGGGGCATGGACGCCTCGATCTCCGCGCCGCCTTTTTCGCCACGTATCCCGTCTGCATAACTGTTCCAGATATGATTAGATCGATCGGGCCCACCTGTCATCCACTCGGAAGGGACCTTATAAATGTGCCCGGCGAGGATTTCTGTGCTGCGCCTTAGCATTCTCCCCCTCCCTCTGCTTCCTTCCTCCCTGCTTAGCGTGCTCGCTCTCGCCCCCGCACCACTTCCCTTTGCGCATCTCGCCGGCGACCATGGCCAAGGAGAAGACGGCGGCGCTGGAGCGCGCAAAGAAGGCGTCGGCATCGGAGAAGGCGAAAGGAAGATCCACCACCCGCGGAGGGTCCTCGTCCAGATCCCGCCTGCCGAAGGGCTGGGTCCAAGGAGACTGGATCCAGTCGACCATCACGGAGAATGACCTCCTCGACATGGCCAACGAGGGCTTGATCCCCCACGGAGCTGCGAGGCTTCCGGGGAAGGAGTGGCAGCCCCAGCCAGAAGAGGGTGAGTGTGTGCTTTTGGCCACCCATGTTGATCGCGGGTTTTCCTTGCCACCGAGTGTTTTCTTTCGTGGCTTCTTGAATTTCTTCGGAGCGCAGCTCCACCATTTTACCCCAAACTCCATTGCCTATCTTGCTGCGTTCGTGTCCATGTGTGAGGGTTTCTTGGGCTGTCGACCGCACTGGGGTTTGTTCAAGCATATATTCACGTGTCGCTCTCAGACCGTGAAGAAGGCGAGTCCAGGCGACGAAAAGACCCGAGTTGTCCAAATGTGTGGGGGTTTGGGCATCCAGGTGAGGAATAAGAGCACCTTCCCGCCCATGACCTTTCCCGAGTCCGTTAGAGGCTGGCAGTCGACTTGGTTCTACTGCCAGGTCCAGTCGACGCCAGGGCAGTCGAGTGGACTCCCTCCGTTCACCATGGACCGAGTGAGCAAGCCTTCCCCTCTGAAGCTGGTTCCGGAGGAGAGAGCCGACGTGAAGATGTTGATGGAGCGCGTGGTGCAGTTGGTTCGGGAGGGAGTGACAGGCATGGACCTCTTGGAGGTTTTCCTCAGGCGTCGCATCCAGCCTCTCCAGTTCCGGAGCCACTGCATGTGGTTGTACTGTGGGACCGAAGACGAGACTAGAGTCCATCCAGAAGCAGTCGACGATGTCACTCTGGAAAGATGGATGGCAGCCGTCACCGGAAACAAGGACAACCCACGTGGAGCCAGAAGGATTCCTCCACTCGACCACAACAGTGATCCAAATAAGGTACACTTGCCCTGCTCTCCACTGCATTCTTGTCGCATTCATCTCTGTCCACTCTGCCGACTGGTCGACTGATCATTGTCTTGATATCTGCTAGGCCCTCACCGAGCTGTACTCGATGCCCAATGGGGCACAAACTCCGACTGAGGAGGGTGAGGCGAGTGGGGGCGAGAGCCAGGACGAGGAGGAATGGGACTCGGACGTTGCAGGGGACGACGACGACGATGATGATGACGACAGTGATGATGATGATGCCGAAGACGAGGAGGAAGAGGAGGAGGTCGTGCCACCGCGCTCGGAAAGGCGGTCGAAGCTCGTCCACGACCCTTCGACTGAACGTGGCAAGGGGGTTGCGACGCAGTCGACCAAGCGCCCTAGGACCACTTCTCCAGCGCCGACTGAAAAGGTGCCGAAGCAGCTTAGGGGGGCTCCGCCAAAGCCGACCAAGCTCCTGCCGAAGATGAAGGTGTCCATCCCCACCATATCAGGGTAATTGTGCTGCTCATATTTTCTTATTCTGTGCGAACTTTATCTCTGGTCGACGCTGAAGTTAGTCGACCGATCCTTTGGAGTTGCAGTGCTGCTACTTCTGAGACCTCGGCCCGGGCTGATGACCACGAGATGGAGGATGCAGCAACTTCGAACCTAGGTACTGTATTCTTAACATCGTTCTTAGTCGACTGACTCGCGATCTCTGATCCTGATCCTTCTCCGCAGCTCCACCCAATACTGTTATCAATCTCCCTGATGACGACGAGGATGAAGAAACACTGGCACGCAGGAGGAGTCAGAAAGCGTCCGCCAGTAAGGTGCCTCAGGATGTGACGGCGCCTGAGATTCTGACTGTGGAAGAAGAGAACATCACTCGACACACGGTGTCCTTCGCAAATCCACTGACGAGTGCTCAGCAGTCCTCCCTCTTCACGACGCACCACGTCCCAGAGGACCAAGCTGGCGCAGCGAAGGAGGCAATACGCCAGGCGGGACTCATGATGGAGTAGCTGAAGACTATCCGGGACGCGAGCCAGGCAGCTTATGACGCCAGCTCTGCCCTCCAAATCAATGTCCAGGTCAGTCGACCGCTGTTTGTTCTGTTGGATATGCTACCAAAAACTTTTCTTTTCCGGAATTTATAGTAATCACCCACTGGGTGTGTCGACTAAACTCCGTGTTTAGCGGGGGCACGCTGAGTGCACCCGCTGGGTGTAGTCCCCAAGGCTAAGGTCGACTGCTGGCAGTCGGCCTTAGGCTTTATAATGTCAATCTATCTGTCAGTCGACTGGTCGACTGGATTTCACAAACCGGTGGGGGCACGCTGAGTGCACCCACTGGGTGTAGTCCCCAAGGCTAAGGTCGACTGCTGGCAGTCGGCCTTAGGCTTTATAGTGTCAATCTTTCTGTCAGTCGACTGGTCGACTGGATTTCACAAACCGGTGGGGGCACGCTGAGTGCACCCACTGGGTGTAGTCCCCAAGGCTAAGGTCGACTGCTGGCAGTCGGCCTTAGGCTTTATAATGTCAATCTATCTGTCAGTCGACTGGTCGACTGGATTTCACAAACCGGTGGGGGCACGCTGAGTGCACCCACTGGGTGTAGTCCCCGAGACTGTGGTCGACTGCTTGCAGTTGATCACAGTCTTAGAGAATGCATCTCGCACATTTTTTTTTGAGGTCGACTGGTCGACTTTGTCTTCAACAGGATTAGTGGGGGCACGCTGAGTGCACCCACTGGGTGTAGTCCCCGAGACTACGGTCGAATGCTTGTATTTGACTGTAGTCTTAGAAACGTGTGTTTATCTCTTTTTCACTCGGAAGTGAATTATATTTGACATTTAGTCGATTGGTTCTTCACAGAACTCCTGTGATCTTGTGGCTCGCTACTCAGAGCTGGAACAAAAACATACTCAAGTCGAGCTGAGCTTGAGGCTGGTTCAGGAGAAGCTGACAAAGGCAAAGGAGGAGACCGAAGGTATGTTTGGTGAGACCCTGACGACTGCTTTTCCCCTTGCTTGTTTCAGCATCTGATCTTGCTGTAACTTGCAGGTAAGGTAAGGGAGGCCCAGCAGAAGAAAGACCTTGAGCTAGCTGAGAAGATCAAGCTTGCTGACGAGAAGTTAGCTTCAGTTACCAAGCTCGAACAAGACAATACCAATCTGAAAGCTGCTCTTGGGATTGCCAACAAGGAGGTCAGTCGACTGAAAACTGAGAAAGCTGCCCTGACCGACCAAGTGGGAGTCTGGCTCACCACTCGGTAGGATTTTTACAAACTTAGGCGAAACGGATTCGCGGCTAAGCCTCCGAGTGGGAGTCTGGCTCACCACTCGGTAGGATTTTTACAAACTTAGGCGAAACGGATTCGCAGCTAAGTCACCCACTGAGGGGAATTTCATTGGACAAAAAATTAAAAGTGATAGATATTATGGAGGAACTATGACGCTTATTATTTTGAGGTCCATGAACTACAGAAGTATTTTATTGCAACTCATCCGAGTGATAAAGCTTAAGTGTAAAACGGGCGGAGTAGCTCCGCGTTCCAAGCTCGGGGCTCGTCGATATTATGCTTGACGTTGTAAAGACGGTATGCCCCGTTGTGGAGAACCTTGGTGACGATGAAGGGGCCTTCCCAAGAAGGAGCAAGCTTGTGTGGTTTGTGCTGATCCACTCGGAGAACCAAATCTCCTTCCTGGAAGGCTCGACCTCTCACGTTTCGGGCGTGGAAACGCCGCAGATCTTGTTGGTAGATGGTCGACCGGATCAGAGCCATCTCCCTTTCTTCCTCTAAAAGGTCGACTGTGTCCTGCCGCGCTTGTTCAGCTTCTGCTTCGTTGTAAATTTCAACTCGAGGAGCATTGTGGAGAAGATCACTCGGCAAGACTGCTTCAGCTCCATAGACCAAGAAGAATGGAGTTCTTCCGGTCGACCGATTAGGCGTGGTCCGCAGTCCCCAGAGTACAGATGGAAGTTCGTCGACCCAAGCTCCAGCCGCGTGTTTGAGATCACGCATCAGTCGAGGCTTCAGTCCCTTGAGAATCAGTCCATTAGCTCGCTCTGCTTGTCCATTCGACTGCGGATGGGCGACTGATGCGTAGTCGACCCGTGTGCCCTGGGAGTCGCAGAAAGCTCTGAATTCCTCTGAGTCAAAGTTCGACCCATTATCCGTAATGATGCTGTGCGGGACTCCATATCTGAATATTAGTTCCCTGATGAAGCTAACAGCAGTACCGGTGTCAAGGCTCTTGATTGGTTTAGCCTCGATCCACTTGGTGAACTTGTCGACTGCCACCAGTAAATGCGTGAAGCCACTTCGTCCTGTTCTCAAAGGACCGATCATGTCCAGCCCCCAAACTGCAAAAGGCCAGACGAGCGGGATGGTCTTCAAAGCTGACGCAGGCTTGTGCGACATATTCGAGTAGAACTGACATCCCTCGCACTTATCTACTATCTCTTTTGCCATCTCATTCGCCTTGGGCCAGTAAAATCCGGCTCGGTATGCTTTGGCCACGATGGTCCGAGAGGACGCGTGATGACCACAGGTCCCCGAGTGAATATCATTGAGGATGAGTCGACCTTCTTCTGGTGTTATGCACTTCTGACCGACTCCAGTCGCGCTTTCTCTGTATAATTGTCCTTTGATTATGGTAAAGGCCTTAGATCGACGGACGATCTGTCGAGCCTCTTCCTCATCCTCCGGAAGTTCTTTCCTCAAGATATATGCGACATACGGAATCGTCCAGTCGGGAATGACCACCAAAACCTCCATGATCAAGTCGACCACCGCTGGGATTTCAACTTCAGTCGGATCTGTGGCGCCCTTGGGCTGCGGAGTTTCTTCTATGAAAGGATCTTCTTTGACTGACGGAGTGTGTATATGCTCCAAGAACACACCACTCGGAATGGCTTCTCTCTTGGAACCTATCTTTGCTAGATCATCAGCTGCTTGATTTTTCAGTCGGGGTATATGATGGAGCTCCAACCCCTCGAACTTCTTCTCCAGCTTCCTCACTGCACTGCAGTATCCAGTCATGGCTGGGCTTCTCACGTCCCACTCTTTCATCACCTGATTGACCACTAAATCCGAGTCGCCATAGACCATTAGGCGACGGACGCCGAGTGAAATGGCCATGTGCAACCCATATAGGAGGGCCTCATATTCTGCCTCATTGTTGGAGGAATCAAAGTGAATCTGGAGCACATATCTGAGCTTATCTCCTCTGGGGGAAACCAGGACAACCCCAGCACCGGAACCATTCAACATCTTAGAGCCATCGAGAAACATGGTCCAATGCTCCGATTGAACTTCAGTCGGCTGCTGTTGTTCAATCCACTCGGCGAGGAAATCTGCTATCGCCTGGGACTTAATGGCTTTCTTTGCCTCAAACTTGATATCAAGGGGAAGAAGTTCAATTGCCCATTTGGCCACTCGACCAGTTGCATCTCTGTTGTGCAAAATCTCTGATAGTGGAGCGTCGCTGATGACTGTGATGGAATGATCAGAAAAATAATGAGCAACCTTCTTTGTGGTCATGTATATTCCATACACAAGCTTCTGATAATGAGGATATCTCTGCTTGGATGGAGTCAAGACTTCAGACAAATAATACACTGGGCGCTGAACTTTGAGAGCTTTTCCTTCTTCTTCCCGCTCGACCGTAAGCACAGTACTGACGACTTGTCCTGTGGCTGCGATATAGAGCAACAGAGGCTCTTTGCTGATTGGAGCAGCAAGCACCGGCTGGGTGGAGAGCAGAGCTTTTAGCTCGGCAAACGCTGCATCAGCTTCTGGAGTCCACTCGAACTTGTCTGTCTTCTTCATCAGTCGGTAAAGAGGCAATGCCTTTTCACCGAGTCGTGAGATGAATCGACTTAATGCGGCCAAGCATCCAGTAAGCTTCTGGACATCGTGCACTCACACAGGGCGTTTCATTCGGAGAATTGTGCCAATCTTCTCTGGATTAGCGTCGATTCCCCGTTCGGAAACGAGAAAACCTAGTAACTTGCCACCAGGAACTCCAAATGTGCACTTTGATGGATTGAGCTTGATATCATACCTTCTGAGGTTGGCAAATGTTTCGGCGAGATCAGCGAGCAGGTCGGAACCTTTTCGTGACTTGACAACGATATCATCCATATATGCTTCCACATTCCGACTGATTTGAGTGAGTAGACACTTCTGAATCATTCGCATAAATATGGCTCCGGCATTCTTGAGGCCGAATGGCAGGTGATATAGCAGAAGCACCCGAATGGAGTGATGAAAGCTGTTTTTACCTCGTCGGGTCCGTATAGACGGATCTGGTGGTACCCGGAGTAGGCATCTAGAAAATACAGTCTCTCGCATCCCGCGGTCGAGTCAACAATTTGATCTATGCGAGGGAGAGGAAAATGATCTTTCGGGCAGGCCCGGTTGATGTGCTTGAAATCAATGCACATTCGGAGCGACTTGTCCTTCTTAGGAACCATGACGACATTAGCGAGCCACTCGGAGTGGTATATCTCTCGGATAAATCCTGCCGCCAACAGTCGAGCCACTTCTTCACCGATGGCTTTTCTCTTCTGGACGGCGGACCGCCGAAGATGCTCTTTGACTGGTTTTGCAGATGAGTCGACTCTTAGGCGATGCTCAGCCAGTCCCCTGGGAACACCTGGCATGTCAGCGGGCTTCCATGCAAAAATGTCCCAGTTCTCACGGAGGAACTGGATGAGCGCTTCTTCCTATTTTGGGTCGAGTGTTGTGGAGATGCGGGTCGGAGCTGCATCGGGGTCGGTCGGGTGAATGTGAACAGGCTTCGTCTCACCGGACGACTGAAATGCAGACTCTGTGGCGGGTTTCTTGGATCGCAGCAAGTCACTCGGATCTGCATTTTGCTTGTATTCTTCGAACTCGACCGCTGTCACCTGGGAATCGGCAATCTTTGAGCCCTTCTGAAAGCACTCTTATGCCTTTTTCCGATCACCGGTGACAGTGATCACTCCTTTGGGGCCGGGCATCTTCAATTTGAGGTACACGTAACATGGTCGAGCCATGAACCGTGCGTAAGCTGGTCTCCCCAAAATGGCATGATATGCACTCTGAAAATCCACGACCTCAAACGTCAACTTTTCTTTGCGAAAATGTTTCGAATCACCAAACACCACGTCCAAAGCTATTTGGCCGAGTGACTCGGCTTTCTTCCCTGGTATAACTCCATGAAAGCTCATGTTACTAGTGCTCAGTCGGGACATCGGAATGCCCATTCCTTTCAGTGTGTCTGCATACAACAAATTCAGCCCGCTTCCACCATCCATCAGCACTTTTGTCAGTCGAGTGCCTTCGACAACTGGATCGACCACCAAAGCTTGCCTCCCAGGGGTGGCAATATGAGTCGGGTGATCAGATTGGTCGAATGTGATGGGTATTTGAGACCATTTCAGATAATTTGCTTTTGCTGGGGCAACCATGTTCACCTCTCGGTTAATGACTTTCAGTCGACTCCTGCTTTCCTCATCTCGGTCGAGTCTGTCGCCATATTGATCTCGCCGATTCTCACGCCCTTCGCGCCGCGGAGGCGATCTGGGGCTGTGAGCCGACTGAATCGTATTCACAGTGACAGATCGACTGTGAATTCTGTTGCGCGACTGAGACACGGCTGAATTCTGATCTCCTGCTGCCCGGAGCAGATCCCTGATCTGCAGCAAACCTCTGCCAGCTTCCGACTGCGAAGGCTGAATGGACTCTGCTATACGGGTCGCAGCTGCTAAATTCTGAATTGGGGTTCGATATACCTGAGTCGGCGGGAAGAGTTGACGTCGACTGGTGTCGGGAACTCGTTGCCGCGCGCGCTCGTTGAGTGCTCGCTGAAGGTTCTCCAGTCGAGTGCGCTCGGCCAGATTGGACAGACGCGCCTCCTCCAAGGCGCGAGCCTCGGGGGTTTCTCCTGCGATGGGAATACGCAGGGGATCCTCGTTCCTGCGGCGAAGCTCTTCTCTTTGCAGAGAGTCGAGTGGCTCGGGCTGGTACTCTTCGTAGTCTCGTGCAGGGTCACCGCCGTCACCTGCTCCACCACCACGGGCGAAGCCAGGAGGGCTGTGGGGCCCGTCGACCATCAAGATTTCCGCCGCTGGATCACTGCTTCCGCACTCGGATGCAGTCTCTCCGGAGCCAGTCGACTGATCGAACAAGCCGTAGAGAGATTCGTTGGGCTCGATTGCCGCAACTTGTGTAGTGGCCGATTGGCGAGCCACCGCGTGACTCACCCATCGCTGAAGCCTCGACCGGCCCGAGCGCTTGCGCTGGCAGGAGACCGGGAGGGTGGACGATGGAGGAGCCGACCGATACTGGGTCGACGGTTGCCGTAGCAGAACGCCGCGGACACATGCGCGAAAATGCGTCGCACCGCGGACGGGGAGCGCGTCTACGTCGAGTGGAGCCTCCTGGAGCCATGCGGAGTCGTCGGCGATGAAGGTGAGGGTGCCGAGACGGATCTCTTGACCCTTGACCAAAACTCCAGCAGACACCATGATGAGAGTACTCGGAAGAATCGCAACTTCTCCACAGAATCGCTAAAACACCTGCCCCACAGTGGGCGCCAACTGTCGTGGTTCTAAGCCTGACAGTAGAGTGGGGGGTAGGTATGGAGAGGCAAGGTCCTAGCTATGGAGAGGTTGTAAGCACAAAAGATGTACGAGTTCAGGCCCTTCTCGGAAGAAGTAACAGCCCTACGTCTCGGAGCCCGGAGGCGGTCGAGTGGATTATGAATGTATGAATTACAAGGTGCCGACCCCTTCTGCCTGTGGAGGGGGGTGGCTTATATAGAGTGCGCCAGGACCCCAGCCAGCCCACGCAGGAGAGGGTTTAAGGTGAGTTAAGTCTGGGGCGTTACTGGTAACGCCCCACATAAAGGCCTTTACTATCATAAAGTCTACTTGATTACAGGCCGTTGCAGTGCAGAGTGCCTCTTGACCTCCTGGTGGTCGAGTGGGTCTTCGTGGTCGAGTCCTTCAGGCCAGTCGAGTGAATCCTCGTTGGTCGACTGGAAGGCGACCTCTTCTAAGGATGTCCTGGGGTAAGTTATTTGGATCAGGTCCATGACCCTACCCTAGGTACATAACCCCATCAGACACCACCAAGATGAGCGAGACCGCGCCAACAGATTCGGGTGTGCTCTCGTTGGTGGTTTCAGTTTGATAATTCTCATTACACCTAGCTTCTATTCTCCCAATCTCTGGGATTTTGTGTGCCATTGCATTATCGAATACGTGCCAGCAGGATGGAAAGCAGCGAGCAGCGGCGCATAATCCACAAAAGCAGCCAGCATGGGGCTAAGCCTGCCGTTCCTCCGCGTCGATGAACAAAAGGACCTAAGATAGCTGAGGTGCGCTTGCAGATAGGGGCGCTCCTGCAAGAGATGAGGGAGCAACTGGTGGTCCGGATGGTGAAGATCAGGTCAACATCGGCTGCTTTGTTGTGCCATTGCCACACTTCGGCTGGAACATGCTCGGACGACCATGGCACCGGCGCCACTTCTTCATCTTCTCTGGAGCCACACCATTTCTGCGGGATAAGCGAGTTGGAGGAAGATGGGAGAGATGAGTCACTTACTCACTGACAGAAAATCATTTGGGCAGAACCTCCTTTTCACGAGAGATGATTGATTGTTCCTCCGCCTTCACTTTTGTGCCCAAAGCCCCGTGTGTTGCTTGTGAACCACTGTTGTTTAGGTAGTCAGTCATGTAAACTATAAGGACATATAATATAATATATAACTCTCATAGAATCCACTTTCTCTTCCATTCCTGTATATTACATGTCCAACATACTTTTTTCAAAAAAGTTCCTTGCTAAACTAACAACAATCATTAGGAACTTTTGGTGGACAGGTATTCAAGATGATCAGACTACTAGAAGCTTGTGCCTTAGGGCATGGGCTGATGTATGTATTGAGAAGAAAATTGGTGGTCTTGGTGTTAGAAATTTGCAGGCAATCAACCAAGGACTTGTTCTCTCGACGGCATGGAGATTGGCAAAAGAGCCGCAAAGTCAGCTAGCATTGATTCTCAAGGCAAAGTATCATCATGATACATCCATTTGGAGAGCCCGGCGAACAAACCTAAATCTGCCTTTTGGTCTGCAATTCTAAAGGTAAAGCCTCTTCTAATCTCGGCCACAATTTGCCAAATTGTTGATGGTGCTAGTTCTATTTGGAGCTCGCCTTGGTTTTCCGGATGGGAAACTATTTATGATCATTTTATCATTCAGCAACAATCTTTTTCTTACCCTGCACAAGTTAAAGATCTTTGGATACCGGGTCAAAAGAACTGGAATGCAAACTTGATTAATTCTCTTTTCACTCCTGAATTGACTAATACCATTCTACAAACTCCTATTATTAAGGCAAATGGTAAGGATATGTTGGTTTGGAAACTAACTCCTGCAGGTGAATTCTCTTCCAAAAGTGCTTACAAGCACTGCTTCAACAATCTTCAGCTTCCACCAAGGCAAAGGCCCAAAATTGTCCCTATGCAGATCATTTCCCTTCTTAATCAGGTGTGGGAGGATAAACAAATGGCACCAAGAGTTCAGACATTTGCTTGGAGGCTTCTTAGGAAAGCACTTCCTACAGGTAAGAGGGCAGGTAGGTACTCCAAACATATCAATGAAAACTGCTCTAGATGTGGACTATTAGAAGATGAAATGCATATGTTGTTTCTCTGTCCTTTTTCTAAAGCTGCATGGTTTTGCTATCCCTGGTTTATTAAAACGGAATCTCTGGCTGAAAATTATCATTCTATTCCTGATATGATTCGTGCTTTGATTACATCTCAACATCCAAAAATAAACTTGACTACTCTTTATACTTTTCTATGGTGTCTTTGGAAAGCTCGGAACGACTGTCTATTTTGTAGCAAATTATGCAAGCCTTCCCAGGTGTATGCTTCAGCAAATGCAATAATTGAAGCAACCAATTTAGAAGATAAGAACTTCGCTCAGCAACAAGAAAGCGATAAAGCTCAGGAGCAGTTGCAGGCTTCTTCAACAACCACGCATACACATGACTGTAATAACCTTACAGAGAATGTCATCTTTTGCGACGCAGCCTGGGAGAGACACACAGATTCAGAGCTGGGCCATGCTGCCTTAGGAGTAATCATCACCATGCAAGACAATCAACACCTCCAACGACTACACGTCTCTGCGCTTTCGCCTCCAGTTTCATCACCCCTCCAGGCTGAGACTTATGGGCTGCTACTAGCTACTAAGTTAGCAGATCTTCTGCAGGTTCAGAACCCTCACTTTTGCACCGACTGCTCGGTGTTAGTTTCGGCGGCAAGGTCATCAACGGTATTTGCTGCTCCAGGATGTTGGGAGAACAGACCTCTCCTTGCAGAGATCCAAGCCTCTCCCTCTTTTAGTCGTAACAAGATCACTCACATCAACAGAAGCAACAATGTAAAAGCTGATCATCAAGCTCGATTAGCTTTGCGGATTCAGTCAAGGTCCTTAGCTCTTTGTTGCTTATGTACACAAGCAGATCAAGGTCAATGTTTCGGAAAGGACATAGTTTCTGGTTCTAGCATGAGTCCCTTCATGCTTCTTTCTGTAAAATGCACCTGATCATCAATAAAGTTTTTTTGTGTTAAAAAAATGTAAACTATGAGGACATATAATATAATACGACTCCTAAGCCACTTCCTTTTAACACTATGAAGTACATCCAGCAACGTGGAAGGGGCACGTCCAATCTGGCACCGCCCAACTATCTATCAGGCGACCCATGGGACGAATCAACAACCTCTTACGCTAGTAGGCATTGGATAAAGAGAAGCGACCCCCTATTCCTACAACTAAGAAGTCATAAGCGCAGCTAGCGACTGGTAAGAGATTGTGTACAGATTGGCTAGTGGGTGATGCTTGCATGTTCCCCCACAGCCAGCCCATCACAAAGAACGCGAAACCTGGATTTGCTTTATCGGGGACACTGGACACCCGATTTGACATGGCTAGACTAGAGGAACACTGCTCATCAAGAGCACATACACCAATATAGAATACTTTGCCATTTTTCTTACCATCCGGTATGGAGCCATCAGCGTCTTAGGCTTAGCGGGAAAGACCTTTGTAGGGTCTTCCAATCGTTCTGGACTGGCCAACAACGCCAATGAAACTTAATCCAAAGTCATGCCATCTCGTACTCTCTGTTCAGGATTTACGTTTCCAATCTTACATTCTTAAGAAGTTGCTCCCCACTTCTATCAATTCTTTCAACATGCACACTGTACACATCATCATCATGCCATGTCAGCGTCCAATTTGCAAAGAAAAACCAATCGATCTATCTCGCCTACGGCCAGCCGTGTTAATCCAATCAATGTTTCCCTACCTCCTCACAACCATCCCCCATCCCCAACCAATCCACTCCTCCCGCACGGCCCCCGGCCCCGAAGCGTTTTACTCTCTTCCACCCCTTGGTCTTTCATCTCTTCCTCCACCTTCCACCCATGGTTCCTTTTATCTTCCCAAATCAATAAATCTCCACCGGGGTCCTTATGATCCTTCTCTTCTTCCGTCTATTTATGCATCTCTCCATTTTCTGTTGTCGTCAACCTAGAGCCCTGGCCGTCGACGCGGACTATGCTGGCCCAAGCCCTTCGCCTTGCTGCCGAGCTGACTTCTTATTGAACCACGCATGACATCCCCGACGTCCTCCTGCAGCATCACCTGCACCAGAGGTGCGGGCTCTCCTTCCTCTTATCTTTTCATATATAACGGATTTTATTTTGAGTTAGAAGAAGAATCCAACTAGCTGGCTGGACAATGCACACCCTAAAAAGGCATATTCGAGTAAGAGGCATGCATCCCCCTAATCAAATGGAAGTAAAGAGAAAAGGGTCGTGGATTTAACGCCGTCTTTGAAGATAGGAGAGGAGAAAGGAAGTGTGAGCGAGAGTTGACGAAGTACAACCAAGCTGGGCCTGGAAAAAGTTTGAAAACACCTTCTACCCACATTCAAAATTCACACAAAAAACATTCATGATTTTTAAAATTCACTTTTTAAAAAATTGCGATTTCCTCAAAAATACACCTACATTATAAAAAATATGATTATTTTACATTTTCAAAATTCCTGAACACTTACTTAAATTCATGGATTTAGATAAACATGCAAAAAAATGAAAATGTTTATAATTTTAAATAGTGTCCATATTTGTGTTATAGATTTTCGCGTTTTAATGAAAAAATGACCAGATAGAGGGGTAAAACGAAAAAAAATCACTGGATAAAAACAGCTCGACACGCCCCAACTGGGCAGCCTATAGCCCAGCCCACACGGACGAACGTTAAGCCCTGTCGCCTCGCAGCCCGGCCCACCTTGCCTGCAATGCGAAGTCCATTTCTTATCGCAGGATGCAAACGGAGCCCATTTTGCACGCACGGCCGGCGGGTGGCGCCTCGGCGCAGAGAGGTGCTACCTCGTCCGGTGGCCGGAGGCCAGGAAGCGGATCGGCTCGGAATCCCGCTGCTTCCCCCAGGAGGCCGATTGTTCAAGTCGCCGTGACCCGGCGCAGAGTGCGCTGCCCGCGGTGCCCGCGGACGGAGGCTAGGGAAGCAGGGCCGTCGACGCGCGCTCCCAAGGTACGTCGTGCAAATTTACTTGCTGGGAAAAGAATCAAGAATGGGGCGCGTGGCTACAAATCTGCGTCGCCGGCACATAAAAACTGGGATGCATTCCTCACAAAATGGGCTGTTGTCTCTCGTTTTAGTTGACTCTGACAAGATTGGGCGATGTATTTTTTGGACATTCTGCTGCGTCTGTTTTCACAGATTATGGTAAGGGTGCTCCAGTGTAAGTGTTACTTGTATTCCTAAAAATAAATTTATCATCGCTCCAGTGTTATATACTCCCTCCGTTCCTAAATACTCCCTCCGTTCGGAATTACTTGTCGCAGAAATGGATGTATCTAGATGTATTTTAGTTCTAGATACATCCATATTCGAGACAAGTAATTCCGAACGGAGGGAGTATTTATGTTCAGAACATAACACTGAACATAGCACTGTAAGCAGTATTATGTTCCTGCGTTTGTTTGCTGAATATAACAGTCGAGAACATTTCACCATTTCCTGCGTTTGTTTATCTAACACTGGAGCGATGAATATTTAGGAATACAAGTAACATAACACTGAACACTTGTTTGCTGAATACAAGTAACAGAACATAACAAAACATAACACTTGTTTGCTGAATATAACAGTCGAGAACATTTCATCATTTCCTGCGTTTGTTTGCTGAAATGGAGGAGCATTTCACCATGGTAAGCAGTATTGTTCAATATTCAGCAAGCAAAGGAAATGGTGAAATTAAAGTTACAATGGCTTTTATGTTTTAAAAAGAGTTACACAGAGTCTAGAGTGTTGAGTTTTCCCTGTACAATATTGCTTCATGTTTGAACTGTCCCATATTATTACACACTTTTCAATCCTAGAATATTTTGTATACCTAATTATGAGTTTATGACTCGTACCTAGAGGAGAAGCTTACTTACTGTTACTGGACATGTTGGTAAACCTGAATAGCAACCCAATCTGATCAAAGTTGACACAAACAGATACATACATTGGACTAGCACTAGCCCAAATTTAAATACCTCGATAGGACTATCTGATCATACAACACCCCTACACCAAAGAATGCACTGAAGGCAATTGCGAAGGCCACCTTGTAATCAAGTTGTTTTGTTGACAGAATAGTGGCTGGAGGTGCTTTTGCTGAACCGCATCTGTGTACGAGCATAGAGCCACACAGCTTTGGGTTTCCATCAAAGCTAGAAACCTCAAATGTGCTAAACTGGCCTCCAGATGGAATCAAACCTTCTAGGTCATTGTCAGAAATGTTGAATCTGGATAGGAAATGCAGATTGTTCAGTGCAGATGGGATATCACCTGTGAGATTGTTGTTGGACAAGTCTAGCACCTGCAAGTTTGTGAGATTGCAAATCGATTGTGGGATCTGCCCGGATAACTTGTTGAAACTGAAATCAAGTACACCAAGCACTTTCAACTGACCGATCTGTGGGGGAATCACACCTGTGAAGTTGTTGTTGCTTAGATTCAACACTAGTGGGAAAGATGTATCCGCAAGGTATTGAAGTGATGGATCAATATAAAGAGGCAGCTCAAAGACCCATGGGCCCAAATGACTTGAGTTGCCAGTTGATTTTAGCATTGACATCTCCATCAAGGTTAATGGGATTTCTCCTGTAAGATTGTTGTTTGACACATCCATATAGAAGAGATGGCTTAGGGAGTTGATCCAGCCTGGTATTGGTCCAGTGAGTTGATTGCTTCTTAAAATTAACATCTCTAAGTTTGTGAACCTTGATATCCATAGAGGTATTTTTCCAGACAATTGGCAACCATCCATATCCAAAAACTGAAGATTCTCAAAGCCATCAATCATGTCATCCTGTGGCATGAGCTCTCCTCTGAAGTTGTTTCCAATAAGCAGGGTGCTAAGTTTCTTGCTGCTCTTAAGGATCTGAAATGCATTTGTGATGTTTGTGAAATTGTTTTTGCCAAGTGACAAGAAGGAGAGATACTTCAGGTTGCCTATTCTCAGTGAGAGCTCTCCATGGAAATTGTTTGCTGCTAGCCGCAGCGCAGTCAAATTGCTGCATGAGTAGATGCTTTCTGGAACTACGCCAGTGAAGTTGTTTAACCAAAGATCTAAAGTTTTCAGATTGGATAGGTTGGAGAAATTGACCTTGGTAAGTTCTCCGCTGAAGTAGTTGCTCCTGAGGTCAATTCTTATGAGATTTTTACACTTGCTCAGTGTTGATGGCAGCTCCCCTGACAGGTTGTTGTACTGCAAATGGAACTCCTCCAATCTCTTGAGGTCACCTATAGAATCTGGAATCCTGCCATTGAAGTTATTCCACCCAAGATCAAGGATTTGTAGATTTCTGAGGCTTATTATGCGATCACTATCAAGAACACCATGTAAATCATTGTTAGGAAAAGAGAGGCATTCCAGCGAGGTCGCATTAAAGAGCTCATCTGGGAGTGTTCCACTGAGGTTGTTGTAGCCGGCCCTGAGCACTCTCAGCATGGAGCAATTACCAAGACCTGGGGGCACGCTGCCACTCAGTTTGTTGAAACAGAGGTCAAGCACAGCGAAGGATGGTGAGGTATTGCACAAATCACTTGGTATCCGCCCAGTAAAGCTGTTATTGCTGGCGTTGAGTGCTATCAGATTATCCATTTTCTTCCATATTATGGATGGAAATGGTCCTGTAAGTAAGTTGCTCGAGATATTCAGTACCTGCAGAGGTCGGTCAGGGGCTGAAGATGGTAGTTCGTGCAGAGCTCCTCTCAAACGGTTGAAACTGATGTCAAGGACAATGATGCTGCTGGATGACACCAATTCTAGTGGCAAGCCACCGGACAGTGAGTTGTGCGACAGGTTGAGATGTAACAGGCCGGTGAGGTTGCCAAGGAATGGCGAGATGACCCCCTCAAGACCGTGAGAAGCCAGTGAAACATCAGTGACCGTCTTATCGGTGCTGCAGGCAATCCCCTCCCAGCTGCAACAGTCTGTGTCGCTCCGCCATGACACCGTGAGGCCGCCGTCTTGTGAGAACCCATCAAGGAGCTGGATAAGGGAGCTCTTCTCCTGCTCCGTGCAGGAGCTGGTGGGAGAAGCCAAGGAGACTAGTAGCACAACAGCCAAACCAAAGAATGGTATTGGCAATCGGTTCCTGCATAAGTGACTGAGTAGCTGCATAGTTTTCGCGAGAAGTTAGCTTGGAAACTAGAGGCTTAAGCTTTGGTCTGCCATGATGAAGTACTAGTTTTTGATGAAGATAGAGTAACCGAGGAAAGGAAGAACCTGCTCTGGTCTCCATTTTGTTTGATCCATCCTGGTCGTTACTGATGAAAATAAGGTACCGGTCAAGGATTAGCTGGTATTGGCGAATTGCATATCCACTGTAATTTATTCATAGGCCTGACTTCCAAGCACAAATTGGGGTGTTAATACTTAAACCTGACGTCTTCTACTACCAGTTTTACAATTACATTCCATCATTGATGTCAGAGTCAATTTGGGTCAAGAATTAGCTGGTATTGGCGTGTTGCACATCCACTGTAATTTATTCACGAGCTTGACTTCCAAGCACAAATTGGTGTGTCAATCTTTAATCTGACCTCTTCTACTACCAGTTTTACATTTACATTCCATCATCGATGTCACGGTCGATACACGTACTTGATTTGGAGAAGAGCATGTGGAGGTACATGAAGGGGTTCTTATTGAACATTGTATGCATTTTTTACAATTTAGATTATCATGTCTGGAATAGGTGTAATTACAATTAGAAACAGCTATCAGCAGTAAGTGGTCATTGCAGATAGTTTCTTGTAACTATGATCTACTCCTATAAGTGACCAGTGCAGTTGGTTGATCGAATAATGTGTTGTAACTATCGCCATATGGCCTTGCGTAGCGTGTTTATGCTGCTCAAACCTAGTTGTTCTTCTCGGCATCCCATCACTTGCCTTGGCAGGGTCCATGCCATGCAAGCTAGCCTGATCGCATGATTTCCCCAGAAGTCTTGTCCTAGCTTTCTAACTTCATCTAGTCAGTGTCATGTTGTTGCCAATTATCTTTTAACACGTACAAAGTCAATGCTGAAGCTATGCACACCTAGCCACAACATCAACATCAGGTATATTGTTGGGGTTAATTGTGTTTGACTTGTTCTTGCCTGAACTTTTTATAACTTATTTACTGAGAGCTACATCTTTTTTCTTAAACAAAACAATAGCACCTAGTTGTTGCAACTGAATCTGCAGGAGGTTAAATTTCTCCGCCATCTAATCTAATTGTGTATAATAAACAAGTGGTGCCTTTTTTTCAAAGATTGAATGAGAAGCAGCCTTATTTCATTGTAGTTCATAATAAAGGTTGCATCCTTTTTCTAAGAGTTAGCACGCATCGATGCCATTTTATTAGTTATAATAAATAATTAAGGTATCCACATCACAGAACAATGTGAAACAACTCTTGTAATACACATGTCAAAACTGCAACTGGTAGCCAAAAATTGTGTACTGCATGATTTATGTGATTCTAAATAGAATCGAATCCTAGGATTGAACAGCGCAATTTTTTTCCACAAAAAGGTTTTTTTTTTCCTTGCACCATAGGAAAACTATAGCAATCTTCTCAAAATGTTGGAGTAAGTGGACATTTCTCTACAAGATATAGTGCAACATAATTTTTAGGAAACTGAAATTTGCATTTACAATCCGTAGAATCAAAAAATCTGCGCATGAAAAATTCCTAGGGGTTTAAATCCGCCAAGTTTCTTTGAAAATCCTTAGAATCAGAGAGGCCAATCGACGTCCTCCTTTTAACAGACTTGCTGCTACGCTACGGATGAACAAATGGGATTTTCCTGATCTATCGAAGAAATTCCCCTTGGCTTCGTCTGTGTTCTGTGTGACCTTCGCCTTGGACTGAATTGGTTGAAAGCTGTCTGAGAGCAAACGACTGCTTTCCTTCTTTTTTTTGTCGGTCGATGCTCTTCAGTATGTGTAGCTGCTGCACTTCATTTCATTTCCTGTTGTTGGAGTGTCCATCATTGGCCATCATACTGGCGTTTGCATTTAGCCCCAGGTAGAGTGGTTCACACTAAAAACAGAAAACAGATAGCATCGCTTTGCATGTGGGTAATACTACGTATGTTCTGATTTAGAGAAAGCTCGGAACTGGTTGGCATTCACTGATCAGATTAAATTGCTCGCATTCGACCTCCTCAGCATCTGGTGTTTAATGTCCAATGAACATTCAGAGAAAAAAAATAGCAATTTAACAACTTAATGAGCCTGGTGCCCTGTTCTTTGTTATATTGCTGATATGTTTGAGTAAACTGGTTTTCACAGTCTGTTTGGTTTCATTGAAATGAAACAACAGTGCTGCAATTTTAACCGTGTTTAAAAGAATTGTATTCCTTTTGGGATATGGTTCTGTTGGCAATCTGATCAGTGTGGAGTGGTTTGGTTCCAAGGGAAAATTATATCAGTGCTACGTTCTTGGCTAATAATATTTCTGTTCGGATTTGAGAGTAACGTCAAGTGGCTGGCACACATATCTATGAAAGATACACTGAGCTGACAAGAACGTTTCGGGGTATTCACCGTCAACATTTTCAACTCTACTATCCAACCGGAACTACTACGCATAGGTACTTGGTGTTATGATCAATGTGAGCGACCAATCCAGTGGTGTGCAGCAGTTTGATGACACACATGGACAGGTTGATTGCACTGTCGTACAGAAATCCGACGCATAGTGTCATGTTCACCCCCTCCCTAATCAATCAGAAGTGATGAGATAGGGGTCACAGATTTAAGGACGTATACTGAGAGACAAGATGCGACGGCAAGAGCTCACTAAGTCCAATCAAGCTGGTGCCTGGAAAGAGTTGAGAAAAAAAAATACATTCTAGTCGCATTCAAAATTCGTGAGCATTTTTTTGAAATCATTATTTTCTAAATTCAGGATTGTATAAAAATCATGTTTAAAAAATACATGGGCATTTTTTTAAATTCGCAAACATTTTAAAAAATTTGTAAATAATTTTATGATTCACAAAAAAATAAAATCCGTAAACACTTACTTAAATTCGTGTATATTAAAAAATATGCATGTTTTCTTAAATATTTATATAATTCTAAATAGTGTTCATTTTTTTTTGAACTTAAATAGTGTTCATATTTGTTTTCTAGATTTCCGCGTTTAATTGAAAAAACCCACCAAAAACAGGAGCCAATCGGAAAAAAGTCGCTGGACAAGAAGAGCTCGACACGCCTGATTCGGGCCAGCCTACAGCCACACGGAGGCTGAGCCCTGCCGCGCCGCAGCCGGCCCACCTGGCCTCCAATGCGAAGTACCTGGCCCGATGCAGACGGAGCGCACTTTGCACACGCGGTTACCTGGTACGCCGGCGGGCGGCGCCTCGTCCGGTGGCCGGAGGCCAGGAAGGGGATCGGCTCGGGTTGCATTCGGTGACCTCCCGCAGCTCCCCCCAGGGAGGACGATGATTGAACTCGCCGTGAGCCCGTGACCCCGGCGCAGCGGCGGCGGAGAGTGCGCTGCCCGCGCCCGCGGACGGAGGCTAAGGGAAGCAGGGCCGTCGACGCGCGCTCCCAAGGTACGTCGTCGTGCAAATTAACTTGCTGGGAAAAGAATCGCCCGAATCGAGAATGGGGCGCGTGGCGCGTAGCTACAGATGTCGTTGGATCACTCTTAGTTTATGAGAATCGGATTGTAAACCGCCGTATAGTTTGGGCTACAGATTAGCGTCGTGGGCACACAAAACCTTGGGATGCACAAAATTGGACGTTCTCTGCTTCGTACGGTTTCACAGATTGCGGTGCCCTAGTACTAGTCGTATACCTAAAAAATTAGCATGACTCCAGTGTTACGCATTGCTCAATGTTCAGCAAGCAAAAGGAAATGATGAATTGAGGTTACATTGATTTTTCTGTTCCGAAAAGAGTTACAGCGGAGTTGAGAATTTCGACTTTTCATTTTATTAATATTGCTTCAGTTTAAACAGTCCCACAGCATTACATACTTTTACATCTCCCAGAAATAGAATAACTGTTACTCTTAGAATGTCTTGTAGACCTAATTATGAGTTTATGACTCATACCTAGAGCAGAAGCTTATTTACTGGACATGTTGCTAAACCTGGATAGCAACCTAACCTGATCAAAGTTGACATAAACAGATACGTAAATTGGAGTACTACTAGCCAAAATGCCTCGATAGGACTATTTGATCATACAACACCCCTACACCAAAGAACGCACTGAAGGCAATCGCGAAAGCCACCTTGTAATCAGTTTGTTTTGTTGACAGAATAGTGTCCGTAGGTGCTTCTGCGGAACCACATTTGTGAATGAGCATAGACCCGCAGAGTTTTGTATTCCCATCAAAGCTAGAAGTCCCAAATGTGTTAAACTGGCCTCCAGACGGAATAGGACCTTCTAGATCATTGTCAGAAACATTAAACGCTGCAAGGAAGTGTAGATTGTTCAATGCAGCTGGGATTGCACCTGTGAGATTGTTGTTGGACAAGTCTAGGATCTGCAGGTTTGTGAGATTTCTTACTGATTTTGGGATCTGTCCTGATAGCTTGTTGAAGCTGAAATCAAGTGCAACAAGAACTTTCAACTGACCAATCTGTGGGGGAATCACACCTGTGAAGTTGTTGTTGCTTAGATTTAATACTACTGGGAAAGATGTAACCACAAGGTATTGAAGTAGTGGGCCAGTATAAACAGGCAGCTTGAAGACCCTTGGGCCCAAATGGCTTGAGTTATCAGTTGATTTTAGCATTGGCATCTCCATCAAGGTTAATGGGATTTCTCCTGTAAGATGGTTGCTTGACACATCCATAAAGAAGAGTTGGCTTAGGGACTTAAACCAGCCTGGTATTGGGCCAGTTAGTTGGTTGCCTCTTAAAACTAACATCTCCAATTTTGTGAGCCTTGATATCCATAGAGGTATTTTTCCCGACAATTTGCATTCTCCAGTGTCCAAAACTTGAAGATTCTCGAAACCATCAATTTTATCATCCTGTGGCATTATCTCTCCTTTGAAGATGTACCCAAGAAGCAGGGTGCTAATGTTCTTGCTGCTCTTAAGGATCTGAAGGGCATTTGTAATGTTTGTGAAATTATTTTTACCAAGTGACAAGAAGGAGAGATACTTCAGATTGCTTATTTTCGAAGAGAGCTGCCCATGTAAGTTGTTGCTAGATAGCCGCAGTGCAGTCAGATTACTGCATGAGTACATGCTTTCAGGAATTGTACCTGTGAAGTTGTCTGACCAAAGATCTAAAGTTTTTAGATTGCGCAGGTTGGAGAAATTGACCTTGCTTAGTCCTCCACTAAATTTGTTGCTCTTGAGGTCAATTGTTTTGAGATTTGTGCAGTTGCTCAGAGTCGACGGTAGTTCCCCTGACAGGTTGTTGTGGCCCAGTTGGAACTTCTCTAATCTCTTGAGCTGACCTACAGAATCTGGAATACTGCCATTGAAGTTATTCCACCCAAGATCAAGGATTCGTAGATTTCTGAGGCGTATCATGCGAGCACTATCAAGAACACCATGTAAATCATTGTTAGGAAAAGAGAGGTATTCCAGCGAGGTCGCATTAAAGAGCTCATCTGGCAGTGTTCCACTGAGGTTGTTGTAGCCAGCCCTGAGCACTCTCAGCATGGAGCAATAACCAAGCCCTGGGGGAATGCTGCCACTGAATTTGTTGAAACAGAGGTCAAGCACAGCGAAGAATGGTGAACTATTGCACAAATCACTTGGTATCGGCCCAGTAAAGCTGTTATTACTGGCATTGAGTGCTATCAGATTATCTATTGTCTTCCATATTGTGGATGGAAATGGTCCTGTAAGTAAGTTGCTCGAGATATTCAGTACCTGCAGAGGTCGGTCAGGGGCTGAAGATTGTAGTTCGTGCAGAGCTCCTGTCAAGCGGTTGAAACTGACGTCAAGGACAATGATGCTGCTGGATGATACCAATTCCAGTGGCAAGCCACCGGACAGTGAGTTGTGCGACAGGTTGAGACGTAACAGGCCGATGAGGTTGCCAAGGAACGGCGAGATGGGCCCCTCAAGGCTGTGAGAAGCCAACACAACATCAGTGACCCTCCTATCAGGGCTGCAGACAATCCCCTCCCAGCTGCAGCAGTCTGTGTCGCTCCGCCATGACACCGTGAGGCCGCCGTCTTGCAAGAGCCCATCAAGGAGCTGGATAAGGGAGCTCTTCTCCTGCTCCGTGCAAGAGCTGGTGGGAGAAGCCAAGAAGACTAGTAGAACAATGGGCAAACCAAAGAAAGGTATGGGAAACTGGTTCCTGTGTGAACGAGAAAGAGGCTGCATGGTTTTCTCGAGAAACTAGCTAGGAAACTAAGTTTGGTCTGCTAGGATGAAGTGCTAAATTATCTGATGAAGAAAGAACAAGAGAGGAAAGGAACAACCTGCTCTGCTCTCCATTTTGTTTGATCCGGAATCTGGTCGTTAGTTATAAAAAGAAAATTTGGGTTAAGGATTAGCTGCTATTGCTTGGCTTATCTAAGTTTGTTGGTAAGTCTGACTTCCAAGCAGTAATTGTCGTGTTAATACTTAATCTGTCCGTTTCGCTTACCAGTTTTACATGAAGGGGTCGTTGCTGAATAATGCATGAATCTTTTTACACTCGAGTAACATCATGTATATAGCTTCGTTGTATTTGGTTTGACTTCAGCAGGTCTGATACGTTTTTTACAACTTATTGACAACAACTTCCCTTTTTTTAAAAAAAAAAAATGAACCCACTAGGTGCAACTGGATCGGCAGGAAACTGGATTTACATGCCATGTTATCTAATTGTGCATAATAAACAAGTGGTATCTATTGTTCTTTTTTTCCAAGACCGAATAAGAAGCAAGCTCATCTCATTGTCACTTACCTATAGTCAAGATTTCTTTCTTTCTATAGATGTAATTTAACAAGAATCAGTCTCGCTATATTAATTTTAATCCATAATTACATGCCGTATGCACTTAATTTTGGGAAACGATTCATGGAAGTAGCCAATAGTTATGTAGTGTGTCAACAGAACCTTTTGAGGACCAATGAACACAGCTAAGGTCCTCTTTGATATGTGTGATTCTAAACTGCAATTTCATGCCACCTTGGATCCTGTGATTGAATACTGGTGCCCTTAGCTATGTTTTCATGTGGGCCTTCTTTCTAGTTCTTTATCTGTCATTGATCAGTGTGGAGTGGTCAATTTGACTGTTAGGAACTGTCGGAACATTGTTTGAGCACTGTAAAACAACCTTGTCCCAGAAGTTGTGATATTTATTCTTACTTGATATGCCAACCCAAAAGTTATGGTTTTGTGATATTTATTCTTACTATATAGGGCTTTCAGAAAACGGCAGTCATTGCCATGCAAACGAAAGATACATGATGTGTTTTTCCTGCTATTGATCCCACTTATCATTAATTTGAGAATGAGAAAAGTATACTTTTCGTCCCTCAATTCTTGTCGGAGTCTAGATTTGGTCCATCAACTCCAAAACCGGACAACTTGCACCCTTAACTTCTCAAACTGGACAACATTCATCCCTGGTCACGGTTTGACCGGTTTTGGTGTTGTCCCACCCCGGTTTTCCGTTCCGACTCAAATTTGCCTACAGTTTAAGTTCACGTACTGTTTTCAAATTTGGTTACTTTTTTCAAATACGTGAACCTTTTAAAAATTTGTGTACTTTTTTTAAATCTGCGTACTTTTTTCCAAGTTCATGTACTTTTTCAAATATGCGTATTTTTTTAAAGTACGTAAAAGTTAAAAATCACGGATTTGAAAAAAGTACGCGAATTTCAGAATAGTTCGCTGATTTGGAAAAAAGTATGTTTATTTTTTTAAATACGCGACCTTGAATAAACTACACGGAGTTGAAAAGTGTATGTGAATTTCAAAAAGTTCACGGATATAAAAAGAAGTACAGGAATATGAGTGAGCACCGGTCAAAACCGGGGTGAGTCAACACCGAAAACCGGTCAAAACCGAGTCCAGGGACGAACCTTGTCCGGTTTCGATAGTTGGGGGTGCAAGTTGTCCGGTTTTGAAGTTGAGGGACCAAATCTAGACTTCACCAAGAGTTGAGGGACGAAAAGTATACTTTTCTCTTTGAGAATCTTTCCTCCCAGTTTTAGTCAAGTAGACCGTCCCAAGAGAGAAAAAAGAGGACTAGCCCTGGTGCAGCAGTTGCTTGGAGTTCAGAGTGGACTACATGCGCCGAGAGAATGATGCTAGGGAAGCAGAGTAGTTAAGTTGTTGACGTGCGCTCCCAAGGTACGTCGTGCAATTAACTTGCTGGGAAAAGAATGGGGCACGTAGTTACTAGTTAGTTTTGCGTGTACTCAAAACTCAAGGGATGCACTCCTACAGTATGTGCTCCATTGTTGTAGCAGCTGCAGTCTCTCGTTTTAACAAACTCTGAGAAGATTTTGTGATGGAATTTTTGGATGTGCTGCTTCATACGTAGTGACAACTTATGGTTAGTGGTGCACTGGTACTTGACCATACATTTTATTTTGTTCATTACTTACCCGTAAACCTAAAACTTTAGCATGGCTCCATTGTTGTTGTTCAGCAAGCAAAGGAAATGGTGAACTTTAAACTTACAGTGGTTTTTATGTTCTGAAAAGAGTTATAGAGAGCCCCGGAAAGGTCAGAGTATCCATTGTATTAATACCAATTCAGTTTAAACTGCCCCACATTATTACATATATACTTCTACATCTCCATGAGATGGCATCACTCTTAATCCGATAATGTTTTGCAGCCATAATTATGACTTACACATAGATGACAAGCTTATTTGCTGGACATGTTGCTAAACCTGAATAGCAGCCTAACCTGAACGAAATTGACGTAAACAGATACGTAAACTGTAGTAGTACTAGCCAAAATACCTAGATAAGACTATCTGATCATACAACACCCCTACACCAAAGAACGTGCTGAAGGCAATCACAAAGGCCACCTTGTAATCAGTTTGTTTTGTTGTCAGAACATTGACAGGAGGTGCTTCTGCCGAACCACATTTATGAATGAGCATAGATCCGCAGAGCTTTGTATTCCCGTCAAAGCTAGAAGTCCCAAATGTGTTGAACTGGCCTCCAGATGGAATAGGACCTTCTAGATCATTGTCAGAAACGTTAAACGCTGCAAGGAAGTGCAGGCTGTCCAATGCAGCTGGGATCGCACCTGTGAGATTGTTGTTGGACAAGTCTAGGACCTGCAGGCTTGTGAGGTTGCATGTTGATTCTGGGATCTGACCTGTTAAGTTGTTGAAGCTCAAATTGAGTGAACGGAGGGATTTCAATTGACCGATCGTCGAAGGGATCTCACCAGTGAACTTATTATTGCTTAGATCCAGCAATTTAGGGAAAGCAAAAGGTTGGCGATATTGATGTGATAGAGTTGGATAAACAGGCAGTATGAAGACCCTTTGGTTCGAATTGGCATCTGTCTTGGCTGACTCTAGCATTGGCATATCGGTCAATGTTGTTGGAATTTCCCCTGTGAGGCTGTTGTTTGATATGTCAAGGTAGAAGACATAGCTTAGAGCTTTGATCCAGGCTGGTATCGATCCTGTGAGCTGATTGTTAGACAATATTAGTATCTCTAAATTTGCTATCTTTGATATCCAGAAAGGTATTTTTCCGAATAATGGGCAATCACTTATACCAAGAAACCGAATATTTTCAAAACTGCCAATGGTGTCATCCTCTGGCATGGTCTCATGCCTGAAGTTACGCCCAATAAGAAGGGTGCTGAGGTTCTTGGAGCTTCCAAGAATCTGAAGTGCATCTGTTATGTTTGTAAGATTATTATTATAAAGTGACAGGAACGACAGGGACTTCAGATTGCCGAGCCCTTTTGCTAACTGGCCGTGGAACTTATTGGAAGATAGTCGCAGTGCAATTAGTTTTCTGCAAGAGTATATACTTTCTGGAATTGTGCCATCGAAGTTGTTCCGCATAAGATCTAAAGACATTAGATTGGGTAGGCTAGAAAAATTGACCTTGGTGAGTTGTCCGCTGAAATTGTTGCAGTTGAGGTTGATGGTTATGAGATTTGTGCAGTTTGCTAGAGTTGATGGCAGCTCCCCATACATGATATTACTGTTCAAATAGAGTTCCTCCAATCTCTTGAGATGGCCTATAAATTCTGGAATCTTGCCACTGAAGTTGTTCTCTCCAAGATCAAGGGTAACCAAAAAAGTGAGTTTGGCAATATATGTGTCTTCAAGTATTCCTTGTAAACCACTCCTGGGAAAAGAGAGGAACTCCAAAGAGGTAGCATTAAAGAGTTCGTCTGGGAGAGTCCCGCTGAGGTTGTTGTGGCCAACCTTGAGCACTCTGAGCATGGAGCAGCTACCTAATTCAGGTGGAATGCTCCCTCTGAATCGGTTGTAAGAGAGCTCAAGCACAACCAAGGATGGAAAGCTGGTGCAGAAATGAGTTGGCAGTTGCCCAGTAAAGCTGTTGTTGCTGGCGTTGAGTGCGACCAGGTCTTTCATGGCCCCCCATGTGGAGGATGGAAACTGTCCTGCAAACAAATTGCTGGAGATGTTCAGTACCTTCAAGGGACGCACTGGGGTTGAAGATGGCATCTCATGCAGTTCTCCGTCTAGGCGGTTGAAGCTGATGTCGATGGCGATGATGCTGCCGGAAGACACCAATTCTTGTGGTAGTCCACTGGACAGCATGTTGTTTGACAGATTCAGTCGCAACAATCCGGCGAGGCTGCCAACAGTAGGTGAGATATACCCCTGAAGACCCTTGGAAGCCAGCGAGACATCAGTAACCGTCCCATCCATGCTGCAGGTGATCCCTTCCCACGTGCAGCAATCTGTGCCATTCCGCCACGACGCGGCAAGGCCACCATCCTGTGAGAGCCCAGTGAGGAACTTGAGGAGGGAGGCCTTCTCTTGCTCTGTGCAGGAGCTAGTGATAGCGGCCAAGGACATGAGCATCACAAGAGCAATGCCAAGGGAACTTATCGGTAGTTTTTCGTTGTATCTCATGCGTGAAAGCTGGAGTGGCTGCATGGTTTTCTTTAGCTGGTTGCGTCTACAGTATTATAGAGCGTGCTCCTCCTTGTTCTGTACTTGTTACTTGTAGCAAGTAGGTCGCCTTGCAACGACTGAATTGATTGACTCTGCCACCCCAGTTTGTGGTTGTAACTAAATTCTACATGGACCTTTGTTTCCTAATCTTAATGATACGGCACGCAACTCACATGTTTTCCTGAAACAAAAGGAAACCAGATGCTTATGCTGTGCCCTGACTTGGTACATCATTAGTGGTCTGGTCAAGGAACATTCTGAGGGCAAGAATGGCCATTTATAGCTCAAGGAACCTGGTGCTCCGTTACATGATTTCGTAAGGTTTTGCAAGTTGCACTAATGAGTCTACTAGCGTAAGATTTTGCATCACAAGGCGAACTGAAATTTTGCATGTACACAGAGCAGCTTGTCTGTAGGAACTGTCCTGCGAGAAAGGAAGAGGCCAAGGAGATGATCTGCACAAGAGCAAGGCCAAGGGAAGGTATGTGAAGTGCAATATCAAATGAAGGCCGGGTGTTATGCCTCTTTTCGGAGAAAAAGTGAAGGTCTGTAAAAACTGGAGGGGCTGCATAGTTTTCTTGTAAAACTATCATGATGCTTATTCTTCAGATGGTTGCTTCTATCAACAAGGATGCCCTTCTGGAGTTCTTTATCGACTACCGAGTAGTCACTTTTGCACTTAATGGTGTGACATGCAGCTTGCTTGTTGTGGAAAAATAAGGGATACCCCCTCTGATGTGCCCTGACAGACTATGTAAAGCGTCAAAGGTCTAGTCAAGGAAGACTTGAGAGTCTGGTAACAAAAAAAGGGGCAAGTTTGTAGCCTCATGGATGCAGTGACCTGGTGTTCTTTGCCTCTTTTGTCATGCCGGCGTTGCCTGGTGCGTACGTCTGCTGTTGTTTTCCATTCCCCCGGCTTCACTCACCGGCGCGTCATTCCGGAACATTGATTGTGAACTCAAGTAGACAGGATAGCGTGCGAGGACTTGCAATGGAAGGATGGTTGATTGCAACAGGCCGGAATTCAGGCTGGTTGCTGGTCAGTTTAGTTGAACATATAGTTGGTGTAAAGAGTTGTATTTCTTTTTGGGTATTGGTTATTTTAGGTGATGCTGTTTTGACGCTCTGTTCCCAGCGTAGAGTGATGAGCAGAAGAATCACTGTACATGTGGATAATAATATAGTTCTGGTTGAGAGAAATATCAAAGTTTTTGTGAGACCAGTGATAGAATCCAGGTATAATATATTCTTTACTGGCCTAGTATATTTGCCGGATCTTGTCTTTAGATGATGCTGGTCTTATGTTCATCTTCAAGGAGTGCTGCTTGATCTTTATAAATGTACTCCCTCCGTTCCTAAATATAAGTCTTTTAAGAGATTTCAAATGGACTACAACATACGGATGTATATAGACATATTTTATAGTAAAGACTCACTCATTTTGCTTCGTATGTAGTCCTTTGTTGGAATCACTAAAAAGACATACATTTGGGAACAGAGGGAGTATGAATTATGATATAATCTTTAAGTAAGAAATGATGAATTTGGTCTTACATGGAGCCAGAAGAAAGATTAATACACTTAGGTTTCATAGCTGGATATCTAACTTCCTGTAAACATCATGTAGGAGTACTACTTTTTCGTCCTTTGTAAAAAAAATCCAGTAGGTATTCCCCTCATAAAAATGCAAGCAAGTGGATGGCAGCACTCAGTAACCTTGTGGATACGGCACACTCCACATTGCAGCTGCCAACATTTATTCTATGACCATCACGTCTCAGGTTGCTTTTTTTCAGATGCCATCTCATGTACTATACGTCATGTTGCTAACTGGACGAATATGTATATTATTAAGAAGAAGCCAGGCAATTTTATTTTATTTTGAGATTAAGAAGCCACGCCATTAGGACCATGCTTTTTCTCCGGAACGTATTGGGGCCATACTATGATGATTAATTAAGAAGCCAACCAACCAACTGGGCCTTCGGTTTGGCACATCCTTGGGGATGAAATAACACAAGAAGTGTTGACTGCTGTCAACACCAGACAGATTCCTGCTAAATGGAATGATACTACAATTGTCATGATACCGAAGGTTGATAGCCCAGAACTGGTAACACAATTCCACCCCATAAGTTTGTGTAATGTACTTTACAAAATTATTTCTAAGATGCTAGCATTGAGGCTGAAAAATATTTTACCCGAGATGATTTCCCCAACTCAGAGTGCATTTGTACCTGAAAGAATGATTACAGATAATATCCTGATTGCCTATGAATGTGTCCACAAGATAAAGAACAAGAAAAGAGGTCAATCGGGCCTATGTGCAATTAAGTTGGACATGCACAAGGCATATGACAGAGTTGAGTGGTCATTCTTGCATGATATGATGGTCAAGTTAGGTTTTCATGAGCAATGGATCCAAATGATGATGGCTTGTGTGAGTTCTGTTAACTACAAAGTAAGATTCAATTCCCAGGAAACAGAGGCGTTCTACCCATCTAGGGGCATCAGGCAGGGTGACCCCCTATCTCCCTACTTATTCCTTCTTTGTGCAGAAGGTCTCTCTAGTCTATTGTAGTTTGAAGAAGAAGCTGGTGGCATAGAGGGGATTAGAGTGTGCAGAAATGCACCATCAGTATCACACCTTTTATTTGCTGATGATTCTCTGATCCTCATGAAAGCAGATGTTCTAAATGCAGCTTCCTTACAACATGTTCTAGAGGCCTATTGTGAAAGTTTAGGACAGTTGGTGAGTCTTGCAAAATCAAGTGTGTTCTTCAGCCCCAACACCCAGCTTCCTCGAGGACTGAAATATGCCAAGAACTACACATTGATACAGAGGCTTTATCTGATAAATAAATATCTTGGGTTGCCAGCTATGGTAGGAGCAGATAGGAGTGATTGCTTCAGACACTTTTATGAATGAATTAAGGAAAAACTGAATGGGTGGATGGAGAAGCAACTCTCCACGGGAGGAAAGGAAATTTTATTAAAATCCGTGGCTCAGGCCATCCCAGTTTTTGCAATGTCAGTTTTCTCTCTACCAAAGGGTCTGTGCAAGGAGATAATAGATTTGATAGCACAATTCTGGTGGGGAGATGATGAGGATCATAAGAGAATGCATTGGTACACATGGCGGAAACTTTGTTATCCTAAATGTGATGGAGGGATGGGATTTAGAGATCTATACTCATTCAACCTGAGAATGTTATCGAAGCAGTGTTGGAGGCTCATTACTAACCCCGACTCCTTATGTGCTAAAGTTCTAAAAGCCAAATACTACCCGAATGTGAGTCTTCTTCAAGCCACTTTGAAGAATAGGGCCTCTTTCACCTGGCAGAGTATAATGAAAGGGTTGGATACCTTCAAGCTAGGATATATTTGGTGGATTGGCACGGGGGGAAACGTGAATATTTGGACAGACCCGTGGATCCCCTCGAGTCAGGATAGGAAAATCATATCACACCGAGGCCAAACCATTCTTTCTTCCGTGAGTGACCTCATCGATCCAACGATAGAAACATGGGACGAAGAATTGGTCCGAACAATCTTTAATCCAGTGGATGTCAGGAGAATACTCCAAATCCCTCTGAATGTCGGAGCTTTTGAGGATTTCATTGCATGGAACCCAGACGGTAAGGGTATTTTTTCTGTCAAATCGGCCTACAAATTGCAATGGAACCATTCTTTACATGCTCACGTAAATGTTCTACGTCGTTCAGGGGCCTCAAGATCTCCAGAAATATGGAACATACTATGGAAAATAAATGCTCCACGAAAAGTTCTCATTTTTGGCCGGCGCGTCCTTCATGGGATTATCCCGCTAAAATCCATACTTACAAACAGACACATCGGCTCGGATGCGGCATGCCCGGTGTGTCATCAAGATGCAAAGGATATCCGTCATCTTCTGTTTGACTGTTGCCATGCTAGGGAACTCTGGAACAACCTTGGCATTTCAGAAATTGTGGATGAGGCCAAGCAAATTGATAGATCGGGCTCTGTTATTATGGAGCATCTATTAACAGTACCGGACAAGATCCTGCCAATTAAGCCAAACTTGAATATCAAACATGTGTTGCTGGTTGGCGCATGGTATCTGTGGTCGATCAGGAGAGAACTTACTCATAATGGTAAACCACCACCCTCTATGAGATGGCATATGTCAGTTCTAGCTATTGCAAGTAACTTCCATGAGGCGAACAACAAACAGAAGTGTATAGGTGGTTAGAGATGGTGCAAACCTGAACCGGCATTTGTGAAGTTGAATGTGGATGTTGTTTTCTTAGTTGAAGAAGGTGTGGGAGCTACTGCAGCAATTATCAGGGATGACAAAGGACAATTCCTAGCAGGCCAATGTGAGTATATCATCCACGTACCAGATGCAGAAACAGCTGAAGCAACAACAATCAGGGATGGTCTTCTTTTGGCCAATTCTTTGGGATTTCCGAGGGTAGAAGCTGAATCGGATTGTCTCAGTGTCATAAACTTTTGTCAGGGTCAGTCAAGATGGTGGAATGCAGCAGCACCGATATATGCAGGGTGTCTGGATCTGACGTCTTCGATTGGGAAGGTCGTTTTTAAACACTGTTTACGTTCGAGCAATCAAGCGACGCATGTGCTAGCTAACTTTTGTTATTGTAATAAGATCTCTACTACTTGGACGGAGGAGCCCCCGAGCTGCCTCGTCTCTAGTCTCGTGGACGATGTATTTCCTTCGCTGAATCAATAAAGCTAGCCATGATGGCTTTCCTTAAAAAAAAACTGGGCCTTCGAGGCAGCTGGGCTGCTTTGGTAGAAACAACAGGGAAGCGCATAGGACAGGCATCTTAATGACTTCCTGCCTGTTTGTTTAGTACCACATCGCTTGCGGAATGCAGCAGGGCAGCCGAGACAGTTATAAGAGGAGGGGCAGGGCAACATTTCAAAGCATACCTTTCTCGGCCTTTTGGCTAAAATCAAGTGTAGTATCTGTTCTTATCAGTTTAATACCTGATATGTGGGCCATGTGCCCACAACGATATTAAATTTATTTTTTGTGGGGGAGGGTCCATCACACTAGCTTGCTAGTGGGGCCCTTAGACGTTGCCTGGGCGTTGCACTACTGTCCAGGCCAGGCGCACCCCAACCAATACAAAGTAAAACAAGTTTCTTTAGTTGTTTGTTCTGACTAGTCACGCAATTAGATGCTCGGCAAAAGACACTGTTCGGCTAAACAGAATAGCACTGCACTCCTATATCAAGCATTCATTTTTCAAGTTGGCTGCATTTGTGTAATATTTAGCATCACAAGGCGTGAAGGAATATTTTAACATCACAAGGCTTCAGTCTCATGGCAACAAGAGGTAATGTTTTGTAGCTCACGGGATGCATGCCAGCGTTGCCTGGTGCATATGATTTGGCTTGCCACCAGTCTGGAGGATCTTGAGTGAGCATAAATGGTTCAATAGTGCTGAGCTTTTTCCTTGCAGTTGGACAAAGGAAGCATGACTATACAAATAAAGAGGTAAAGTTTTCTTGTACCGAAAAGGCTTTCGTCCCGCTTTATATTATAAAGCATACCGCCCAAGCCAAGCATCCAACAAGGTTCAACAAAGCACACACAGACGCACACGGAGGTCCACAAGAACACAGAGAAGACATAAGGGTCAATGCTGAGGGCACAACACAACAAGCCCTAAACACAAAAACACACACGCCACAGAGCCACTAGACGGCCTAGTCCGGCTCTGGGGGAGGGGGCGGCAGCGGGGGTGCCACGCGGAGCGCCATCGAGCGGAGGTCGGTGAGGAGGGTGGTGATGATGTCCCTGTCCTAAGGGCGGCTAAGCGGCCGCCAAAGCTGCAAGAAACCACACATTTTGAAGATTGCGTCAGTCGCACGTCGGAGAGGCACCTTCTGAATAACAAGCTTATTGCGAATGTTCCAAAGCGTCCAGGTGAGAACCCCAATGCACAACCATCTAATATGGCGGTAGCGGGTAGGGGAAGCGTTGAGCTCCGCAAGTAAGTCGGGGAAGTTGGTATTGCACCACCGTCCACCGACCGTTTCGCGGAAGCAAGCCCACAGGAACTGGGCAGTAGAGCACGAGAAGAAGATGTGGTTAGCATCCTCGATCATGCCACAGATGGGACACATCCCATCGCTCGGGCCGTTACGCTTGAGGACTTCAACCCCATAGGGGAGGCGTCCACGGATCCATTGCCACAGGAAAATCTTGATCTTCAGAGGTAGGCGGATGTCCCAGATCAGGCTAAAGGGCTCCGGGGCCGCCGAGGGCGCAATGGCGGCGTACAAGGACTTTGTGGAGAAGCGGCCAGACGGCTCAAGGCGCCAGGAAAGGACATCCAGGTCCTCCTCGACGTTCATCGGCATAAGGACGATGTCTTGTAGGAAGGAGTCCCAAGCAGCCACCTCGAGGGGGCCGAAGGGGCGCCGGAAAGCGAGACGCCCTAAGTCAATAAGGGTCGTCTCGACAAAGACCCAAGGGTCGGCCACAATGGCAACGAGTTCTGGGAATTGCGCAGTCAGGGGGGAGTCCCCTAACCAGCGGTCGAACCAGAACAAGGCCGAGGACCCCGAACCCAATTGAGATGGACGTGCCGATGCGAAGGACTGGCAGAAGCTGGATCACGGACTGTCAGAACTGGGATCCACCTGTACGCTGGCAAAAGGCAAGAGGCTGGCCCCGAAGATACTTATTACGGATGATGGTAAGCCAGAGGCCTCCCTCCCCATTGGCGATACGCCACAGCCAACGGGTCAGGAGAGCAATGTCCATGCGCCGAGATGACAAGATCCCAAGGCCACCTTGGTCTTTGGGTTTGCAAATGTCGGGCCAGCTCACCATATGGTACTTCTGCTTGTCGCCCTCACCAGCCCAAAAAAACCTCGACTGGTATTTGGCAACCTCTTGATGGAGGGTCTCATGGAGGCCGTAGAAGCTCATGAGAAACCAGAGAAGGCTAGCAAGCGAAGAGTTGATTAGGATTACCTTGGCTGCTTTCGACAACCACCTCCCGCTCCAGGGTTCAACCCGGTGCTGCATCCTAGTCACAGTTGGGCGAAGATCAGCAACGGTGAGCCTGGAATCACTAATGGGTATCCCCAAGTAAGTCATGGGGAAGGAACCCAGGCGGCAGTTCAGCCGGCCCGCAATGGATAAAGCCTCCTCCGGAGGATAGCCAAGGACCATCACTTCGCTCTTATCGAAGTTGATGGTGAGCCCAGACATCTGTTGGAAACACAGGAGTAGGAACTTCAGGTTGGCGATGTCGGACACGGAGCCCTCTACCATAACCGTGGTGTTGTCCGCATATTGGAGGAGGGAGACCCCTCCCCCACCCACTAGGTGGGGGACTACGCCGCGGATATGGCCGCAAGCTTTGGCCTTATCAAGGATGACCGCGAGGGCATCGACAACCATGTTGAACATAAACGGGGAGAACGGGTCACCCTGGCGGACCCCACATAAGGTGGGGAAGTAAGGCTCGATCTCACCGTTGATGTTGACCGTCGTCCGACCGTAGGTGATGATTTGCATAATGCGGGTCACCCAGCGGTCGTCGAAGCCCTTTCGAAGCAAAACTTCCTGAAGGAAGGGCCAATGGACAATGTCGTAGGCTTTGTGAAAGTCGAGCTTTAGGAAGACCGCGCGGTGGTTCTTAGCTCGGACTTCATGGAGGACTTCGTGAAAAACCAGCACCCCATCCAAAATAAACCGGCCTTGGATGAAGGCGGATTGGTTGGGGTGGGTGACAGAGTCCGCTAGAAGGGTCACCCTATTGGCGTACCCTTTAGCCAAGATCCTAAAGATCACGTTGATCACCTGATCGGGCGGAATTGGCGAATGTCCGAGGCCCCCGGGACCTTGGGGATGAGGGTAATGATCCCATATTTTAGGCGCCCAAGGTCCATGGTCCTAGAGAAGAACTCATCGAAGAGGGCCATGACTTCCGGTTTGATGGTTTGCCGAATGTTTTGAAGAACGACACTGGCAATCCATCCGGGCCCGGAGCCGAGGAGGGGTTCATTCCTTTGACCGCCGCTAGGACCTCCTCCTCCGAGAAAGGTGCCACCAGGGCGGCATTGGCCTCGTCGGAAACTAGCTGGGCATCCGACCAGGTGTCGGGGGCCAGCGCAGCCCCACCCCGAGGGGTAGGGGAGAAAAGGGCTTTATAGAAGCCGTCTACGTGGGCTCGGATGTCCGAGGGGCGAACAAGCTGAGTATCGCCATCCCACAAGGAGTGAATGGAGTTTCGTCGACGCCGGCCATTGGCGATCACCTGGAAGTAAGCCGTGTTAGCGTCACCATGGAGCACCCACCGTTGGGTGTCGTGCAGCCACCAATATGCCTCCTCATCCGAGTAGATGACCGAGAGCTGGTCCTCGAGATCATATCTCAGCATCCACTCATCCGGGGAGATCCCAGAAGTGTCGGCGCCGGCGTCCAGGACTTGGATGGCACTCAGAAGGGCCTTCTTGCAGTTACAGAGATCACGGTTGAGGTTCGCGCCCCGACCCTTCATAAATTGGCGTGCAAGCTTGGCGCAAAACTGCCAGGAGTCCACGGTGGACATGGCGCAGTGAGGAAAATCGCACGCGGTGGTCCACTTAGCCGCAACGACCTCGCGGAATCCGGCCTGGTTGAGCCAGAAGAGCTCAAACCAGAACCGAGGAGGGATGGGGGGCGTTCATCTGCGGAGGACAGGAGGAGGGGGACATGATCGGAACCGATCCGGGTGATAGCCTGCAGCGAGGCCAGGGTACATCTAAGTTCCCACTCCAGAGAGACTAGGACGCGGTCCAGAACGGACTGCACCGGGTTCGCCTGACGGTTAGTCCAGGTGAACCGGGCCCCCGTTCGCTCAAGCTCACGGAGGCCAAGCTCCGCGATGCAATCGTTGAACATCTGCATCCGGGGGCGGTTAACCCGGTCATTGTTCTTCTCATTCGGGGAGCGGATGAGGTTAAAGTCCCCTCCCACGACCACTGGGAGGGAGGAAGCGGAGATCTTTCGTTGCAGCTCAGCGAGGAAGGTCGGGGAGCGGCGGTGGTCCGCCGGTCCATATACAATGATGACCTCCCACTTAAAGTTTAGCGCCCGCTCGAAGATCTTAATACTAACGAAGAACTCGCCCCGGTCCATACAGCCCACCTCAAAGGTGGCATCCTTCACACCTAACAGGATGCCACCCGAGTGGCCAATGTTCCCACTAGAAGGGAGCCAATGCTAGGCAAACAAGTGGGAGCTAAGGCCATCGAGTTCGGGGAGACAAAACTCCGTGCGCATGGTTTCTTGAATGGCAATGACGTCGATGTGTTCGTCGCCGATGTACTCAACTAGCTGGCGGCGGCGGCCGTCATGGCCGAAGCCACGGATGTTCCAGAAGAGGGCGCACGTCTAAACCGCCATTGAGGGGCTGCTTGACCCCAGGACGGTGGAAGCGTTGTGGGCTCTAAGAGCGGCAGTGCGGGAGCGATTGCGGCCATGGATTTCCTCGACTGGCATCCCTGCGGGAGGGTGGGGCGCCGGTGTGCGGAGGATACGGGCCCAGGTCTCGGCGAGTTTCCCGTCAAGGATCTCGCGGGCCTGGATAGATAGCCACAATCTGCTCTAAGGGGGGACCAACTCCCCCCCTAAAAACTACAGCCGAGTCTAGGGCCACCTTGGCAAGACGGCCGAGCGGGATCGCTTCAAGCGCAGAGAACGAACAACTGGAAGAACTGGAGGGGATGTCGGTCGCACCTGTCTCGAGGTTCCGGGCCGCAGCCCAGATCTCAGCCCGCTTGGAGATGGACGGCGCCGGGAAGTCGGCCGGGCGGTCCGTGTCGAGACGGGCACTGCGGCAGGAGGCAGTCACCGGAGTCGACGAAGCCCGAGCCCGACGGGCGTATGACACCGACCGAGGCGGGTGGGGGCGACGGGGGTGACCACCGTGTCGGTGGCCACGAGGAGCAGACGAGTCGGGGACGCAGGCACACTACAAGAAATATGTCAACTAGTGACCTTCTGTCAGTGACCCTTGAAGAATTGGTCATAGATCTATGACCATTTCAGACCAATTGGTCAAAAGCTGTTCGGGGGGCGCCAAACCCTAAACTATAACGACCATTTTGGTCAGAAATGTCGTAATTTCCTTACACGAAATGGTCATAAAGCAGATAGCACTGGTCTGGTGCCTTATTTCTAGCTGATCATGACCAATATAGATGGTCATAACCTTGTAAATTGTGGTGGGTTGCTATGACTAGGCGCCACCTCATCAGTTTTGCCTATGTGTCATGTCCATGTGGCAGTTTTTGCCCTAGGTTGTGAAGCAACCTATATTTCTGTCATTCCCAAAATTCTCGAAAAAATCTCATAAATTCTTTGGATCATATCTTTGTCAAATATGTAAAAAAAACTTCCTTGCCTAGTTCAAAAATAATTTAAAAATATTCATTTTCCTATTCTGTTCAGAACAACAATTTGTGAAGGAAGTACCACTTTGGCATGTCCAAATAGTATCCATTTTCTATAGTGCTTTCCTATGCCCAAATAACCATCCTCCACCAAATGCCAACTCAATCCATTCATTATTTTGAGCCGAGCTCCAACATTTGTATTTATGTCTAGTGTGGTAGTTTGCAAAGCAAGTACCACCTAGGCTCCTCCTTTTGAGCTGAAAATTTGTGAAGACGGTCTTCTTAGTAACTGATCATCCTCAGCCAAAACTCACGCCCATTAGCCATGTACATTTCCCGCACCGCCAATCAAACACTTGGCTGCTAATTCATGTTTGAGCATCGATCGGTCTCCTCGTGAGAATCTTATGTTGTAATTTTCTTCCTAGCACCTACCCGGGGAGTGCCCAACCCACTAGACATGCCTAGGCTGCCCAGAACAGATGGCAACGCCACGGTCACGCGGTGACCACGCGGCGGGCATGCGAGCTTACGCGCTCTAGAGTTGGGGGCCTCGGCCACCACCCAAACCTCAACGTATCGCCACCAAACCATGTATTTATGATTAAATAGGTACTTATGTGACTATAAATGATTTTTGGAAAAAATAAATAGTAAACTATGAGGCAGCTGCAGTTCAAATTTGACCCGCTTCCTCTTGAATCGGCGGGAATTTGTCTTTTTCACCAGAGGTGGATCAAAGCTTTTGACACCCAACCATTTTGTCAATTGTGCACTAAATATGGCCTAGTATTTTAGAAAATTGATTTGGTCCAATTTTGCAACAAATATATGGTAGGTCCTTCACAAAAAAAACTCATTTCAGGCACTCGGAAAATGGAAAATGTATTTTCCGTGCAAATAAAATAAAAACTCCCTTAGGCAACATTGTTTAGAATTCCAAGATGCACCCTTGTGCACAATATGAGATCATTTGAATAAACTATGCCATGAATGTGGCCATAAGATTGATCATTTGACTTGAAAGCCATGAATCTTCACACTTGATAGCTCGTTTCCGAGAACACATTTTTAAAATAATTGCCGTATTACAAGTTTATTATTTTTCCTGGTAACTTGGTCACATATAATGACGCAATGCGAATGTTTTCCAATTTTTTGATTTTTTATGCCCGTTTCAAAATGGGGTCAAAACGGCAGGAATGACCGTTCCTAGCTAGTTGTTGAATCTTGGAATTTTTTTGGTGTTTCTCTGATTAAATAGATACTTATGTACCTAGAAATTTTTTGGAAAAAATAAAGAGCAAACTACAAGGCAGCTACAGTTCAAATTTGACCCGCTTCCAACTGAATCGACGGAAATTTGTCTTTTTCATGAGAGGTGGATTAAAACTTTTTACACCCAACCATTTGGTCAATTGTGCATTAAATATGGCCTAGTATTTTATAAAAATGATTTGGTCCAATTTTGCAACAATTATTTGGTAGGCCCTTCACAAAAAAACCTCCTTTTGGGCACTAGAAAAATGGAAAATGGTTTTTTCGTCCAAAGAAAATGAAAACTTCTTTAGGAAATATTGTTTGCCATTCCAATATGCACCCTTGTGCACAATATGAGAACATTTGAACAAACTATGCCATGAATGTGGCCATAAGATTGATCATTTGGCTTGAAAGCCATGAATCTTCACACTTGATAGCTCGTTTCCGAGAACACCTTTTTAAAATAATTGCCGCATTACAAGTTTATTATTTTTCTTCGTAACTTGGTCACATATAATGACGCAATGCGAAGGTTTTCCAATTTTTTGATTTTTTTTGAATTTTTTATGCCCGTTTCAAAATGCGGTCAAAACGGCGGGAATGACCGTTCCTAGCTAGTTGTTGAATCTTGGAATTTTTTTGGTGTTTCTCTGATTAAATAGATACTTTTGTACCTAGAAATGATTTTTGGGAAAAATAAATAACAAACAATGAGGACGCTGCAGTTCAAATTTGACCCGTTTCCTACTAAATGAGCGGAAATTTGTCTTTTTCATGAGAGGTGGATCAAAATTTTTGACACCCAATCATTTGGTCAATTGTGCATTAAATATGTCCTAGTATTTTAGAAAATTGATTTGGTAAAATTTTGCAACAAATATATGGTAGGTCCTTCACAAAAAAAGTCATTTTGGGCACTCGGAAAATGATTAAAAATAGCTAGAAAGATCATAAATGCATATAAATTGGTCCTTATCCATAAAATGTGGTCTAACTCTAGTGAAAATTTGTGTGGTGCCATTTTGCAAAATATTTTTGATAGCTACTTGACAAAATCCTTCTATTTTTAGTACTTAGACACTTTTTTAAATCATCGGTTTTTGAACCAATCAGGACTCTCACTAGTGCAGAACCGGGCAATAGCACCGGTTCGTAAGGCCCTTTAGTGCCGGTTCGGTAACCAGCACTAAAGTGTGGGCACTAAAGGTCCCCCCCTTTAGTACCGGTTCAGCACGAACCAGTGCTAAAGGGCAACCACGTGGCACGAGCCAGCTCCGGGGGCAGGGAGCCCTTTAGTACCGGTTGGTGACACCAACTGGTATTAAAAGGTTGGGGGGTTTGGGTTTATGATTTCTTTTTCATTTAATTTTGTGTTTTCCATTTTTTTTCGTTTGCTGGTATTTTACGATGCTACATATTGTACACGTTATGCATATATATAAATAGAATTTCTAGTAGAACCGATCATATATATATATATATATATCATCGAATGTCTCACAACCACCATTAATTCACATATATATACACACATGTATATATGTATACAATTAGGTACCTATATACAATTTCTCCTAATTGGTGCCTTCGGAGCCAGTGGCATTAGCCTAATTGGTGCCTTCGGAGCACGATGACAATTGGAAGTGGTTCATGGGGGTGGTAGCGGGTAATAGTATTCTCCTTTGGGATCTATGACCTGGTCGAGCAAAAATCCCGCTATTTCCTCTTGAATTGCTTCTATGCGGTCCTCTGGTAGGAGCTGCTCCCGCACCTCTTTGAACTGTTAAGAAGGAGATCAATATGCATGTGTATTAGTTGTGTGACTAGATATCGATAATGGTGTAAAAATTGTGAATAGTGTTCTAACAAACGTACCCACTCCTGTCTTTGAGATCTGCTCCTTTCGGACGCCATCATGCGAATGTTCTCGCAAACGTAGTATGCACACAGATTATTCCCCGGCGCCTGCTTCAGGGCCTTTACGAGAATGGAATTTGATCAGATAATAATTAATCAAGCATGATAATTAAAGAGATGGTAGCTAGCTAGCTAGTACTACTTAATTACTTACCTTGGGTCGATACCATTTTTTTCCATTGGCCTGGAGTGACGCTGATGAACTTTACCCAAGCCCTGCCCGCCGACAAAGAAAATGAATAAAGGGGTTATTAAATAGTTCATATCAGGAAATGACGAACTAAATAGGCTAAGAATAGTTAATAATGATTGAAATTACCTGTTGACTATCCCAGACAAGATGGTGTAGTCACTTGCTTTTTTAAGTAGTGAGTCTAGTACTTCAACTGTTCCTTCATCAACTTTAATGATTAACAAGATCCAGTGAAATCTGCATGCACACACGTTTGCATGTCTTAATTAAGCGGGCATATGTAAGCAAAAACATGTAGCTAGCTAGTAGGCAAAAACAGAATTTGTAGTACAAGACAGTGTGACTCACTCGAAGTTGTAAGGAAGTAGTATATCTTCATTGTATTTGAGGCGCTTGAAGAACTCTAGCATGCTTTCCTCTACACTTTTTTTCGTAATATGGATCTAATTTCCATGTGTATTCATTAATGGTATTTGGGTCAACGAACCCAATGCCATAGCGTCCACCTTTTTTCATTTCATAAATCTTCATCATGCATAATACCACAGAAAAGAATATAGTGAGGATAATTACAGGTAATGATTGATCAAAATGATCACTACAGCTAGCTTGAGACTTAAATTACAGAAAGAAATCACTTACAGACAATAACAACTGACGATAGATTTGTCGAGTGCGTCTTGATTGTATAACTGAAATAGTTCTGAATACTCAACGGACACAGCTTTCTCATGGTAGTAATGATCCTTCTTGACATTCACCATGAGGGACTCTCTATTGGAAATCTTGGTAATGTCCATGTACCATTGATGCAATTCATACATTCTTGTTGGGAGCTTCTTGACCTCGTCTGGCTCGACCAAAGGTTGGCCCCGGACATATTTCCGTTTTATTTCCTCCTCTCTAAGCGGAGGCATGTGCTCGATGTCGAGGAGTTGTCCAACAGTGATCTTGAGGATTTTAGCCTGCCTTATATGCTCCTTAGTTATTACCACATCGCCCAGCTCGGGAGCGTAAACAATTTTCCCACAATAATATTGGGCGCGCCTACTCTCATGTGTTGTTGGCACAACAAGCGGGGGGATTGATTGCGCCACCTGTTCTCCCAGCTGGGGAACGGTTTTAGCGCTCCTTTTGCCAGCTGATTTGCTCGAGCTCGAGCTCGCCTCTTTCTGTAGACGTGCTCGATTTAACTTCCTGAGGTGGCGCTCATAGTCTGTGTCAACAGGCTTGGGAGCTGGTGCTCTAGCCATACGAATGAAGTGGTCAATCTTTTCCTCAGGCACTTTCTCCCTTGGCGGCGGTGGCGGTTTCGGTGCAAAATGGGCTTCCACCTCGGCCTTCGATATGGCTGTGTTTTCCTCCTCGGACTTGTCGTAAGGCCTCTGCGGAAGAGGCGCGAGGCTGCTTGGACCATATTGAAATCGCTTGCCTCCACCTGTACCTCCAGTACTACCTCGACTTGTACCGCTACGCACCATAGCTGAGGCGGCTCTCTTCCGTGATTGCTGAGGCGGCGAAGACGGCTGACGTGGCTGAGTTGGAGGAGGAGTGGCCTGAAGCGGTGCCGGACTTGGAGGAGGAGTGGCCTGACGCTTTGCCGGACTTGGAGGAGGAGGAGTGGCCTGAAGCTGTGCTGGACTTGGAGGAGGAGTGGCCTGACGCATTGGTGGACTTGGAGGAGCGGGAGTCTGCTGACTCGGTGGCGGACTTCGACGAGGAGTCGGATGACGCGGTGTCGGTGGCCTTCGAAAGATGATGCAATCCTTTCTCCATAGGATGATACGATGGTTGGCCTCTCCCAGTGTGTGCTCCTCGTCACCTCCAGGAATGTCAAGCTCTAGCCCCGAATATTGGTCCACCACCTCATCAACCAAGACACGAGCATAGCCCGCTGGAATCGGGTTGCAATGGAAGGTTGCCTCGGGGGGATTTTTAAAAGCAACGGCGTCCGCCACCTTCATGGATATGTTCTTCATTTTGAAGTGTAGCTCGCAGTTAGTGTTCTCCATGATGTCATTCACTGGGTAGCTATCCAGCAATGCGTCGCCCGGGGCGGAACCCACGCTGCTTCTCGGCATGGATGGGACGGTGCTATCCAATGCTGGATCATCAGCTAGCTGCTGCAGCTGCTGAGACCCCCTTTGCTGGCTAAGTGAGTCGATCTGCTCCTGCTGCTGCTAGAATTTGACTGCCAAGTCCGCGTGCGCTGATTCTAGGCCTTGCAGGCGTTCATAGTCCAGCTTCCTCTGCTCCTCCTCCATCTTCCTCTTCTTCTCCTCGGCAATCTTCTTTCTCGCACGGGTTCTGTAGTTGGCGTTCCAGTCCGAAAACCCCTCATACCACGGAATATCGCCCTTGCCTCGTGTTCTTGCTGGGTGTTCAGGATTTCCCAGGGCACGCGTAAGCTCGTCGTTCTCTCTGTTGGGCTCGAACACCCCCGATCGAGCCTCTTCTATTGCAACAAGTAGCTTATCTTCGGCTCCGTCCAGACATGCCTTCTTTGAAACTTTGCTTGTCTTCGGGTCCAACTCCCCCCCATGCGCATAGAACCAAGTCCTGCACCTGGGGGGCCAGCTCAATGTTTCTGGAGTGACACCTGCATCCTCCATCTCTTTCTCAGACTTATCCCACTTAGGCATTCCCACCGCATAGCCACCTGGCCCCAGCTTATGGAACTTATCCTTTTTTGTGGCATTGGCCTTGTTTATTCTCGACCGTTCCTTAGATAATTCCGAATCCTTGAATTTCACGAAATCGTCCCAATGAGCGCTTTGCTTCTCTAGTGTTCCCTCGAATACTGGAGTCTTCCTTCCCCCCTTGACGTACTTGTCCCATACACGATTCTTGTGGTTGTTGAATGCAACCGCCATCTTCCTAAGAGCAGCGTCCTTGACTTTCTCCACATCTGCATCTGTGAAATGATCTGGTAGGGTGAAATGTTCCATGAGCGTTTCACAAAGCAGAAGTTTTTGTCTGTCGTCGACAAAAGTAAGTCCTGGACGTGGCTTTGCTGGCTCTCTCCATTCTTGAAGGGAGATCGGGAGTTGGTCCTTCACAAGAACTCCGCACTGACGAATGAACTTGTCCGCAATCTTCTTAGGCGCTAATGGTTCGCCATTAGGTTTGATGGCCTCGATATTGTACTTTACGCCCTCCTTCAACTTTTTGTTCGGGCCTCGTACTGTCCTGCTGCCTGAAGATTTGCCCGATCCGGATGGCTGAAAGAAGAAAGATCGATTCGTTAATATATATCTTCAAGTCATTTAAAACATGTGATGATCACCAGATGCCTGCTTATATAAATATACCTCGCCGGTCTTTGTTGTTTCAAGATCAACATTTTCTTCGTCATGTTCATAGTTCATGACTTCATCAATTCGGTCGTCGCGATCGAATATCATATCACCCTCCCCGGTGTTGTTTAGATATTCGGAGCCGTCATAATCTTCTTCATTCTGATCATCATCTGGCCCGCGAGGATTGCGTATGATATTGAACAGGGCCTCTTCTCCCTCTCTGCCGGTATTGTCCGCCATAGGTTTTATTTAACTAATCCAAAAGAAATATATTCAAATTACAATGCATGGATGCAATCAATTAATAAGGAAAAACTGAATCAATCATAGTACATAATAAGCATCATCGAATATAATCTCGAATACGTCGTCTCGAATAATAGATATAATCTCGAATACATCGTCTCGAATAATATATATAATCTCGAATAAATCATCTCGAATATTATATATCGAATACATCACTAGCTAGCTAGCTAGCTAATAAAGATCGAATACTAGAGAGTAATCTAGGCGGTGGACAACCAAAGTGAAGGAACCATCACTGGATCATAGCTCGGGTGATCTCCCCAAAGAACCTGCCAGGTATTGGAGAACCTGACGTCCATAGCAGCCATGTAGCGATGGACGTGCTCGTCCTCCTCCCTGACACGGCGACGTACCACCTCCGGCGGGGCCGGCTCCCTCCGCACCGAAAGTGGCCCACGCGAACGCCACCAAAGGAGATGAGGGTCGACGACGGGACCCGGGGCCGGGTTCCTCACCAAGCGTCGCGCCCCTGAAGGTAGCACCTCCCAGTGCCAGCCCGGCGGAGCCCAGTCCCGGACATGGGTCCTCTGAAGCAGGACGTCGTCGCGAACGGGTCGACGGCGAGGATGCGGGCCGGGCATCGTCGACAACAAATACTATATGCAAATGTAACACTAATTATGCTATCATTGCATATGTCAAAATTCTATATGCTATTTCATACTAATTAAGCATCTAACACTAAAAACAGAAAAAACAACTTCTATACATCCATTAAAAACAGAAAAACAACATTATATAAAAAAATTCCATACTAATTAAACACTAATTATATCCATCTAACATGCATTCATACATATATACTAGTGAAAAAATAATAATCTAAAAAATCTAAACTAATTAAACATACAAAATACGTATATACTAATTAACTTAAGGAAATGTGTGTGTGTGTGTTCATCATGCTTGTGTGTGTATGGGCTCGGGGAGGGGCGGCGCCCATGGTGGCCGCCGGGGGCGAGGGAGAGGGGTTAGAGGGGGAGAGCTCACAGCGGGGCGACGGCGATGGCGAGGCGACGGCCGGGGGCGGCGACGCGGGGACGGCGCGACTGGGACGGGCCCGGGGCGGCGACGGAGACGAGGGCGGCGACGGGGACGGGGGCGGCGACGGGGACGGGGGCGGCGACGTGGATGAGGGCGGCGACGGGGATGGGGGCGGCGAAGGCAACGGCGCGCGACGGGGGCGGCGCGGGACGGGGCGGCGACGGGGACGGGGGCGGCGACGGCGTCGATCGATCGGGGCGGGCGGTGCTTCAATGGGGAAACAGAGGAAGAAACAGAGGGAGAATGAATTTTTTCGAAGTGATGTATATATAGAAGGCACCTTTAGTATCGGTTGGAGCCACCAACCGGTACTAAAGGCCTGTTTTGGCCAGGCCAAGCGGCGGGAAGGGCAGACCTTTAGTACCGGGTGGTGGCCCCAACCGGTACTAAAGACCCCCCCCCTTTAGTACCGGTTGATGCTACGACCCGGTACTAAAGGGGGTGCGCTGCCAGGCGAGGGGCGCAGAAGTTTAGTCCCACCTCGCTAGCCGAAGGGCGCTCGCACCTGCTTATAAGCCCCGCCGCCGCTGCTGTCTCGAGCTCCTCTCTAAAGCAGGCCTTCTGGGCCTACCTCTGCTACTCTGCCCTGTGGGGCCTATTGGGCTTGCCGGCCTGCATCCTGGCCCAACAACAGGTTGGGTTTCTAGTCGTATGTAGGCCGTTGTGGCCCGGTAGGTGGGCTTTTTTCATTTAGTTTTTTCTTTTCTGCTTTATTTATTTTATTTTATTTATTTTTAGTTGTTTTTTGCTGTATTTAGAGTTTCTTTGTGAATATTTTTGATAGTTTTTAGAAACTTTCAGTTAGTGCCGGTAGTTTTTAATTTTGAATAGTTTAAATTTTGAATTATTTGAAATTTGTGTGAATCACTAGTCTGTGAATAACTTAAATTTAAAAATACATTTTTCAGTGATTCTTTTTTATTATGTTTAATATTAGTGTGTTTTATCATTATATTCAATTTGGTAATGCTTAGGTTATTTAAAAAATGAAATGCCTTTTTAGCTGAAAAAATCAGTAAAGGCATGAAAGAATTTGTTTGCACATAAAATTTCTTCGCGTTTCAAATGCCAAAACACATAACTACCCTAACTATTACAGAGATTCCCTCCTGGGTGTGAAACACAGAAGAAAGTGATGATAGTGAAGCCGATCACATCCCAGATCTTTGGGTGTGAAACTTTTTCTTCGCGTGTGTCCCTTTGCGCCGTAACCATGGAAAATCTTCATCATTTAACGGGATGCTCGGGTCAATATTCACTGTGAATGGAGCAATTTCATCAAACTTTTCATAATCTCCTGACATGTCTGTCTTGTCATCCACTCCCACGATGTTTCTCTTCCCAGAAAGAACTATGTGCCGCTTTGGCTCATCGTACGATGCATTCGCTTCCTTATCTTTTCTTTTTCTCGGCTTGGTAGACATGTCCTTCACATAGAAAACCTGTGCCACATCATTGGCTAGGACGAATGGTTCGTCTGCATACGCAAGATTGTTGAGATCCACTGTTGTCATTCCGTACTGCGGGTCTTCCGTTACCCCGCCTCGTGTCATATTGACCCATTTGCACCGAAACAAAGGGACCTTCAAACCACGTCGATAGTCAAGTTCCCATATGTCCTGTATATAACCATAATATGTTTCCTTTCCCATCTTGGTTTCTGCATCAAAGCGGACACCACTGTTTTGGTTGGTGCTCTTCTTATCTTGGGCGATCGTGTAAAATGTATTACCATTTATCTCGTACCCTTTGAAAGTCATTATATTCGAAGATGGTAACTGGGACAGCAAGTACAGGTCATCTTCAATAGAGGCGTCATGCATGGTACGTGTCTGCAACCAGCTGGCGAAACTCCTGGTTTGTTCACGTGTAATCCAGTCATCAGACCGCTCCGGGTGTTTGGAGCGTAGCAAATTCTTGTGTTCATCCATATACGGAGCCACCAAGGCGGAATTCTGTAGAACTGTGTAGTGTGCTTCAGTGAGAGAATGTCCGTCCATACATATTATTTGTTCCCCTCCTAGCGTGCCTTTTCCATCCAGTCTGCCCTTATGCCGCGATTCAGGAACACCAATCGGCTTAAGGTCAGGAATAAAGTCAATACAAAACTCAATGACCTCCTCATTTTCATGGCCCTTGGAGATGCTTCCTTCTGGCCTAGCACGGTTATGAACATATTTCTTTAAGACTCCCATGAACCTCTCAAAGGGGAACATATTGTGTAGAAATACAGGACCCAAAACGTTAATCTCTTCGCATAGGTGAACTAGGACGTGCGTCATGATGTTGAAGAAGGATGGTGGGAACACCAACTCGAAACTGACAAGACATTGCACCAAATCATTCTCTAACCTTGGTATGATTTCTGGATCGATTACCTTCTGAGAGATTGCATTGAGGAATGCACATAGATTCACAATGGCTAATCAAACATTTTCCGGTAGAAGCCCCCTCAATGCAACCGGAAGCAGTTGCGTCATAATCACGTGGCAGTCATGAGACTTTAGGTTCTGGAACTTTTTCTCTGCCATGTTTATTATTCCCTTTATATTCGACGAGAAGCCAGACGGTACCTTAATACTGAGCAGGCATTCAAAGAAGATTTCCTTCTCTTCTTTGGTAAGAGCGTAGCTTGCATGACCCTGATGTATGCCGTCTTTTCCGTGCATACGTTGCTGGTCCTCCCGTGCCTCAGGTGTATCTTTTGTCTTCCCATACACGCCCAAGAAGCCAAGCAGGGTCACACAAAGATTCTTCGTCACGTGCATCACGTCGATTGCGGAGCGGACCTCTAGGTCTTTCCAATAGGGCAGGTCCCAAAATATAGATTTCTTCTTTCACATGGGTGCGCGTCCGTCAGCGTCATTCGGAACAGGTTGTCCACCAGGACCCTTTCCAAAGACCACCTTCAAATCGTTGACCATATCATGTACATCAGCACCAGTACGGTGGCGAGGCTTCGTCCGGTGATCCACCTCACCTTTGAAATGCTTGCCTTTCTTTCTTACGGGATGCCTGCTCGGAAGAAATCGATGATGTCCCAGGTACACATTCTTCTTACAATTAGCCAAATATATACTGTTGGTATCGTCTAAACAGTGTGTGCATGCGTGGTATCCCTTGTTTTTCTATCCTGAAAGGTTACTGAGAGCAGGACAATCATTGATGGTCACGAACAGCAATGCCTTTAGGTCAAATTCTTCCCCCATGTGCTCATCCCACGCACGTACACCTGTTCCGTTCCACAATTGTAAGAGTTCTTCAACTAATGGCCTTAGGTACACATCGATGTCGTTGCCGGGTTGCTTAGGGCCTTGGATGAGCACTGGCATCATAATGAACTTCCGCTTCATGCACAACCAAGGAGGAAGGTTATACAAACGTAGAGTCGCAGGCCAGGTGTTATGGTTGCTGCTCTGCTCCCCAAAAGGATTAATGCCATCTGCGCTTAGACCAAAGGGATAATTAGATTTATGCCCCTAGTTGAGTCCCACTCGACTGTTTTACCCCTAATCTCGAAAAGTCACTGGTTCTGTCCGAGTCACTTCGCTCCTCTTATGCTTTCGCCCTTTGACTGTTTGACCATCAGTTTGAAAACTTCATAACTAATTCATACTAAATCAGAAAAATACAAATAAGATACCAAAATGTTCGGAAAAACATCACATATATGTCAGTATCATTTGCATTCATGAGAAATGTGTTGGCATGTGCCCATCCGAGTTTTAGCACTTATGATACCACCATGAATAGTAAAATCAAAAAAATTCAAAAAAATGGTGTGGCAAAGAATGACAAATGTTTTAAGTGCTTGCCAAGTTTCATCAACAAATGTTTTAGGGCATGCATGTATCATTTGCACCTCTAACCCTAGAGGGCAGACAACCTTCTTTGCTTCGTACATACTCCCGGGCAATTCGTTGTCCTTTGGAAGCATATTCTTTATCATTACCAGCAACTTTCCAAATCCCTTGTCAGATACACCATTCTCTGCCTTCCATTGTAGCAATTCCAGTGTGGTGCCCAGCTTTTTCTTGTCACCTATGCAATTCGGGTACAACAATTTTTTGTGATCCTCTAACATGCGCTGCAACTTCTTCTTCTCCAAATCACTTGCGCAGTTTCTCTTTGCATCGGCAATGGCCCGACCTAGATCATCAACGGGCTCATCTGATGCCTCTTCTTCAGCTTCTTCCCGCATTGCCGGCTCAGCTTCTTCCCGCATTACCGGCTCAGCTTCTTCCCTCATTGTTGTATCGTCGTATTCAGGGAACCCATGGCCAGGATAGCTGTCATCGTCCTCTTCTTCCTCATTGTCTTCCATCATAACCCCTCTTTCTCCATGCTTGGTCCAAACATTATAGTGGGGCATGAAACCAGACTCAAACAGGTGGACGTGAATGGTTCTTGACGTAGAGTAATTGTGACCATTCTTACAGCCAGCACATGGACAAGGCATAAAACCATCTGCCCGCTTGTTTGCCTCAGCCGCAAGCAGAAAAGTATGCACGCCATTAATGAACTTGGGAGAGCATCGGTCATCGTACATCCATTGCCGGCTCATCTTCAATACACAACACCGAAACACCAAATTAATACAATACATAAAGTTCATACAACACTTAAATGCAACAAACAAATAGCTCTCTAGCTAAAGAATTTAAATGCAACAACAAATGCGATCAAGACGCAACTAAGGTAACAATTGATCCAACAGCATAATGATACCAAGCCTCACTATGAATGGCATATTTTCTAATCTTTCTAATCTTCAAGCGCATTTTCTCCATCTTAATCTTGTGATCATCGACGACATCGGCAACATGCAACTCCAATTCCATCTTCTCCCCCTCAATTCTTTTCAATTTTTCTTTCAAATCCTCGTTTTCTCTTTCAACTAAATTTAACCTCTCGACAATAGGGTCGGTTGGAATTTCCGGTTCAACTACCTCCTACATACAAATATCTATGTCAGCTTGATGGGCATAATTTGTCATAAACACGAAATGCAACAAATAGTTTTAAAAGAGAATATACCACATCCGAATCATAACAAGGGCGAGGGCCGACGGGGACGGATATCAAAACCATGGCACTATGTATAACAAACAACGTACGGGTAAGATAATTATACGAGTAACTATATATCCAAATCACACAAACATCAATTTTTTATATAAAATTTCATGAACAAGAGGCTCACCACAAGGTGGTGCCGGCGACGGGACGGTGCGGGCGATCGACGGTGGTTACGACGGAGATTTAGAAGGCACTAAGTAAACCACACCTACATATGCAAACTAAGTGTTATTTTGACCTCAATTTGCATATAAATCAAATACTACCACATATAATTCCTCCCAAATTACTAAAACCCACAATTAATCACTATATAAACCAATGCAAGAGCTAATCTAGCAATGTGAGATGAAAGGACAAAGTTGCTGACCTTTGTGATCATTTGAATGGATGGGGGCCTGCAAATCTTGACAAATTTGGGGCAAATTTTGTGATGAACTCGAGAGGAAGAAGGGAAGAACAGAGGAGAGGGAGAGGGGAAAGGGGGAAGAACAGAGTGCTGGTGGACGAAGGGTTTATATAGGATGACCTTTAGCACCGGTTCGTGGCACGAACCGGTACTAAAGGTGCTGGAGGGGCCCCACTCTGACAACATCCTGCCACCACTCTCATTAGTACTGGTTTGTGACACGAACCGGTGCTAAAGGTTCGCTACGAACTGGTACTAAAGAGCTCCTCCCGCCTAGCCGTTGGAACCGGCACTAATGGACACATTAGTGCCGGTTCTGTTACAAACCGGGACTAATGTGTCGCACATTTGACCCTCTTTCTACTAGTGTCTTCCCACGGATCGATGACATGGCGCACATCCATCCATCCATCCATCTCTCCATCCCACATCCATCCATCCATGTATCTACAGAAAAAAAGAAAATAAAATGAAAAAGAGATACCCCCACCCGCAGCCCAAACCCTAGGTCAGATCCCATCGACTCCCCCCATCGCACCCCTCCTTTCCTCGCATCCACCGCCACCTCCTCCCTCGATCTAGTCCTCTCACCGGCCTCCTTTCCCCAATCCAGTCCTCTCCCCGCCGCTCCCACCCACCGCCGACCTTACAGCCCTCCTCACCACCGCCACCGACCTCGTCCCTCCATTCCCTCACCATCTCTCCCTACCCTATGCCCCAGATCGAGTCAAGCAAGTTCGACGATGGATCTCCCGCGCTCTCCCACCAGGCGCTCTTCGCGGCCGTCCGATCCACGGACGCCGAGGCCGTGCATCGCCTCCTGGCCGGTGCCGAGGAGTCCATGCTCTACGTCGCGGCGGAGGCCGGTGCACAAGGTGCCAACTCCACTCCACCGCCGGTGAAACCCAACCACCACCGCCCTCTCCCCCTCCTCTCCCTACACCCAAGAACGGTCAGATCCACTCACCAAGTCCCTCTCTGTCGCCGCCATCTAGATCTAGGTCGGACGATTCCGGCGGCGCGCAGCACACTCCTCGACTCCCTCAAGCCTTGCCTTGCCTCGCAGCCCGACCCACATCACCGCCGCCGACCACTCCCTCCCCCATCGGCCTCACCCTTCCTCGGACCACACCGACGGCCTCCCTTCCCCTCCCCTAACCAGAAGAAGGAGATGGCCCTCCCTCCCAGATCCGCCAGCGTTGTGGTACGCATCCCTGCTCCTCCCCTTCTCTTCTCCTTCATCTCGCCCCTCCCCCCTCCCCAAATCTGATGCGTGCGCCCATTTTCTTGCATGTTCAAGAAGATCCCGTGGGCATCAGATCATCCATGGCGGCCTAGGAGGAGCACCACTGGCTCAGGTTCGTCACTTGATCCTCCCCTTCTATTCTCTTCTTCTTCTCCATCTATGCATCTGATCCATGCGATTTTTTGTAGGTTTCTCCAATCTGGCTGTGTGAAGGGAACTAGAAAGGCCGATCTACTGCTGCTGCTCTGCCCCCCTTGAACAATCTGGTGAAGGACATGTTGATCCATGGAATTTTGAGCAGATTCTTCAGCTGTTATTTTGGTCGTGTGCTTTCAGCGGTTGGTTTGGTCATGTGCTAGAGCCTAATTAGCTATAGGAACAATTTATACTTTACTTAAAGATGTTACTTTGTGTTGTAGAAAATTTTATTTATGTCTACTGTTTTGTCCAGATTAGAAATATGTGTGATGTGTGCTTTCAAAAACTAATGCTATATGTAGGCTTAAGAAATTGAGCAAGGGAAACCATTATATCCCCTTCCTTGTTTTATAAGCTAAAATTATGTCGGATCATACTATGTCAAGTAACGGTTCTTTATTCTGTGTTATGGCAAAAGAAAATATGATTGAAACAATTTTGGCACAAGTCTGGTATTCATATGAACCGTGATGAGAAGTAGTACTCGTTCACTAGAGAGCTATAAATATAAGTCAAAATACCTGTGAAACAAGATTTTAAAGGCTTCCAATATCTGAACATCAAAGCTTAGCTGCCGTTGCATTCTTTACTCTTGTCAATTGTCTGACTGTAGAGAAACAAACACATGAGAAAAGTTTCAGGTTGGCCACATTGACAGTATAAGGAATTTTCCATAGCTTATTACTCCCTGTTTTGTCATAGGATTCTCTGTCAGTCCTCTTCTGTCGTAGGAATTTGCCACAACTACCATGAATTGCCATGTCTCTTTATACCAGTAAGTTAGTCTGATGCTAGACTAGACGTCTCTTTATGCATGTTTATTGTCATGTCTATCTATATGTGTAAAGTTGAATCAAGTAGTAACATGTGAACAACACTTGCACTGGTGTATGTAAGGAGTTAAGTACATGTTTGTTACAGCAGGGCAGAGTAGATGTTTGTGTTACCATCCAATCCTTCTCTTTGTTTACCTGCTTTTATGTAGCTTACGTATTATTTTCCTGTAATACTGTTGTTTGCTCATATTTGTAACAATTTCACCATATTTGTAACTACTCATTACTTGCTTCACTTATTAGACATAATATTTAAACTCGCCTGTTGTGTCCAGTAGCACATATACATTTGTAGGAGCAATGTCGGCAGCTTTCGTGCATAGATGCATGATGAATAAAGATGCGTTCTAACTAATATTCCTTCATGCTTGGTTTTATCTGCCTCATAACCTTGTAAAGTGCAAGTTAACAATCAAATGTGTTTAATTCAACTCTAAAAAAGTGTGTATGTGAGTTAGAAGTAGTAACACCTAAATGTCAGTGTAGATGCCGCGGTTGTCTCTTGGGTTCCAAAACTTAAAATTCCATTCCGGTTTATCTAGGTTTTATATCATGGATTTGACCTGAACCTGCATTAGACATGTGTTGATACAATCATATAGCTTATCTGATCAAACAATCTGTTCATGTTATCTTTACCTGCTGCTCTTATACCTTACCAAAACAAAAATAATTCTAACTAGAAGTAGTTCTTTTTGTTTAGATTCTGTATTTATTAATGCTGACATATTGTTGTGATTTACATTTTGTACTAAATAGTTCCTTCTGATATTCATAGGTTTTAGCGATCAGCCGTAGCTCTTTCATCAAAGTTGCATGGTCAACAGAGGACAAGCGCTTCATGTCCAACCAAGGTGCATGGTGCTCGCAATTGACGAACGGAGGCTGTTCGACATCGGCTACACAAACCACCACTGTGAGCTCCTCCCTTTCCTCTGCTACAACCATGCTCTATTAGGATGTGGCTGGAACCATTTGATGGCCTTCCTGGACATGTTTTGCTGCTATCTAGAATTTGTACTTGTCCCATTTTTTGTTTCTTTGTTGGACATGTTATGGTTCAAGGGTTGATGATGTCTAGTAGATAGTTTGATGTATACCTGCTGCTGATTGATGCTCTTGTGGTTAGCATTATACTCCTGGAATCATATTCTACTATATCTAGTGTTCTTGTGGTTCTCGAAGATGCATCACAAACATCTAGTGTTCTGATATAAAATTGGTATCTAAAATATGTTTCTAAAATTGGTCTCTAAAATATTATACTATACCTGTTGTTCATTGATGCTCTTGTGGTCTCTTGAAGTTGGCTGAATCTGTTGCTTTATCATATATTTGGTCCATAAATCTACATTTCTATGAAATCTCTTTCAAAATATAATTTTTTGATAGTCTGTACACTAAACCTGGAGGTTTGCAAATCTACTCCAGGAATAATAGCTACTCTAATGCTGGTATGTGTTCACTCTTTTACAGGAGCTGCAGGTCTACGAAATTTGAAGTTCGAAGTCGGATAGCCCTACTCAGCAAAGAGTAGTCTCTGTTGTTTTACTGTAATAGACTGTAAATATTGTAATATTGTAACAATAGGCATATTGGGGTTATAATAGACTATGTATAGGTTGTAGTAGACTTAGTGTTATTTGATGAACTACATTTGTACTGTTCGGTCTAAAATATTGATTATATATGTGATTTGAAAACATGTGGAATGGAAACCTAACTCGTGGGACCCACTTGTGAAAATAATCTGAGCTGTTTTGAAATTTTTGTCAAGTGGGCCGAATGTGTGAGATGATGACAAGTGGGATCAGCCCCAAAATATAATGGCCCAAACAATGTTAAAAGGCCCTGGTCCAGAAATAAATAAAAGGCTGAAATGGGCTTGGCCATGGAACTGGCAGGAAAAAAACAATAATTGGGCTGAATTAATGGGCTTGGCCCATATAGACACCTAATCGGACCGGGCCGATTCTTATCCACGTCAACTTGCCACGCTGGATCCTACGTGGTCTGGGGAGGCTGCTAGTGACCAAAACAAAACAGTAGGCATATTTTGGTCGTAAACGTCTATGACCTTCTCACAGAGAAGGTCGTTAATTTCAATTTACGACCGCCAGCTTTTGACCTTCTGTTTTTGGTCACAAAAAGGTCGCAAATGAAAAACAATGACCTTTCAGTGACCAATAGTCAAGGTCACAAGTTGACATATTTCTTGTAGTGGCACCAGAGGCTCCAGCAGGGCACCAGACACCGCCCGGGCAGGAGAGGGCGGGTCTGGGGCCGGTGCGTCGTCCTCCAGGACGGGAGCAGGAGCCGGGGGAGAGGCGGGGGACGGCGGCGCGGCCTCCCCAGGGGGGTCCGCCGGGGGAAACCCGAAGGGGGAAGGCTCCGACATCGCCGAGGCCGTCAGCAGCGGAGACGGCACCACCAGGGACGGAGGTGGCGGGACGGCCGCGGAGAAGGAGCAGGGCGAACACGGCGAAGATGCCGAGAGGACGAGGAGGCTGACGCTGGAGATGTCGCTGAGCTCGGCCGAAGAGGAGGGAGAGGAGACATGCAGCGCGACGGGGGCGGCCTCGGCGGAGGAGGCCCACCCACGCGACCGACCCGCACCCGCACCCCCGCGCCCCGGAGGAGGGTCTCGTGAGGGGGAGCGGCTGCGGCCAGAGCGCTCATCGTCGTCCTCCGGGTCCTCGTGACGGGAGGGGCGTGGACGGCGGTAGTGGGAGTCGTCGCGGTTGTCCGCGCCGCCCCCATCAAAGTGGCCATCAGCGAGGTGTCGAGGGCGGCCGATGTGGTTGGGAGGCTCGGGGTAGATCTTGAGGTCGAATCCCTAGTCGTTGAAGAAAACTCGGACGGTGGCACGGAGAGTGGAGGAGTCGAGGCACTTGACCTTGACACGGACCTCCTCCTCTTTGCGGAGGGAGAGCTCATTCACCACCACCACCTTGCCCAAGATCTTGGACATACTGCGGATCACCTTCTCAGAGCGGGCGATGTCGGGGAGGCCAACTATGAGGATCCATGCAGTGTCCAGCACGACAACTGCCTTAGGGTCCATCAGGGGCTCAGAGATGTTAACGACGAGCTTGTTGAGGGCGAGGGTGATGTCGTCGCTACGAGTGCAGAGGCCCAGGCTTAGGGCGTCCGGGAAGACCACGGTGAAGGAGCTGTCCAAGGTCGGGGTCACGTGCCAATCCCAGACGCGACGATAGAGGTGGTTGAGTTCCTCCTCGATCATCTCCGGCGAAGTGACCCCAGCCCCCACAATGGTCACGACCGCAAGGAGCGATGGATACGGAGGGGGGATGTCCTCCACCTCGATGTGGAAGAAGCCGCGACCCTCAATGCCATGGCCGTACATCATGAGCTCCTCCGTCACCGGGCGGCCGGGCATAGAGCCGCGGGGTGGCCCAAATCCTTGCAGAGGTAGCACCGCGGCGGGTTGGGGCACTCGACCTGGTAGTGGTCGGCAAGTCCGCAATTGAATCACGGAGGCGGATCGCGGGGAGCACCGGAGTTGGGCGCGGTCGAGGACGCGGGGGTCTGAGCCGCGGCAGAGAGGGGTCGGGCGGGACCCCTCTTCTTCTTCTTCTTCTTCTTCTTGGCGCCTTGGCACCCGCGAGCCTTGGAGGCATGCTCGGTTGGTTTTTGGGGGCTGGTACCGGCGAGTGGTGGCGGCGTCGTTGGGCAGGGACCGAGAGGGCGACGGAGAGCGACCACGGCGATGCGCGGGAGGGGGAGCGGGGGCGGTCGCGGCGGCTCTCCCGAGCGGGGGAGCGCTGGCCATCAGCCCGCACCGGAGAGAGGCGGCCATCCGCGTGGGCCGGCGAGCACCGCGAGTCCTGCAGCGGCGAGCGTCGGGAGTCGCGGGGGAGGGGGGGAGTGGCGGGAGTCACGAGAGGGGGAGCGGCGAGCCTCCAGTACAAGAAATATGTCACTAGTGACCTTCTGTCAGTGACCCTGGAAGAATTGGTCATAGATATATGACCATTTCAGACCAATTGGTCATAGATCTATGACCATTTCAGACCAATTGGTCAAAAGCTGTTCGGGGGGCTCCAAACCCTAAACTATAACGGCCATTTTGGTCAGAAAGGTCGTAATTTCCTTACACGAAATGGTCATAAAGCAGATAGCACTGGTCTGCTGCCTTATTTCTAGCTGATCATGACCAATATAGATGGTCATAACCTTGTAAATTGTGATGGGTTGCTATGACTAGGTGCCACCTCATCAGTTTTGCCTATGTGTCATGTCCATGTGGCAGTTTTTGCCCTAGGTTGTGAAGCAACCTATATTTCTGTCATTTCCAAAATTCCCAAAAAAATCTCATAAATTCTTTGGGTCATATCTTCATCAAATATGTAAAAATCCTTCCTTGCCTAGTTCAAAACTAATTCAACAATATTCATTTTCCTATTCTGTTCACAACAGCACTTTATGAAGGAAGTGCTATTTATATATTCTTGCTTGCCCTTGGAATTTTTGGGCACTCTTTCCTATCCAAATCATTACTGCATGACAAAATTCAGCTACATTTGCCTAGCAAATCTTCCTCGGCAAATTTCCAAAGTTTTTGTCCACCTAGAAGCATTGTGAAGGAAGTACCTTTTTTATATCTCGAAATGACATGAAATTTATACAGTTCCTTCATATGCCCAAATTATCACCCTCCTCCAAATTGCAGCTCAGTCAAATCATCTATGTGAGCCCAGTTTCAATTTATATTTTATGGCCAAATTGGCACGTTGCAAAGCAAGTGTTATATAGACCCCTCCTATTACCCTCAAACTTTCCGGGAACTCTTCCATACCCAAATCATTGCCACATGATAATATTCAGCTCAATTTTCCTAGTAAATCTTTCTCGGGAAATTTCCAAAGTTTCTACCTCGAGAGAAGCTTTGTGAAGTAAGTACTAGCTAGGCTTACTCAAATGATCTGAAAATTTACCAGCGCATGACCATTCCTATGTAACTTACCTACACCTATTTTTAGCTCATTTCATTCTTCCAATCTCTCTCACTAGTTTTCCCAAGTTTTTGTCCATAGAAGAGCATTGTGAAGGAAGTACTACTTCGGCATGTCCAAATGGTATCAATTTTCTACAATGCTTTCCTATGCCCAAATAACCATCCTCCACCAAATTTCAGTTCAATCCATTCATTATTTTGAGCCCAGCTTCAACATTCATATTTTTGTCCAGCGTGGTACTTTGCAAAGCAAGTACCACCTAGGATCCTCCTTTTGAACTAAATTTTTTTGAAGACATTCTCCTCAGTAGATGATCATCCTCAGCCAAAACTCCCGCCCATTGGCCACGTGCATTTCCCGTACCGCTAATCAAACACTTGGCTGCTAATTCATGTTTAAGCATCGATCGGTCTCCTCGTGAGAATCTTATGTTGTGATTTTCTTCCTAGAACCTACCTGGGGAGTGCCCAACCCAGTAGACATGCCTAGGCTTCCCAGAACACATGGCAACGCCACGGTCACGCGGTGACCACGCGGCGGGCATGCGAGTTTACGCGCTCTAGAGTTGGGGGCCTCGGCCACCGCCCAAACCTTGGCGTATCGCCACCAAACCACGTATTTATAATTAAATAGGTACTTATGTAACTATAAATGATTTTTGGAAAAAAATAAATAGTAAACTATGAGGCAGCTGCAGTTCAAATTTGACCCGCTTCCATCTGAATCGGCAGGAATTTGTCTTTTTCACCAGAGGTGGATCAAAACTTTTGACACCCAACCATTTTGTCAATTGTGCATTAAATATGGCCTAGTATTTTAGAAAATTGATTTGGTCCAATTTTGCAACAAATATATGGTAGGTCCTTCACAAAAAAACTTATTTCGGGCACTCAGAAAATGGAAAATGTATTTTCCGTGCAAAGAAAATGAAAACTCCCTTAGGCAACATTGTTTGGAATTCTAAGATGCACCCTTGTGCACAATATGAGATCATTTGAACAAACTATGCCAAGAATGTGGCCATAAGATTGATCATTTGGCTTGAAAGTCATGAATCTTCACGCATGATAGCTCATTTCTGAGAACACTTTTTAAAAATAATTGCCGTATTACAAGTTTATTATTTTTCCTGGAAACATGGTCGCATATAATGACACAATGTGAAGGTTTTTCAATTTTTCAATTTTTTTTAATTTTTTATGCCCGTTCCAAAATGCGGTCAAAACGGAGGGCTTGTCCGTTCCTAGCTAGTGGTTGAATCTTGGAATTTTTTTGGTGTTTCTCTGATTAAATAGATACTTATGTACCTAGCAACGATTTTTGAAAAAATTAAAGAGCAAACTATGAGGCAGCTGTAGTTCAAATTTGACCTGCTCCCAGCTGAATCGACGGGAATTTGTCTTTTTCACGAGAGGTGGATCAAAACTTTTTACACCCAACCATTTGGTCAATTGTGCATTAAATATGTACTAGTATTTTATAAAATTTATTTGGTACAATTTTGCAACAAATCTATGGTAGGTCCTTCACAAAAAAACCTCATTTCGAGCACTCAAAAAGTAGAAAATGAATTTTCTGTGCAAATAAAATGAAAACTCCCTTATGCAACATTGTTTGGAATTCCAAGATGCACCCTTGTGCACAATATGAGATCATTTGAACAAACTATGCCATGAATGTGGCCATAAGATTGATCATTTGGCTTGAAAGCCATGAATCTTCACACGCCATGAATCTTCACGCATGATAGCTCATTTCTGAGAACACTTTTTTTAAAATAATTACTGTATTATAAGTTTATAATTTTTGCTGGTAACTTGGACACATATGAAGACACAATGCGGAGGTTTTCCGATTTTTTGAATTTTTTATGCTCGTTTCAAAATGCGGTCAAAACGGCGGGCTTGACCGTTCCTAGCTAGTGGTTGAATCTTGGAATTTTTTTGGTGTTTCTCTGATTAAATAGATACTTATGTACCTAGAAATGATTTTTGGAAAAATTAAAGAGCAAACTATGTGGCAGCTGTAGTTCAAATTTGACCCGTTTCCAGCTGAATCGGCGGGAATTTGTCTTTTTCACGAGAGGTGGATCAAAACTTTTTACACCCAACCATTTTGTCAATTGTGCATTAAATATGTCCTAATATTTTATAAAATTTATTTGGTACAATTTTGCAACAAATATATGATAGGTCCTTCACAAACAAACCTCATTTCGGGCACTCAAAAAATAGAAAATGAATTTCCGTGCAAAGAAAATGAAAACTCCCTTAGGCAACATTGTTTGGAATTCCAAGATGCACCCATGTGCACAATATGAGATCATAAAAAACTATGCCATGAATGTGGCCATAAGATTGATCATTTGGCTTGAAAGCCATGAATCTTCACGCGTGATAGCTCATTTCTAAGAACACTTTTTTAAAATAATTGTCGTATTACAAGTTTATTATTTTTCCTGGAAACTTGGTCACATATGATGACACAATGAGAAGGTTTCCCAATTTTTTGATTTTTTTGAACTTTTTATGCCCGTTTCAAAATGCGGTCAAAACGGCGGGAATGACTGTTCCTAGCTAGTGGTTGAATCTTGCAAAACTTTTGATGTTTCTCTGATTAAATAGATACTTATGTACCTAGAAATGAGTTTTGGAAAAAATAAGGAGCAAACTATGAGGCAGCTCCAGTTCAAATTTGACCCGCTTCCTCCTGAATCGGCGGGAATTTGTCTTTTTCACCAGAGGTGGATCAAAACTTTTGACACCCAACCATTTGGTCAATTGTGCATTAAATATGGCCTAGTATTTTATAAAATTGATTTGGTCCAATTTTGCAACAAATATATGCTAGGTCCTTTACAAAAGAACTCATTTTGGGCACTCAAAAATGGAAAATGAAATTTCCGTGCAAAGAAATTGAAAATTCCCTTAGGCAACATTGTTTGCCATTCCAAGATACACCCTTGTTCATAATATTAGATCATTTGAATAAACTATATCATGAATGTGGCCCGTTTCAAAATGCGGTCAAAACGACGGGCATGACCGTTCGTAGCTAGGTGTGGAATCTTGCAAAAAAAATTGTTGGATCTCTGATAAAGTAGCTACTTGTGCATCTAAAAACTATTTTTAGAAAAAAATAACGAGCTAACTATGAAGTACCATAGTTTAAATTTGACCCGGTTCCTATTGATTTGGTAGAAATTTGTCAATTTGACTAAGGTGTATGAAAAGCTTTTAACATGCAACCAGTTGGTTAATTATTCATAGACTATGTTTCTAATATTTTTGAAAATTGGTACAATCCAATTTTGAAGCAAATAATGTGAAGGTTCTTAAAAAATTGAAAATTAAACCAATTTTAAAGAAAAGAAGAGGAGAAAAAGAGAGGGGTGTGTTGGATGAGGGAGGGTTTTGAAGCGTTGGATGTAGGAGGAATAGATGGCCAGGATTTGATCTTGGGGTGATCCGTGGCCTCGCCTCTGATTGGCTGTCCCTAACACAACCTTCACCCCCGCACTGCTCCTCTCGTCCACGTTGCCCTAACACAACCCGCCCTCTCCCCCCCTCGGATCTCGATCCGCCGCTGCCCCCGCCCCCACCATCGACAACCCTCACCGTAGACGAGATTGGGCTCCTCCTCCCCTCTCCCACGTCCCACCCTGCACCCTCGGCCGCCGCCTCGCCTCGCCCCCGCACATCACTCCTCTCCACACGACCCGCCGCCGCCGACCCCAACCACGGCCTCCACTCCACCGCCTACGCCACCTCCCTTTCCTGGCCGGAGATCCACTCGAGCTCCAACCCCTCTCGATTCCTCTCCAAATCCCGCCATCGGCAAGCCCCACCGGCGACCTTCCTCCCTCCCTCTTCAGATTGACAGATGGGTGGGGACGGGGAGGGGTGGATCCACACCCGCACCCACCGGAGCGTCCTGCTACGGTGGCCCTCGCCGTCGCCGAACTCTACGACGCCCATCTCCGGCCATGGCGACCGCCCCTTCCTCCCCCAGCCCCGACCACCCCCCTTCCGCCACCCCCGCCCGCTCTGCCTAATCCACCGCTGGCCCCGATGCCATGGCGGACGCCGACAGCAGCATCAACCTGCTGCTCGCCGGCTTCTTCTTGCCCATCCCACGGCGCCGTCGCCCTCGCCCACCACCCCCACCCCGGCGACTCAGGTGCGTCCCTCCACTCCATCTCCTCCTCCTCACATCCCTCCCTCACTTCCTCACCTCGTGTTCTATCCCTCCCAGATCCAGGATGCCATGGGCGGGATGGCCTCTTCCTCCCCTGCGTCGGCGTGTGGCAGTATGACCGGGTCGAGATCATCGCCAACGACCAGGGCAACTGCACCACGCCCTCCTACATCGCCTTCACCGACACCGAGCGCCTCATCGGTGACGCCGCCAAGAACCAGGTCGCCATGAACCCCACCAACACCGTCTTCGGTACGTGCCATCCTCCCTTCCTCCCGACCCACTGTGTATCATGCGTCGTCTGTTAGATGAGATCTCCGTGGTTGCGTGCGGTCCTTGTTCTGTTCTTACGCGCACAATGTGATATGATTTGTTCTGAATAATCAGATGTGGCTGTTGCCGAATCTGTCATGCAGTGCCTTGTCTATGAGATTAATTACAGATTTATTACTGGTTCATATCTGCATGTGTGTTCTCTATTGTTTGGCATGCTGTAGTCCCCTATTTCTGAGATTGTTCTATGTCAGATTCTCAAATTAGATCCTTAGGAATGGATGGCTTGTCAATTAAGTTAGGATGGCTTGTCAATTTAAGTTAGGATGCCACCTTATGATTGAAAATATGCTGTAGATTTGGTCTTATTTAAATTAGATGTAGTAGCTGCTGTCGATTCTGTGTTGCAGTCCCGTTTTTCTCTTATCTATCACATAATTTTATTATTAGTTTATTGGCATGGCTGCTCTCTGTTTGTATTGTTCGAAATGCTGCTATTTTTTGTTGTTGTTTGTTCTGCATGGTTCAGTAGTAGATCCTTCAGAATGGAGGGCTAGAATTAAGTTGGGTGGTTGAAATTATGCTGCATATGAAAATTAGTTCTACTATGGTATACTAGATTCTCAAGTTTTACATCCATCAGAAAAGACTACTTGAAACTATTTCTTCTGCTGCTACTGTCAAACTACTTTTGTTGTTGTTTTCGTTGTCATATGACTCTAATCTCTGCTATTGTTGGTGTCAAACTGATGTTATGAACCCATCAGCTCATATGACTCTATTGTTGTTCTTGACCTACTGTTGCTGCTGTTGTAGGAGGAGCACGCCTAGGAGAAGAAGGAGCACTCCTAGGAGAATCTTTGCCTCTACATCCTCTACAAGCAGGCCACCGTTGGCCCCGTCAACACCGGTATATATACACATCTATCCATCTTCTTATTACTAGCATCAGTAACAGGTTTGATTTACTGTTGAAGTGCTTTCAAGTTTGGTTTGTGGTGTTGTATAAGCAGAGGGCTGACTGCATAATTGGTTTGGCATGCTGCTACTTGCCATGTCCTGCTTAACTCTGAGGAGTGACTCTGTTTAATTGATTGTGTGTACATATATCCTTGGAAAGGACAATCTAATGGGAAAGGAAAATACACAATCCCCATCCTATTGCTCTAACCTGGTAGCAGTACAACCAACACCATGTGGTCACTCCTTGTTTCAAACAAAAAATTGCTCTGTATGAATCAACAAGAACTAGGTAGATTGATGATCGTACGTGCTTTGTTGTGTTGGCTGTGAAAATGTCCATCTTAATCCATTTGTAACTAGAAACAAATTACCTTGGTCTTACAATATGCATGTGTGCATTGTCCTTGGTGCCTCTCATTTATTTAGAAGTCAACATGTGTATGTGCACCTTAATGATGGGAATGCAGTGGTAAGTCAATTCAGTTGTGAATCTGTGATAAGATTAGAATATGTTTGGATGGTAGATATTATATAAAGTGAATGTAGAATGATAGAAAATTACTGATATACCATGCAGTGGTAAGTGAAATGGTGGGAATTTTTTATTGTGAAGCTCCATGAACTTTTTTGGTCGATTGGCTGTCCAAGTTCCTGAAGAACAAATCATACAACCATTATCTTGTTGATTGATGCAGTTTCTCACCTTGTTGTTGCTGATGTTTACTTCCTTGCTTGATTCTGGACACTATTAAGTTGAAATAAAATTGTATGAGAAAATGATCACTAAACTAAGGAGGCTTAACCTAATAATAACTTATTTTACATTAATAGCCTACAATGTTGTCTTGGAGCTTATTGTCCAAAATAATACCTCTACTTTTGTGTCCTTCAGGAATGCGTATCCTTCAGGACAACTCAAGCCCCTCCTCCTCTCCTGTACATGAATGTGAGATGCTGCGCATGCAAGATCTGAGCCAAATGGCATATTGTAATCTTTTTATTGCTGGTTTTTATGTACGATGTCATGAAGATGTACGTTTGAAATGTTGCTTTGATAGCAAAATTGTATTCCTGTGTACATGCTGCTTTGACAGCAAAATTATGAAAATTTCTCAACAATATATATGGGCAAAATTGTATTCCTGTGTACTGCACCTCAAAAGGCTACAACCAACTGATGATGTTGCTGTGGAATTGTTTATTTTATTTTAAATAGCGAAAATAATAATTCTGCCAAAAAGTTATAAAAACAAAATGAAAAGGCCAGCAAAAAACAAAATGAAAAGGCCAAAAAAAGGAATTTAGAAGAAAAAGTAAAGGGCCCAAAAAAGAAAAGGCCTGCAAAAATTGGGCTTGGCCCATTTAGTTGACCATAAAAAACATAAATCTGTTGGAATTAGTGGGCTCGGCCCATATAAAAGACAGAATTGGACTGGGCTGAATCTTGTGCCACATCAGCTTGTCACGCTGGATGCCTACGTGGCCCGGGGAGGTTGCTAGTGACCAAAATAGAACAAAAGGCATATTTTGGTCGTAAACGTCCACGACCTTCTCACAGAGAAGGTCGTTAATTTCAGTTTACGACCGCCGGCTTTTGACCTTCTGTTTTTGGTCAAAAAAAGGTCGCAAATGAAAAACAATGACCTTTCAGTGACCAATAGTCAAGGTCACAAGTTGACATATTTCTTGTAGTGCTCGCGAGCAGGAGAGCGGCGGGCGTCGCGGGAGGCCAGCTGGCAGTGGAGGTCGGCCTCGCGGCGCTGGCCCTCAGGCGAGGTGTGGCCAGCCTGCCGGGGCTCATCCAGGGGCCGCTTGGGGCACCCGGCACCATCGTCCCAGTCGCGGGCCATGGGAAGGGGCGGCGGTGTCGTAGAGGAAGATGGTGGTGCCGGCGGTGACAGGGTTGGGAGGAGGGGAGTGAGGGAGCGGGCGACCAGGACGGGGGCGGGGTGGATTGTGGCTCAAGGGGAAACCCTCGTGGAAGCCAAATCCGCCCCCGAGCGGGGGGGGGGGGAGCTGGGCCGAGGCCGAGACGCCGCGGCCAGGGGGCTGGGCCGGCCCACACACCACAGGCCGCCCAGATGGGCCGACCACCTGGGAGAGGGGTGGGGAGCAGGCCCAGAAGTCGCCCCGGGCCCGATACGGGCAGGCCCAGCCCAGAGGCGGAAACCCCGCGCCCGACTAGGGTTCCTCCGGCCGCCGCTGGCGAGGAGAGCGCGGCGAACAACCGCCTCGGAGGGCATGGCGCATCGAGGCGGCGGGGAGAGGGTGTGTAGCAGAGTCGGGACGAACCAAAAAATGCAATGAAGGGGCGGAAAGGGGAGCGCTGGGAGAGGAACGGGGCACCGACGACCCTCGACGGTGGTGGAGCAGCCGGACGAGCCGGGGCGAGCCTACCGGAGGGCCTCCGGGACGCTTGGGCAGGGCTGAGCTCCGCCCGGCCGGCCACACCCCAACCATAGGAGCGCCGACGGTGACGGCCAGCCCCCACGACGAAGACGTCGCCTTTCCCCGCGGCCACCGGAGGGGAACGCGGCAGCCGGCGGAGGGGTCGAGCCCGCACCCGGGCAGCCGAACTCCCACCACGGGAGTAAGGCCGCCAGCGGAGCCGGGCAACGGTGGGCGAGTCGGGGCGGGCGGGGGGGGGGGGGGGGGGGGTGGCGGCACTCCACCGGCCGGCCCGCGGCACGGTCAATCGTCTTCCGCCAGGTCCGTCGAGACCACCCAACCAGGGGGGTCGTCCCCCCTCCTCGCCGAGGCCTCCGGCGACCCCGCTGCCCCCCTCCCCGTCTGCCCCTTCCCCCCGTCCTCTGGACCCCTTGGTCGGGTTGTCTGGGCCGCCCTCCTCGCTGAGGCCTCCGGCGACCCCGCCTCCCCTCCCCGTCTGCCCGTCCCCCCCCCCCCCCCCCCCGTCCCATGGACCCCTGGTCGGATGGTCTGGGCGGACCTGGCGGAAGACGATGATCGTGCCGCGGGCCGGCCGATGGAGTGCCACGACCGCGTCCCCCCGCCCGCCCCGACTCGCCCGTCGTTGCCCCGCTCCGCTGGCGGCCTTACTCCCGGGGGTGGGAGTTCGGCTGCCCGGGTGCGGGCTCGGCCCCTCCGCCGACTGCCGCGTTCCCCTCCGGTGGCCGCGGGGAAAGGCGACGCCTTCGGTGCGGGGGCTGGCCGTCGCCGCCGGCGCTCCTACGGTTGGGGTGTGGCCAGCCGGGCGGAGCTCGTCCCTGCCCAAGCGTCTTGGAGGCCCTCCGGTAGGCTCGCCTCGGCTCGTCCGGCTGCTCCGCCGCCGTCGAGGGTCGCCGGCGCCCCGTTGCTCTCCCAGTGCTCCCCTTTCCGCCCCTTCATTGCATTTTTCGGTTCGTCCCGACTCTGTTGCACACCTTCTCCCTGCCGTCTCGCTGCGCCATGCCCTCCGAGCCGGTTGTCCGCCGCACTCTTGTGGAAACTAGTCGCATGTATAGTTCTGTCTATACTCTATACCTACTATTAAAGCAAGGTGATATTCTTGGTTTCGTCCCACATCTGATCCTACGTTACGTGAAATACATGAGGGGGTACTAATTTGTAGAGCAAAGTTTCATATCGGCTATTCAAAAAGGTTTGTATCAGCTGAGTTGGGCCTGTGTTCCTCTACTTGGGCCTTCACACGTACGTTGTGATCAAGCCCCTCAGGTTGTTTCAGTTTTGTTTCTCAAAAAAAAAAGCTTATTTCGTTTTTTTAAGAATCCTATCTTCTCCGGCAAGGGATCGAGCAGCCGATCGAGCTCCTCCTGTTTCCTATGCCCTCCTGTAAGTTGTTGTTTCAGTTTTTTTTCTAAACAAAAAATAAGTTGTCCGGCAATGGAATCAATGGAATCAAAAATCTTCTCAGCTAGCGTAGGCCTGTATATGATGCGTCTTTTTTTGTCAATAGTTCCATCTTACTCAGTTAAACTGATTACCATCAGTTTATATACTTTCTCAAACGGTTGCCATCAATCGCCTTGGGAAATAAACAGTGAGCTTATAAAACGGGATTAGCGAAACAGTTTGTGAATTATTTTAGAGTTTACTGATTCATTAAATGTTTGCTAATTCAGAAAATGTTCATGATTTTTTTAAATGTTCGTCTATTCTAGAATTGTTCGCCGATTCAAAAGAAAATGCTTAAAAACCATCCACAATATAAAATAATGTTCACAATTTTTGAAAATGTTTGTAAATAGTATAAGATGTACATGATTTTTACAAATATTCCCAAATTCATAAAAAAAATTATGAATGGTCGAAGGTATGTAGTTAAACAGTAATGCTTCTGAATGTTTATGACTATATACCCCCGTGAATTTTGAAGAATTAACTGCCGGGGCGGAATGAAATATTATAGTATGTTTTTTTTAAATATGTTTCTTGAAATTCAGAATAATTATTTGAATTACCAAGTTTTTTGATAACCACGATATTATTTCAAAAATGTGCACATTGCTTCGATTTGTGAATAAATTTAGAAAAAAGAAACATTTTCATGCATTTGTGAAATTTTTTTCAAAATCATGCGATGAGATGTGAACAAAATGTGGTCATCGTCATTGGACATTATGATTTTTTTTTCTCGTTGCAACGCACGGGCCCTTTTGCTAGTAGATATCAAATGGGCAGTTTTTAATAAGCTCGTAACAAATGCAAGTGAATCCGCAGGATATTTGATACAATTAAATAAGGAAATAAGTAGTCACATTTGGTAGGAATTAGCTATGTACACAAAACTAGTCAAGAGGGAAGAAAGTTTCATCCTGTACTTAGTTCAACCATTAAAGGGTCATTTGTAGTTTTTACTCCCTGTTTCCTATTGTTGGCCATAGCCTAGTAGCTGGCAGTTAATAAAATTACCTGATTTTCCCCTTGATTCTTTTTTGCTTTAAGTTCCCTTTTGTGCATTTGTTTTTCTATGCACAACACATGAATGCATTCTCTAACGAGCGTGGATTTTTCATACCCTCATTTGGCTGCACCTTCTATCTAGATCATTCAGTTTGCATCATGATTAGAAATTTCTTTTTTCTGGTTTCTTTCAAACAAGAGAGCAGTTGACCTTGAAACTTTGCAGGTCAACTATACACAACTGCCACTCTTTGTATAAAATATTTCTTATTTTTTTATCCCACATAAAATTGTTAAATTTTGAATGAATTATACCATTTTTTTAAATTTCTGTTGCGCCAAAAAATCTGAAACATTTCTTCACATGGTAGTACTTGTGTGATGTTTTATTTGCAAAGTTTTGAGTTCTTTTTTTTTTGAGAAACAAAAAAAGAAGTTTGTCTGCATGAACTTTGATGCAAAAATGGACGATCAGATAGATAGAAGGTGTATTGGTATGGTAGTACGATCACAACTTGCCCTAGTCTACACTCTATACTGGGCTTTATTGATCTGGAACTTTTATATGTACAGTTCTTTGCTCAGCCACCTACAGAAGTAGGAAGCTTGACAAGTCTTGGGCCTGCTGAATCTTTTGAAATTTCCATCACAGTTCCATGAAATCGAGGTTTTGTAATAGTATTGAGCGAAGAAAAAACAAGTTACATACAGATACTTTGTGCTTTTTAAGTTTAGCCTTCTAAGAGCATCTACAGCTAATCTGGCCCCTTCAAACTTCCGTGGACACGCCCGGGCGCGTCCGTGGACAGTGACCGGTCACCCCTTAAATTTTCACTTACACAATCATGTACCTCATTTAGCAAACCTCAAATCCATACACCACATGCATCTTAAACTATCTCTAGATGCAACGCAAATCGGTCGGCTACTACATCAACACATGTCATCGGACTACAAAAAAATTGACATGTTCTATGTACATTCATGAACAAAGATCATCCACGACTGCCCTTGTCATTGCCGGCGCCCTTGCCATCTTTATCACAAAAGTAGCGCTAAAAAACGCAACATGGATCTGGATCTGCTCATCGCTAGAGCTGTCAGCCACGTCAATGTCCTCCTCCTCTTTGGGGGGTGAGGGGGGCAGTCCGACCATGGCACGAACCGTCCGATTTTGCTCTCGGATGAGGGCGCGTTGTTCCTGCTCTGCCGCTTCTGTAGGATGCATGCATGGACGGCTTCGTCCTCCAAGGCAGTGCGGGATGTCGCACCCGCCGCCTCCACCTCCGTCATGTCGGCAGCGAGGCGGACCTCGGCCACCTGCATCCTCTCCTTCGCACAAAGGGCACATCGGTCCCTGTAGCCCTCATACACCATCGCATCGGAGATGGGGCGGCAGACGGACCTCGAGCCTCCAGGAGCACCAGTTGTGCCGACTCGATGGATTTCCGCCAGACCGATTCCGACATCGGTCGGGCGCACTCCTCTCGGGAGCAGCGGAGGGCCATGCGGACGAACATAGCCTTCCCCGCCCCATATGGGATGACGCCCTAGTCGATGGATCAAGAATGTTCAGAGTCAGATCCGCTGCCCGCCATGCCGGAGAAGGTTAGAGATCGCCAGAAGGGAGCTTGGCGGTCGAGTGGAGCGAAGTGAAGAGTGGCTACAGTTTGGTCTGGGGAGCCGATCAGGACGAGTATATGTTAGTCATGGTGGGCCATGTGGGCCGGATGCAACATTGCGGACACGCTCGGGCCTCCGCTCATCTACCCCAGATTTGGATGGATATGAGGGGTGCTAGTTAGCCCAGGCATAAGGGGCCGATATGAGGAGCCTGTCTGGGTGAGGGTTTCTTGACCCGCCAGTGACCGGGCCATCCACCCGGGCGTATAGGGGGGAAGGAGGTTAAGGCGCCCGACTATAGATGCTCTAACCACACCAATGTTCACTAGTCATGAAGGCCAAGTGAAAAAAAATCATTGGCGATCACTCTTGACAATTGATAGGCTGTGAACATAAGCAAGTGACTTCCTTATGGACAATGTTGCATTTCTCATTTCAAACTTCTAAATGTACCTTTACAATTATTTTAAATGCCTAACCCCTTGTACCATAGTTTTTCCCTTGAAAATGAGGTTAAAAACCCCGACGCCTACATCATTGTGATGCACACAATAATTCTGTTAAGGGGTGATTACACTTTTTTCCTTAGTTGTGACAGTCCATGGATTGTGTCCTTACTTTTCGGCTCTGCTCAGTTTTTCCCTATAGATTTGTCTCTGAGGTCGACTGAATGCCCTTTGACCATTTGACAAATACTTTGAAAATTCATATGAACTTCTAAAATGCAAATAGGATATCAAAATGTTCAGAAAAACATTACCTTTATGTGCATGTCATTTACAGAGGAAAAACTGTATTGTTTAAGCAACCTAAGGTTATTAATGTTATTAACATTATTAAACATAAAAATGTATAAACAATACTTTTTCATGAATAAAAATTATAGGAAAATATAGGAGATGTTTTCTGAACATTTTGATATCTTACTTGCATTTCTCTAAGTTCATATCAACTTTTTATGAATTTTCAAAGTAATGGTCAAAGTAGTTTGAAAATTCATAAGAATTTGATATGAAATCAAAAAAATGCTAATAAGATACCAGGATGCTTAGAAAACATCACCTACATTTGCATGTGACTTTTATCAAGGAAAAAGTATTGTTTATACCTTTTTATTTTTAATAAAGTTAATAACATTAATAACCTCGGTTATTTAAACAATAATTTTTTCCTGAATGCAAATGGCATGCACATAAAGGTAATGCATTTCTGAACATTTTGGTATCTTATTTGCATTTTTATAAGTTCATATGAATTGGTTATTTATTTTCAAACTATTGGTCAAACACTCAAAGGGCACTCGGGCAACCTCAAAGACAAATCTTAGGGCAAAACTGAGCAAAGCCGAAAAGTAAGGGCAAGACCTGTAGGGTGGTTTCGACCAAGGGCAAAAATGCATTTGTTCTTTCTTTTATTGATTGGGTAGAGTAAAGAACAGAGGCGATCAAGATCGAATCATTACAAGGTATGAAATTGACACCTATGACTAAATCGACTTTTTCCACATAACGCCTTCAAGAAGGGATAAACATCCTCAGGGCCATCACCGTCACGTCCGGCCAGAGAAAAAGACAATGATATTATCCTGGTCGCCAAGAGTTTTTTTTGAGAATCACCGAGGGGAGCTCCCCCACCTGAATATATTACTCAAAGGACTGCCGAGGCAGTAAGTACATCATTACATAGGCACGGTGCATTGTGCAGAAAGGTAGGAACGCCACGAGAAGACGTCCTCCTTGTCCTGTTGAAGCACAAGACGATGAGACCACAGGTCCAGTGCGGAAATAAGGTTTCTAAGAGTTATTACAGAACTTTGATCAATCGTCCTAAATACCATGTCGTTGCGAGTAGACTAGATCATCCATAACAGGGCCAAGAGGACTGAAGGCCATGCGGAGGTAGGGAGGTGAGAGGGGATAGCTACATCCCAGAGGTATGTGGTGTCGTCAGACTGAGGCAGAAGGCCAAGGCATTGCCAGATCCTGTTGGCGAGGGGGCATGAGATGAACAGGTGGTTGGAGTCTTCTGGCAGCCTCGCGCACCGAGGGCATATATCTGAGACGATTATATGTTTGTGTGCAAGGTTGCTTCTGGTGTTGAGGCGATCTTTGAAGAGCAGCCAAGCGAAGACTTTGAGCTTACGAGGAATTCTTGCGGGCCAGATGAGCGGGGCATGATGATCGTGCTCTGGTTGTTCCATGAGGGCGGCGTATGCATGCTTGGTGGAGAAGGCAATGCCGTGTCGAAGGAACCGTTGGTCTTCCCTAGCCGAAGGCATGAAATCCTGCAAAACAGCCACAAGCGAGACAAGTTCTTGTTCTGTCGTAAGAGAGAGACGGTTACGGAGGTTAGCTTGAATACCGAAATGCAAAATGTTAGCCACTTTAACCAGCTGTAGATTGGAGTGGGAGAATAAGTGGGTGAAGGTACTGGCTAAGGGTTGTGGAGTCAACCAGGTATCAAGCCAAAAGTAGGTGTGTGAGCCGCTGTTTGTCAACACAAAGGTTATATTTTGAAGGGAGGCGAGTTGTTGTGAAATTGTGTGGCAAAGGAAAGAGGTTTGCGGGGGTGGGAGACTAGAGCATTAGGGTGTTGGAGATCTAGCCATTCTAGCCAAGGGGTTTGAGTATTGGAGAGGGCTTTGGCAGTGAATTTCATGAGAAGGCAGTTGTTTTGTACATGTAGGTTTTTTAGCCCCAAACCACAGTATTTTTTTGGTAAGCAGACATTTTTCCATGCAATAATACATTGAGCACCTGAGCAAGCGTCCTCTCCTGCCCAAAAAATGCTCTCCTCAACGAGTCCAGAGTTTTGATTGTTTTCTTTGGTATGCGGAATACAGACAAGAAATAAACAAGGATTGAGTCCAGGACAGAAGATATGAGAATGAGCCGATCACCTTTATCCAGAAGCTTGGCACGCCAGCCAGAGAGTAGTTTCCTAGCTCGTTCTAGCAGCGGATTGAAGATATTAGTGAGGTGTCTGGTGGGGGCGAGAGGGAGACCTAGATAAGTTTGCGGGAAGGAGGCGCAAGAGCATCCCATGGCCAAGGCGATGTTATTAGACGTGGTGTCGTCGGTGTGTAGGGTAGCTAGGGTAGTCTTAGCAAAGTTGATGGTGAGACCGGTGGCAAGTGCAAAGGTGGTTAGGATGTTTTTGAGGGTTGAGGCGGCAGCAGGAGAGGCGGCAACTACGATGAGCGTGCCATCGGCGTATTGGAGGATAGTGGGAGGCAGGTGGGAGAAGATGGGATGGTGGAGTGTAGGGTCTGAGTTTTGGAGGATGAGTTGTTGAAGGAGATCAGCGACGATGAGAAAGAGGTAGGGAGAGACTGAGTCGCCCTGCCTCAAGCCATTTTGGCATTGGATCCATTTGCCCGGAACCCCGTTCAGAAGAATGGCCGTTTTGCCGGTGAGGAGGATGTTTTGGATCCACCGGCGGAAGGTGGAGGAGAAGCCCCGCACAGCCAGAATTTTTTGTAGAGAAGGCCATGCGACAGAGTCGAAAGCTTTTCGGAAGTCCAACTTGAATACCATGGTAGGTTTTTTGCGAGAGTGGCAAGAGCTAACGAGATCAGCTGTGAAGACAAAGTTTTCAGTGATGTTTCTACCAGAAATGAAGCCGGTTTGATTGCCATGAACTAGCATAGGGATGAAAGGTTTTAGGCGAGAAGTGATAACTTTTGCAACAGCTTTGATCGGGCAATTTTGTAGCGAGATGGGCCTAAAGGCGTCAGGGGAGGTCGGTGCATCCTTCATAGGGAGGAGAATAATGTGGGCACGGTTTAGACGTTCTATGTCAGCGGTACCTTGGTGGAAATGTGAGAAGAAGGGCAGAATAAGGTGTTTTACTAATGGCCAGAACGATCTATAGAAAGTAGGCCCAAAGCCATCCGGACCCAGGCTGGCTTGGGGGTTCATAGAGAAAAAAGCATGCTTAATTTCATGTTCGGAGAAGGGTGCATCGAGGGCGTGGAGTCCAGGCATTGTGTGAGGGTATATGGATTTTAGGTCAAAGGACCAGGTTGTCAGTCCTGGGGTGCCAATTGGAGAGACAAAGAAATCTCTGAGAATTTCCGCTTTCTGGGGGTGCGTAGAGTATACGGATCCGTCGCGTGTGAGGGTGAAAATTTTGTTCTTACGCAGTCGTTGAGATGCTGATATGTGAAAGAACTTGGTGTTTTCTCCTCCATGGATAGCGCGAGAGACTTTTGCACGCCAGCGCCAGTACGTCATTTTCTCGTGGATGGCACTCTTGAGCAAGGACATGATGATTTTGCGGGTGAGCGACTCTGGCTGAGATAGGGTTCTAGTTTCTTCAACGAGGTCTAAGGCTGTGATTGCGGCTTGGCAGCGAGCCTCGCGAAGATGGGTGGGGATACAAGAGCATGCCCAAGTCTTAAGACGGGCACGAGTTTTTTTGAGCGCAGAGACGAGGGAGGCAGTAGCATTGTTTGGCGATGAGGGCTGTGGAGTCCAGATTTAAGCAACAATGTTCTTGCAGGGCCAGGAGTTGGCCCAAGCCGCTTCAAATTTGAAGAAGCTGGATCTAGGGATGGAGGTGGTGACATGGATGAGGAGTGGAACGTGATCGGACGTGAAGCGGGATCGAGAGGAAAGGGAAGTGTTGGGGAAAGTATCTGCCCATGCAAGGTTAAAGAAGACTCGGTCTAGCCGTTCTAGGGTGGGGGAGGCATGGTTGTTGGACCAAGTAAACCTACGATCGAGTAAGGGCAATTCGATGAGAGCTAGGTTATCTAAGGTTTGGTTGAACGCGTTGGCTTTGGCGGGGTGGAAGGCGTTGTTATTTTTCTCGGAGGGGAAACAGATAAGGTTGAAGTCGCCGGCGATGAGCCATGGGGTGTCATCTGGTTGTGCGATAGAGGTGAGTTCGTCTAAGAACGCTAACTTGAGAGAGCGCGAAGAGGGAGCGTAGATGTTAGTAATGGCAATGTGGTGTGCGCAGGCAGTTGATTGGAGGATTAGTGTGGATGAAAAGGTTAAGTGGGAGAAGGACACAACTTGAAAGGAGGCAGAGTTGATGGCCGAGATGGTGCCACCCGCGGTTCCGACCGCTGGCAAGGAAAAAACATGGTCGGTCTGGCGTGGTAGGAAGGATTTTATTTTGCTGTCGGAAAGAGAATCGAGTTTTGATTCTTGTAAGAGCGTGATGTGCGGTTTTGTTGTGATTAGTTCGGAAAGCATGCCAGAGCATTTATCGTTATCACCAAGTCCTCGTACATACCAAGAGCAGATTAGAAAGGCGTCATTACTCATTGAGATCGATCAAGCACCAACAGACAACAACGTAGTACATCTGGCATACAGTCACAGCGGCTATAGATGAGGACAAAAGTAGCATAGGAACATGCGACAGGGGAAACGAAAACCAAAAGAAACGCGATTTAACGGCGGTGTGCAGAGAACGTAGGTGAGGCAGAGGTCGCGCCGTAACTCCAGGGTAGCGAGGACGGCTGATCATGGGGCGTCGTCGTCACCAGAGGTAGCCTCCTCGGATCCAAGGATGTCATCCAGCTGCTCGTCGTCAGCGCCGCAGAGCAGAGCAATGGCAGCAAGGTCTTCGGAGGAGGCAGGAGGGGCGTCGGGCTCGTGGAGGCGTGCCTCCTGGATAGCACGGCCAATGGCCGTGTCGACATCCGCAGCGGAGAGGAGAGCGGCCTTGGCCTTGATGACTTTAGCAAGCATGGGGGAGTAGGTGGCTTGCTTGCCAGCCAACCGCGCACTCCACCACAGCTTGTCCTTGGAGGCAGACTAATCGCGCTCTGTCTTGCGGTGTGCCTTGCGAATGGTGCACTCGTGGGTGTCCAGGTCCTGCAGGGGAAGGGCTGTGTCCAAGTGTACATCAGTCAGCGGCAGATCAGCAGAGGGTGAGAGATCAGATTGATTGAGCACCGGGGGAGGGGGGTAGATTGGTTACCAGCAGCACGGGAGGACTCGCCCGCAGTGAAAGTGAAGGACGAAGGCGCAACAGGAGCGTCTGCAGGAGCGGGGACCGCAGAGAACACGGAGGCGCTAGACTGAACCAGCGGGCCGGCGTTCAAAGGAGCGACATGCAGGTTAGTGCACGGGGTAGGTGGCACCACGACACCCATCTGGGCGACCGGGCGTATGACAGGTGGGGCAGGAGTGTCAGGAGGGGGTGCATGCACCACGTCCAGCGAGTCTGAAGCGGCATGCAGTAGCGGTGCATGCATGTCATCCGAGGCGGCCGAATCGTCGTTGGAGATGATGAGAGGCTGGCGCTGGGCACCATGGAGGGTGGGACATGAGGCCAGTGCTGACTGGGTTGTGTCGGACTCATGAAGCTCGGAAGGGGAATGGGGTGCGACCGGCCTAGTGCCACCATAGGTGGGGTCGGCGCACGACCCCGCACGTATCACGAAGACGACATGAGCAATGTGAGCAGGGGAGAGCGGCCGCGGAGAGGCGTGCTGCGAGGGAGGAGCGGAGTCACCGTCAGAGGAGCCATCACTGAACGGATTGGCGCCATCGCCGTGGTGCCAACGGGAGACCTCTACAACTTTGGCGATCTTCATCTCATTTATGGGTGAGATCTGAATGACAATGCCTGGAGGGGCTGGCTTGCCAGATTGTAAAAGGACGAGGGACGGACCGACGTGTAGTCGATGCCATGGAGGAAGAAGTCATCAATGGCACACACGTCGCCAAGGAAAGTGAGGGCGAAGCGTATGCCATCTTCGTGCCATAACTCATGTGGAAACTCAGAGACTTCAACCTCAGCAAGATTAGTGTATATGGCAATGGAGCGGTCAACGTGCTCGACCGGCTCCATAGTGATGGAGTTTCCCTCGTATTCGATGGGGCTGTGGTTGAGCACGTCATTGCGTGCGGCTGGTGTGTGAAAGGTGAGGCAGGCGATCCCTCTCCAGGAGCCGCCTATGATAAAGGCAGGATTGCCGCAAGTGTGCTGGATGGCTCGACGAATGAGGGGAGTGGGGTTGGGGACTGGTGTGCGAAGGTAGACGAAATCAAAGCGACGCGGGCAGTGGACGAGACAAGGGGGAACTGCGACGAGTGGCATGTCTCCATAGGGGGGCAGCAGCCCGGCCTCATGGGCCGGACGGGGCAGATCCACCTCGATGTCAGTCTCTGAGACGTGAGACGAGGCTCTGGTGTACTGTGAGGCGAGGAAAACGTCGGCGAGCCGGTCCCTCAGCTTCTGTGTGTCGAAGGGCAGAGAGTGCGTGTGGTTGAAAGCTGGTGGGAGTGAGGTAGGCATGGGTGGAGGTGCAGAGGATTGTGGTGGGGAGGGAGGTGGCGGAGCTGGAGGGGCGGGTCCGACCGGAGTGCCGTGGAGGATGAACGGTGAGGGGACGCAAAGAACGGGGAAGGGCTCGGAGAGGATGATGGGGACGTCACCGATCATGAGTGTGCGGGATGCGCGAGACGAGGAGCCGGCGGAGTCCATGCTGCCAGTGTAAAAGGCTGGATTAGGTTGAGAATGGAAAGCGCCAGGAAGGGGAGGGAAGATGGGCCAAATGCGCCTGTACCTGCAATCGCGGCTGCGGTGGTCGTTCCTCTAGCAGCGGGCATAGCGGACGGGGTCACGGCAACCTTCGACTAGGTGATCTAGAGCTAGGCAGCGGAAGTAGCGGTGCTTCCTTAGTGTGGGAGGAGAAGTGTGAGAGCGTCGATGCGGAGTGGGGAGACGGCGAGGGGTTATATAGAGAAGGGGGAGAGGGTGCGGGTGGCTGTGATTGAGGGGGGAGGAGAGAAGGGCATCTCTATACGAGCTCGTCGGGTTGTGGTTGGAGTGCACGGGTGATATATCCGCCGTTAGGGCGTCTGGGTCCATTGCGTGTGACAGGGAGCGAGGGGGCGACGAGCAGTGGCGTGGTGACCGAGCGGCCGTCGTAGGCTGGGCAGGGGGATGTAGGCTTGATCATGAGGTCTAGATGCTGGTCATGGGTGGCGGGAGGGGACTGTGGCGACGGGCAGGCGTGCGGGCTCGTCGGTTTGTCGGTTCCCAAGGCGAGAGTCGCTGCATATATGCTCATCGGGGACACGCGTGGGGCGACAGGGGGCGGCGCGGACGTGCCCGGATTAGATGCGGGGCGGGCAAGCAACTCGTCCAAAATTGGCACAGACAGAGAGACAGAGAGAGGGTTCTGGGGGTTCGCACCAGCTCCATCCTCATGCGCCGAGGCAGGTGCAGCGTACGGATCTTTTGATAGATTTGGTGGGTCAGGGGGCGCCGCACCGCCATCATGATGCATGGGGTGGGCCAGCGGTGCATGCGCCGTAGGGGGGACGTGGTGCAAGCATGAGATCGCGGTGGGCTGCAACGTCATGCGGGTCTAGAGATGCCGACGCTCGAATGGGCCAAGAATGGATTCTGGTCGAGGGGGCAATGTAGGGTAAGCAAACTTAGTGTAATGATGGACAAAACGACTACAGTGAGCAACGGCTTGTTCGAGCTGGTCAAAGAGGAAGATCCGAAATCCTTCAAATTCTATGGACCCTAGGCTGAGGATTTGAATTTTAATTGATCGGGAGAGGACGCCAGACTTGTACACATGTTCATGAACTTTGACTGCTAGAAAATCTTGTTTGACCGAAAAGCAGTGGTTTAGGGCAGATTCTACTAATAGTTCATTAGGTCTAACCTTAGTAGGTAGGAAGGTGACCTAAAACAAATGCGTGTGATGGGCGTAATTTGCATGTGGTGTAAGCTGGCAAGAGCGAAGAACATTAAACATGTGATAGAAAAAGTTTATACCCGGCCGTTGACGATGCTCCTTTGAGAGAACAATAGTTGTGGACGCAGGTGGCAGCAGAGCAGGATCGGCTGCCGGCGGCGAGGATGACGTACGCCCGTTAGATGACGGCAAGGCCGTCCCCGGTGGTGAGCATGAAGCACGCCCCATAGGCACGGGCCAAGGGAAGCGAAGCAGGATGCCCAGCTTATGAAAGTCACCCATGGAAGTGATGAGCGCGGCAACGGCAGGCGAGGCCACTGTGAAGGAGAAGTAGGAATCTCCGTCATGCGTGACGTTGAATTGGTGGTGGGTCCGCCGAATAGGCAAGCTAGGATGAGACCCATCGTGATGGCGTCAAGGGCGAATGGGAACTGAATGCCGCGCGCATCCATGCGGCATCCATGCGGTTGGTTTGGTGGAGGCTGGGAGACGAGCGAGCGACATTGTGTCCAAGCTACGCTTTCAAAGTGAAGACTCGGATCCTCTGGATTTTGGAGCAGGTGAGTCAACGGCATGCATGTGGCAGTGTGGGGAGGAGAAGGTGGGATCGGAGGCAGAGTTCTCAAGAAAGAGAAGGAGTAAGCGCGGAAGCGAAGTGTGGATTGTGCGAGGATGATCTCTGGTATACGCGCAGAAGCCACATGGAAGCGATATACGAGGGGAGAGCATTGGGCAACGAAGAAGTCAGCGGCAGCACCGCCAAGAACAGCCTAGAGCAGGGCGGCGACGATAGTGGCATCAAGGCGACGGTTGGAGTGGTGTTGATGTAGAGCGGCGAAGCGAGGTGGATGGCGGGGGTGGTGATGTTGAGGCGGAGGTAGTATGAGGCATCATCCTCGAACTCCAAGCCCATGGCATTGCCACAGTCCAGGAAGCAGCGGAGCGCAACCTGCCCGGCTTTTACATAAGGCGGGTCGAAAAATGGCGATGGTGGAGGAGCTACTGTTGGGAGGAGTTCGTCGCCAAGATCGGTCAATGAATATCATCACAACAACTAGACGACGTCTTCAACTACTTAATGACGCAACTTGTCGTTGCTAGATGAGACCAATAAAGGTCAGGACGAGAGTTTTCACCTCTGTGCGTGAAGAGGTGTTCTCGTCAGAATCTTGATGATGGATCGTTCAATGGTCACTTCGGCTGGCACTTCACACGAGGGCCAAAAAGCACTAGTAGATTGGTGGTGCATCTTCTCGCCTTAGACCACCGCCAGGGCCGCCAGGTGGATGCCCATATCTCAGAGCAGGATTGGCCCCCGCCACTCCACATCGGTGTGGGTCACACTGTGGCATCCACCATACCACTGAAGTCGTTGCCATGGTGCTAGAAGCCGGCAGGAACCACTAATGCACCACTTGCTAATCAGCATCAGATCTGCCTCTGGCGCCTTGAACCTCCTCATGTGATTGTTGCTTCCACCAGACGAATAACCCCTCAGCGGAGACGAAGGACTTCCCGCCCCCACTTACACACACTTAATTTTTGCGATGTATTGCTCTGGACTAAAAACCACTTGATCAATCGAACATGATAGCATGAACCAATACCCGCAGCGGTCGCTTAATGCGATAAATAGACGCTGCAGTATTTATGCAGTTTGTATGCCGCACATCAGACCCACAAGAAAGGAGATGAGCTTCACAAAAGCAAGGGCTACGAACATGTTTCAGTTCAAAAAGAAGAAGAAAGGAGATGTTCTGTTATGTGCAATCTTCTGATGTACGTCATGTACAAGAATGACGAAGCCTTTGCTTTTATCAGTTTTCCAAGTTATTGGGCCATGAGTGTGAGAATTAAGAATCCACGCTGTTGGGCCTTCCAGGCATCTCTGGGCTGCTACGGTTGAAACAGCAGGGAACACGAGAGACAGGTACTCCCTCCAGTACCTCCTGTCCTTTTTATTTCGCATATAAAAATTATCTGAAGTCAAGCATCCTAAACTTTGACCATATTTCTATTTATATTTACCTACTATTAAAAAGAGGTGATATTCTTGGTTTCGTCCCGCTTCGTTTCATCCCGCTTCAATTAATTTCACGTAAGCTATTTGCATGGTTTCATTATTTGCCACCCGTTTGGCCCAACGGAGGAAGCCCATCTGAGGACGCACTGTAGCCCAGGTCCGGAGAGCTGGCAAAAGAAATTTGCCGACGGGAGGGTTCGATCACATAACCTGCCAACTGACCACGCACAGTTTGTCCAACTAACCTAGCTAGAGATACGAGATGATTTTTTTCCGTTGCAACGCACGGGCCTTTTTGCTATTATATTAAAAAAATGTCAACATCTACGATATTAAAGTTATATAATATGAAAATTAAATTCATGTTGCATCTAAGGATACTGATTTCATATTGTTAATGTTGGTGTTTTTTGCTACAAAGTTTATCAAACTTTATGAAGTTTGACTTCTGATAAATCTTATATGCAGAGTAAAAATAACCGGAGGGAGTATTTCTCAAAAAAGAAAATAAGACGTTTAGTACCACCTCACTAGCCAAAGGAAGCACAACGGCTGAAGATGTTATAAAAGTAGACCCAGGCTAATGTTTTGAAGCATACCTTTCTCGGCCTTTTGGCTAAGATCAAGTGTAGTATTTGTTCTTATCAGTTTAATATCTGATATGTGGGCCATGTGCCCACAACGATATTAAATTTATTTTTTGTGGGAAAGGTTCTCCATAGTGGCTTGCCATTAAGGCCCTCACGTGTCGCTTGGGCGTTGCACTACATCCCAAGGAAGGCGCACCCCAACCAATACGAATTAAACAATTCTTATTCTTTTGAAAAGAATAATTTTTAATCATGATAACAGTGCTGGTGCTTGTGACATGCACATGACTCATTGTACTCACTATTTTTTAGTGTTTAATTTTAATTTTTGATTGTTGTGCCTTCTTCGCTTGGCTTCCACCTCCTGGAGCATTCGTTGGGCAATAAAAGCTTAATGGACCCGATGCTTTGTTATTTGAATCAGTTGGATTTGTTTATACTCACATGAACTGTTTTTTTTTCTTGCTTGGTGCATCATCAAGCAGAAGACAAGAATTATTCAATCCTGTGTTCGCTTTCCAGCATTATCTAGAATAAATTTTGAATGAAGTGCATCTTAGGTCCTCAAACTATTTCAAAGGTGTCATGTAGGTCCGCAAACTATGAAAAGTGTCATCTAGGTCCTCAAAAATCCTTGAACTGTAATAAGTGTGTATATATGTGACACCTCCGAAATAGTTCAAGGACCTACATGACACCTTTGAAATAGTTTGAGGACCAGGATGACACACATATTGCACTTTGAGGACATGGATGACGATTTTCATACTTCGAGTACCTACGTGACACCTCTGAAATAGTTCGAGGACCTATGATGCACTTCGCTCATAAATTTGCCTATTAATGTGTCAGATTTTCGTGCTTTTGAATATTAGCAACTGATAGTTGTCTGTCTATTTAATGCAATAGAGTAGCACTGCACCACGAAGTCAAGAATGTATTTTACAATTTATTGTCCAATTCCTTGTACTGCTTAGCATCACAAGGCGATCTGAAATTGCAAAGGTACATGAAGCAAGTGGCAGCATATTTTTCTTGTGAAACTAGCGTGGAAACAAGAAGCTTATTCCAAGGGAGGCCCTTCGGTGATGTTCCAGAGTTAAGTTCTTACTTGAACAGTTAAATTTCAGCGTCAACTATATTCCCTCCGTTCCGAATTACTTGTCGCAGGTATGGATGTATCTAGATGTATTTTAGTTCTATATACATCCATTTCTGCAACGACGAGTAATTTGGAACGGAGGGAGTAGAACTCTACGTACGCAGTTTAGAGCACCTAGCGTGACAAAAATATGCAATTCAGCGTCATCAAGATTCAAGAGTTAAATTCAGAGTACCACAGTGTGCAGTATTTCCCAGCTGAACGGCAGAATGATAAAGGCCGCCCAGCATATTTCCAAATTCATCCGAGTTAGACTCAAATGTCTTAACAAAAGTAGACAAAGTGTAGAGGCAAACACACAGCCAAAATACAGTACATCCTAAACCACAGGAAGCAGTTTGATAACCTGCAAAGCAGAGACATTCAAACGTAGATCTTGGAAAGATGAATAGCCTTCAACTGGTCAGTGCAGACTGTGCAAACTCTTTCATGTGCTGAAGCAACTATATGCCAACGAGGTTCAGAATCATGGTGGCGGGTCCAGGTGTCTCCACTGATCCAGTAAAGACGCTGGCAACAACTGACAATGTGGTGGACAAGACTGTATGGCCTTGGTATGGGGCCGCTGGCACTGACGAAGTTTCCATCGCACAGCGGCGACCAGGTACCTCTGCCCAGATCATATTGCCACAGTCGGCCGCTGTTAGTTGGGTTGAGGACGGTGATGGAGTTCCCCTGAACGAATGGTAAGTTTCTGGAGTTGACGGCCATGCTCCAAGTGCCAATGAAGAGGGCATGGTCGCCGATGCTTGTCAATGGTGTGGCAGGGATTCCGAGCATGAGGTCAGCAAGCCGGATAACCACAAGCTGGGAGTGTCTGTCAGTATAGCCGACCAGAAGAAGTTCAGAATTGCACTCCACCAGGTAAGCCTTAGCCATCTGATTAGCTGGACATGTGGCGATCATTTGTGGCGGTGTAGACGGCCACGAGGAGGAACTGGAGCTATCTGGTGGATTGACGCGCATGATGTGTGAGGGTTTGTTTTTCCAGATCCTCACCGTGTAGAGGCTGCCACGGAATGGCAGTGCTGTCATCATGCCAGTCATCATCCAGCTTGTGTGAGTCCAGTGCTTGTCACCGGTGGATACGTACGCCATGCGCTCGGCGTGGCTGAGCGCGACCATGATGGTAATACTGCCACCCACATGGACGGAGACAGCCGCGTGGACCATCCGTAGTCGAAGATCATAAGGGCCATTCAGAAAGATCCCAAACTTACTCATGTACAAGCAGAGGGAGGCAAGGGGAGGAAACTCGGCAACATCACCGGTGAAGGGGTGGAGGAGGCAGATAACAGCATCCTTCTTGCGCTGCAGGAGAAGGAGGCCGTCAGGGCAGTCAAGCACGGAGTGGTCCTCGAAGCACGGGAGGTGCACGCGGATGAAGATGCCGGTGTAGATGTTGAGGAAGCAGATGTAGCCGCCTAATGCAGGGTGGCCGGGGTGAAGCCCGTTGCCCTCCGGAAACATCATCCATTGCCGTGGGTGAAAGCGCGGGTCTACCACGCCGCAGCCGCGCGGGCTAAGAGTGTTGGCACGCCACTGCTTGCACACTGCACGGAACCAGACGTAGTGCAGCAGGTCGCTAGAGAGTACCCGGTCAGCGATCAGCCTCAGCAAATCAGCATTCAGCGACTCCCAGCACAGGACATAGGCTTGTTGAGCGCCGCGCCCACTGCAACGGTGTTGGTTGGTGGCTATGCTTGCTCCAACACTTGTCATCCCGTTTCCCCCTGGGAAGGAATAAGACTTGTCAGCTGAGTTCTAACAAGTAGAAATATTATTACAATGCTACTAGTCAGAACTCAAACTTGCTCAATGACATTGCTTTAGTGCTATTTATGAAAATGCCACCCGTCATTTGTTTTCTTCTATTTTTGCCATGTACGGCACTACTGTTAAGTCAACGCACTTTGACACACTTCGGATGATCTGAAAATTGATAAGTTCGTCATACCCTTTGCGATGTTTAGGACTGCAAACTGTTGAAGGTTGTGAGCCAAAAGAAGCACAACAGCACCAGCACATCCACGGTCAGATTTTGACAACAGTCAGCCAGCATCTCTCGACAACACAGACACCAGTAAATAATCAATCCAATTTTTCCCAGATACGACTATAAGAAGAACAAAAATATTATCCAAACGGTTGTTGGAGTTTATGCGGCACTATAGCTAGGACTGCAAACGGTTGCAGGTTGTGAGCCAAAAGAAGCGCAATCACAATCAGATTCTGACAACAGATTCAGCCAACATCTCTCGACAACACAAACACCGGTAAATAATCAATTTGTTTTCGCTCACATATGACTACAAGCAGAACGCAACGGAAAACAAAATCTAGAACCTATCAGATTTTGCATCACAAACAAAAACATTATCCATCCATAACCTATACGATTTCGCTAACACAATAAGGGCCAATTCTTTTGAGGTATGGTTTATGCATAAGCTCATGTAAAATAAGCCTCAGATAATCTCCTGTGGAAATAAGTCCCTCAGAATAAGCCAGCTAGCTCCTTCCGGTTCCTATCCCTCCAGTTTAATTCTGATATACCCTATGAAAAGTCTGTAATGTCCATGTAATCTGTTCATACACTCATGGCAGTACATCATGAGTCCTACATAACCATGGCAATTCATAGTCTCATGGCAGTACTAATCTTGTTCATGGTCAGACCCACACTCATATAGCAACAAATACAAGAATTGCAGAAATTAAACAAGGTCAGACGCACACTATCTATTCTTCCTTCATGGCAGAACATCGTATACAAGCACAAAATTTGTTCATACACTCATATAGCAATAAATATATACACTCATATAGCAGCACTAATCTTGTTCATACACTAAAAAAAATTAACAGGCATTTACTGTCTCAAGACACCTGTACGCACACACGCATCAGTATACATGTTGTCCCAAATCTTTCAGTTCACTCGGTCTGCACGAACGATCTCCGCGCATTGCAAAATCGTACGCAAGGTTGACTGAAAAATTGCAATTGTAAGTTTGTAACTGAACGCATTGGACTGTAAATATGCAGTTGTGCAGACTTGTTGCCGAGGATCCGGTGGAGCGCGACGATGTGGTCCTCCTCCTGCTGCGAGAAGCAGCCGCGCTTGAGGTCGGGGCGGGAGTAGTTGATCCACCGCAGGCAGCAGCTCTTGCCGCAGCGGTTCAGCCCGGCCAGCCTGAGGAGTGAGCTCCAGCAGCCGACGACGTGGCGGTTGATGTGCGGCCGTCGCGCGGGACAGAGGAGGGGCGCGTCTACCCAGCACCGCCGGCGTCCATGTCGTCGGCTTGGAGAAAGGCGGCTGGAGGCGGGGCCGGGGGCGGCGGTGAAACCTAGGCAGACTGCAGAGGAGAGGGACGAGAGGAATACAGGGCGAGCTGCGCTACCCTATTTTTTCCTATCGTTCTGGGAGGACGCGGTGGCATTTTGGGCGTAATTCCGTATATGGAAGAAAAAATGTTATAATCTTCAATGGACATCACCAAATTTTGCTACATTATCGAGATACAATATCACTCTCAATTTCGTGAAATCATGAATCATTTTAAACTCGTGAACATATTTGAAATCGTGAATATTTTTTAAATTCATGAACACTTATACAAATTTTCGAACATTTCTAGAATCAAGAGCATTTTTTGAATTCATGAACATTCTATATTATTTGAAAATATTCTTTTAGAAATTGTGAACATTTTTGTAAACAATTTTCTTGAATCATCAAACATTTAGAACAACGGACATTTTTATGGGAATTGGTGGAACAATTTTTCAAATTCATGACATTTTTTATTTAACAAATATTTTTTGAAATGCATGATCATTTTTAGAATTAGGGAACATTTTTTGAATGAATAAATTATTTTGTAAGCCATGAACAATTTTTTAATTTCCAGGATATTTTTCCATTCATGAACTTTTTTTGAATTGGTGAAATTTTGTTCGACTTCATTAAAAAAATTAATACACAAACTTTCTAAAAAATCATAAACATTTTTTATTCCCCGAATATTTGTTTTCAGAATGTCGATTTTTTTGATAAGCAAACATTTCTTTATAAAATCATGAACATTTCTTGAATCCACAAACATTTTATGATTTATTAAACATTTTGTTTCAAAATTCTCATTTTTAAAAAAATTTGGAACTTTTTTAAGTACCAAATTATTTAAAGTGGAGAAAAATTAGAAGGAAGAGAAAATAAAAAATAAAAACGAAATTTGAAAAAGAGGTCGTCCAGACATGGGTCGTCCCAAACGGGCGCGCTGCTTCGTCTCGCAGCGCGCAAAGCGTAGTATAGGAGGTCCCTACTGCATGGGCCGGCCCAGGCGGAGGATTCCTCTGTGTGAAACTTTTTTTATCACTTATATGTGGCATTGATGGGTAATATTCTTTAGAGGTAATTTTCATGACGTACCGCCAGAAATAATAGCCCCTTTATTATTAGGTATAGATAAGAGCACCTACAAGGCTACAACCAAGGTCATCAAATTTTCGGCCCCTCAAAAGCACTCGGATGCATCCGCGAGCACTGACCAAGCACTCGTTAATTTGAGTCCTTCACATCCACACTCCTTATATCCCATACTCTATATTCATACTACTCATGCGACGTGAACGTAAATTACGTAGATCATTAGACAGATTATGAAACGGACATAGACATGTACATTCTGGTCACCAAAAGATCATAGACGAATCTCTCAAAGTTCACATAATCCACATACAATGGTCAGGTTCTAACTTGAGACATAAATAACTAGAAATTAACGACGGAGCCGGTGAAGATTCACCACTTCCTCGTCGGGCCTCTGCCCTCACTAGTAGAAAAAGTCTCATTTGTCCCGGTTCATAAGGCCCATTTGTCCCGGTTGAGGAATCGGGACTAAAGGGTTGGTACTAAAGCCCAAAACCTTTAGTCCCGGTTCGCCTACGAACTGGGACAAATGGGGCTCCACGTGGCAAATGGGCCTTGCCCAAGCAGGGGACCTTTTGTCCCGGTTGGTAGCACCAACCGGGACCAATAAGTGAAGAAAATATGTCCTAGAGGCAATAATAAAGTTGTTATTTATATTTCCTTATATCATGATAAATGTTTATTATTCATGGTAGAATTGTATTAACCAGAAACTTAGGACATGTGTGAATACATAAACAAACAGAGTGTCAGTAGTATGCTCTACTTGACTAGCTCGTTAATCAAAGATTGTTAAGTTTCCTAGCCATGGACAAAGAGTTGTCATTTGATAAGCAGGATCACATTATTAGAGAATGATGTGATTGACTTGACCCATCCGTTAGCTTAGCACGATGATCATTACAGTTTCATTGCTAATGCTTTCTTCATGACTTATACATGTTCCTCGGACTATGAGAGTATGCAACTCCCAAATACCGGAGGAACACCTTGTGCGCTATCAAACATCACAACGTAACTGGGTGATTATAAAGATGCTCTACAGGTGTCTCCGATGGTGTTTGTTGAGTTGGCATAGATCAAGATTAGGATTTGTCACTCCGAGTATCGGAGAGGTATCTCTAGGCCCTCTCGGTAATGCACATCACTATAAGCCTTGCAAGCAATGTGACTAATGAGTTAGTTACGGGATGATGCATTACAGAACGAGTAAAGAGACTTGTCGGTAACGAGATTGAACTAGGTATTGAGATACCGACGATCGAATCTCGGGCAAGTAACATATCGATGACAAAGGGAACAACGTATATCGTTATGCGGTTTGACCGATAAAGATCTTCGTATAATATGTAGGAACCAATATGAGCATCCAGGTTCCTCTATTGGTTATTGACTGGAGATGAGTCTCAGTCATGTCTACATAGTTCTCGAACCTGTAGGGTCCGCGCGCTTAACGTTCTATGACGATTTGTATTATGAATTATGTGATTTGATGACCGAATTTTGTTCGGAGTCCCGGATGAGACTGGGGACAGGACGAGGAGTCTTGAAATGGTCGAGACATAAAGATCGATATATTGGAAGGTTGTATTCGGACATTGGAAAGGTTCCGAGTGATTCGGGTATTTTTCGGAGTACCGGAGAGTTACGGGAATTTGTATTGGGCCTTAATGGGCCATACGGGAAAGGAAAGAAAGGCCTCAAGGGTGGTCGTGCCTGGACTGGTCCGAATTGGACCAGGGAAAGGGGGCGCCCCCTTCCTTCCTTCCTTCTCCTTCTCCCTTCCCTTTTTCCTATTCCATGTGGGAGGTGGAATCCTACTAGGACTAGGGAGTCCTAGTAGGACTCCACACTTTGGGCGCGCCCTATGAGGGCCGGCCTCCTCCTCCCTCCATCCTTTATATATGTGGCTAGGGGGCACCCCATAGACACACAAGTTGATCATTGATCCTTTAGCCGTGTGCGGTGCCTCCCTCCACCATAATCCACCTCGGTCATATCATCGTAGTGCTTAGCCGAAGCCCTGCGACGGTAGCATCATCATCACCGTCATCACGCCATGGTGCTGACGAAGCTCTCCCTCGACACTCAGCTGGATCGAGAGTTCGTGGGACGTCACCGAGCTGAATGTGTGCAGATCGTGGAGGTGCCGTACTTTCGGTACTAGGATCGGTCGATCGTGAAGACGTACGACTACATCAACCGCGTTGTCATAACGCTTCCGCTTACGGTCTACGAGGGTACGTGGACAACACTCTCCCCTATCATTGCTATGCATCACCATGATCTTGCGTGTGCACTAAACTATCAAGTAGATCAATAGCTCGCGATGTAGCTCCCTATTTATTTTTGATATGTTTCTAGAGAAAAACTATGTTGAAAGATGATAGTAGCAATGATGCGGACTAGGTTCGTGATCTGAGGATTATCCTCATTGCTGCACAGAAGAATTATGTCCTTGATGCACCGCTAGGTGACAGACCTATTGTAGGAGCAGATGTAGACGTTATGAACATTTGACAAGCTCGGTATGATGACTACTTGATAGTTTAGTGCACCATGCTTTACGGCTTAGAACCAGGACTTCAAGAATGTTTTGAACGCCACAGAGCATATAAGATGTTCCAAGAGTTGAAATTTGTATCTCATACTCATGCCCGTGTCAAGAGGTATGAGACCTTTGACAGTACTTTGCCTACAAGATGGAGGAGAATAGCTCAACGAGTGAGCATGTGCTCAGAATGTCTGAGTACTACAATCACTTGAATCAAGTGGGAGTTAATCTTCCCGATAAGATAGTGATTGACAGAGTTCTCTAGTCACTATCACCAAGTTACTAGAACTTTGTGATGAACTATAATATTCAAGGGATAACGGAAATGATTCCCAAAGCTCTTCGCGATGCTGAAATCGGCGAAGGTAGAAATCAAGAAAAAGTATCAAGTGTTGATGGTTGACAAGACCACTAGTTTCAAGTAAAAGGGCAATGGAAAGCAAGGGAACTTCAAGAAGAATGGCAAGCAAGTTGCCACTCCCATGACGAAGCCCAAAGCTAGACCAAAGCCTGAAACTGAGTGCTTCTACTACAAAGGAAATGATCACTAGAAGTGGAACTGCCCTAGATACTTGGCGGATAAGAAGGATGGCAAAGTGAACAAAGGTATATTTGATATACATTTTATTGATGTGTACTTTACTAGTGTTTGTAGCAAACCCCTCGGTATTTGATACTAGTTCAGTTGCTAAGAGTAGTAACTCGAAATGGGAGTTGCAAAATAAACAAAGACTAGTTGAGGACGAGGTGACGATATGTGTTGGAAATGATTCCAAGGTTGATAAGATCATCATCGCACACTCCCTTTACCTTCGGGATTAGTGTTGAACCTAAAATAAATGTTATTTGGTGTTTGCGTTGAGCATAATATGATTGGATCATGTTTATTGCAATACGATTATTCATTTAAGTCAAAAAATAATTGTTATTCTATTTACATGAATAAAACCTTTTGTGGTCGTACACCCAAGGTGAATGGTTTATTGAATCTCGATCGTGCGATACACATATTCATAATATTGAAGCCAAAAGATGCAAACTTAATAATGATAGTGCAACCTATTTGTGGCACTGCCGTTTAGGTCATATTGGTGTAAAGCGCATAAAGAAACTCCATGCTGATGGACTTTTGGAATCACTTGATGATTGCGAACCATGCCTCATGGGCAAGATGACTAAGACTGTGTTCTCCGGAACAATGGAGCGAGCAACTGACTTATTTGAAATAATACATACTGATGTATGCGATCCGATAAGTGTTGAGGCTCGGGGTGGGTATCGTTATTTTCTGACCTTCACAGATGATTTGAGCATATATGGGTATATCTACTTAATGAAACATAAGTCTGAAACATTTGAAAAGTTCAAAGAATTTCAGAGTGAAGTGGAAAATCATCGTAACAAGAAAATAAAGTTTCTACGATCTGATCACGGAGGCGAATATTTGAGTTACGAGTTTGGTCTTCATTTGAAACAATGTGGAATAGTTTCGCAACTCACGCCACCTTGAACACCATAGCATAATGGTGTGTCCGAACGTTGTAATTGTACTTTATTAGATATTGTGTGATCTATGATGTCTCTTACCGATTTACCACTATTGTTTTGGGGTTATGCATTAGAGACAGTTGCATTCACGTTAAATAGGGCACCATCTAAATCCGTTGAGATGACGCCGTATGAACTATGGTTTGGCAAGAAACCAAAATTGTCATTTCTTAAAGTTTGGGGTTTCGATGCTTATGTGAAAAACTTTCAAACTGATAAGCTCGAACCCAAATCGGAGTAGTGTGTCTTCATAGGATACCCAAAAGAAATTGTTGGGTACACCTTCTATCACAGATCCGAAGGCAAGATATTTTGTTGCTAAGAATGGATCCTTTCTAGAGAAGGAGTTTCTCTCGAAAGAAGTGAGTGGGAGGAAAGTAGAACTTGATGAGGTAATTGTACCTTCTCCCGAATTGGAAAGTAGTTCATCACAGAAATCAGTTCCAGTGATTTCTACACCAATTAGTGAGGAAGCTAATGATGATGATCATGAAACTTCAGATCAAGTTACTACTGAAACTCGTAGGTCAACCAGAGTACGGTCCGCACCAGAGTGGTATGGTAATCCTGTTCTGGAAGTCATGTTACTAGACCATAACGAACCTACAAACTGTGAGGAAGCGATGATGATCCCAGATTCTGCAAAATGGCTTGAGGCCATGAAATCTGAGATGGGATCCATGTATGAGAACAAAGTATGGACTTTGATTGACTTGCCCGATGATCGGTGAGTCATTGAGAATAAATGGATCTTCAAGAGGAAGACAAACGATGATAGTAGTGTTACTATCTACAAAGCTCGAATTGTCCCAAAATGTTTTCAACAAGATCAAGGTGTTGACTACGATGAGATTTTCTCACTCATATTGATGCTTAAAAGTCTGTCCGAATCATGTTAGCAGTTGCCGCATTTTATGAAATCTGGCAAATGGATGTCAAAACTGCATTCCTTAATGGATCTCTTAAAGAAGATTTGTATATGATGCAACCAGAAGGTTTTGTCAATCCTAAAGGTGCTAACAAAGTGAGCAAGCTCTAGCGATCCATCTATGGACTGGTGCAAGCATTTCGGAGTTGGAATATATGCTTTGATAAAGTGATCAAAGCATATGGTTTTATACAGACTTGCGGTGAAGCCTGTATTTACAAGAAAGTGAGTGGGAGCACTACAACATTTCTGATAAGTATATGTGAATGACATATTGTTGATCTAAAATAATATAGAATTTTCTGGAAATCATAAAGGGGTGTTTGGAAGGAGTTTTTCAAAGAAAGACCTCGATGAAGCTACTTACATATTCAGCATCAAGATCTATAGAGATAGATCAAGACACTTGATATATTTTCAATGAGTACATACCTTGACAAGATTTTGAAGTAGTTCAAAATAGAACAGTCAAAGAAGGAGTTCTGGCCTTTGTTGCAAGGTGTGAAGTTGAGTAAAGACTCAAAACCCAACCATGACAGAAAATAGAAAGAGAATGAAAAGTCATTCCCTATGCCACAGTCATAGGTTCTATAAAATATGCTATGCTGTGTACCAGACCTATTGTGTACCTCACCATAAGATTGGCAAGAGGGTACAATAGCGATCCAGGAGTCGATCACTGGACAACGGTCAAAAATATCCTTAGTGGAATAAGGAAATGTTTCTCGGTTATGGAGGTGACAAAGAGTTCGTCGTAAAGAGTTACATCGATGCAAGCTTTGACACCGATCTGGATGACTCTAAGTCTCGATCTAGATACATATTAAAAGTGGGAGCAATTAGCTAGAGTAGCTCCGTGCAAAGCATTGTAGACATAGAAAATTTGCAAAATACATACGGCTCTGAATGTGGCAGACCTGTTGACTAAATTTCTCTTACAAGAAAAACATGATCACTCTTTGGGTGTTAATCACATAGCGAACTAGATTATATACTCTAGGAAACCCTTTGGGTATTAGTCACATGGAGATGTGAACTAATCACATAAAGATGTGAACTATTCGTGTTAAATCACATGACGATGTGAACTAGATTATTGACTCTAGTGCAAGTGGGAGACTAAAGGAAATATGCCCTAGAGGCAATAATAAAGTTGTTATTTATATTTCCTTATATCATGATAAGTTTTTATTATTCATGGTAGAATTGTATTAACCGAAAACTTAGTACATGTGTGAATACATAAACAAACAGAGTGTCACCAGTATGCCTCTACTTGACTAGCTCGTTAATCAAAGATGGTTAAGTTTCCTAGCCATGGACAAAGAGTTGTCATTTGATAAGCGGGATCACATCATTAGATAATGATGTGATTGAATTGACCCATCTATTAGCTTAGCACGATGATCGTTACAGTTTCATTGCTAATGCTTTGTTCATGACTTATACATGTTTCTCAAACTATGAGATTATGCAACTCCCGAATACCGGAGGAACACCTTGTGTGCTATCAAACGTCACAACGTAACTGGGTGATTATAAAGATGCTCTACAGGTGTCTCCGATGGTGTTTGTTGAGTTGGCATAGATCAAGATTAGGATTTTTCACTCCGAGTATCGGAGAGGTATCTCTGGGCCCTCTCGGTAAGGCACATCACTATAAGCCTTGCAAGCAATGTGACTAATGAGTTAGTTACGGGATGATGCATTACAAAACGAGTAAAGAGACTTGCTGGTAATGAGATTGAACTAGGTATTGAGATACCGATGATCGAATCTCGGGCAAGTAACCTACCGATGACAAAGGGAACAACGTATATCGTTATGCGGTTTGACCGATAAAGCTCTTCGTATAATATGTAGGAACCAATATGAGCATCGAGGTTCCGTTATTGGTTATTGACTGGAGATGAGTCTCGGTCATGTCTACATAGTTCTCGAACCCATAGGGTCCGCACGCTTAACGTTCTGTGACGATTTGTATTATGAATTATGTGATTTGATGACCGAAGTTTGTTCGGAGTCCCGGATGAGATTGGGGACATGAAGAGGGGTCTTGAAATGGTCGAGACGTAAAGATCGATATATTGAAGGCTATATTGGGACATCGGAAAGGTTTCGAGTGATTCGGGTATTTTTCAGAGTACCGAAGAGTTATGGGAATTCGTATTGGGCCTTAATGGGCCATACAGGAAAGGAGAGAAAGGCCTCAAGGGTGGCCGCGCCTGGACTGGTCCGAATTGGACTAGGGAAAGGGGGCGCCCCCTTCCTTCCTTCTCCTTCTCCCTTCCCTTTTTCCTACTCCATGTGGGAGGTGGAATCCTACTAGGACTAGGGAGTCCTAGTAGGACTCCACACTTTGGGCGCGCCCTATGAGGGCCAGCCTCCTCCTCCCTCCATCCTTTATATACGTGGCCAGGGGGCACCCCATAGACACACAAGTTGATCAATGATCCCTTAGCCGTGTGCGGTGCCCCCCTCCACCATAATCCACCTCGGTCATATCATCGTAGTGCTTAGGCGAAGCCCTGCGATGGTAGCATCATCATCACTGTCATCACGCCGTCGTGCTGACGAAGCTCTCCCTCGCCACTCAGCTAGATCGAGAGTTCGTAGGACGTCACCGAGCTGAACGTGTGCAGATCATGGAGGTGCCGTACTTTCGGTACTAGGATCAGTCGATCGTGAAGACGTACGACTACATCATCTGCGTTGTCATAACTGAAGGAAATATACCCTAGATGCAATAATAAAGTTATTATTTATTTCCTTATATCATGATAAATGTTTATCATTCATGCTAGAATTATATTAACCAGAAACATGATACATGTGTGAATACATAGACAAACAGAGTGTCACTAGTATGCCTCTACTTGACTAGCTCGTTGATCAAAGATGGTTATGTTTCCTAGCCATAGACATGAGTTATCATTTGATTAACGGGATCACATCATTAGGAGAACTTATACATGTTCCTATGACTATGAGATTATGCAACTCCCGTTCACCGGAGGAACACTTTGTGTGCTACCAAACGTCACAACGTAACTGGGTGATTATAAAGGTGCTCTACAGGTGTCTCCCAAGGTACTTGTTGAGTTGGCGTATTTCGAGATTAGGATTTGTCACTTTGATTGTTGGAGAGGTATCTCTGGGCCCACTCGGTAATGCACATCACTATAAGCCTTGCAAGCATTGTAACTAATGAGTTAGTTGCAGGGTGATGTATTACGAAATGAGTAAAGTGACTTGCCGGTAACGAGATTGAACTAGGTATTGAGATACCGACAATCAAATCTCGGGAAAGTAACATACCGATGACAAAGGGAACAATGTATGTTGTTATGCGGTTTGATCGATAAAGATCTTCGTAGAATATGTGGGAGCTAATATGAGCATCCAAATTCCTCTATTGGTTATTGACTGGAGACGTGTCTCGGTCATGTCTACATAGTTCTCGAACCCATAGGGTCCGCACGCTTAAAGTTCGGTGACGATTGGTATTATGAGTTTTTGTGTTTTGATGTACCGAAGGTAGTTTGGAGTCCCTGATATGATCATGGACATGACGAGGAGTCTCGAAATGGTCGAGGCGTAAAGATCGATATATTGGACGACTATGTTCGGACACCGGAAGGTTTCGGACATATACCGGAGTACCGGGGGGTTACCGGAACCCCCGGGGGGCTTAATGGGCCTACATGGGCCTTAGTGGAAATAGAGGGCAGCAAGGGAAGTGTGGGGCGCGCCCCCAAGGCCCAAACCAAATTGGTTTAGGGCAAGGGGTGCCGGCCCCCTCTTTCCTTCTCCTCCTCTCCCTTTCCTTCCCCCTCTCCTACTCCTACTAGGAAAGGGAGGAGTCCTACTCCTAGTGGGAGTAGGACTCCCCCTCTCCCTGGCCGGCCGCCTCCTCCCCTTGCTCCTTTATATACGGTGGCAGGGGGCACCCCATAGACAATACAATTGATCATTGATCTCTTAGCCATGTGCGGTGCCCCCTCCACCATAATCCACCTCGATCATATCGTAGCGGTGCTTAGGCGAAGCCCTGCGTCGGTAGCATCATCATCACCATCACCACGCCGTCGTGCTAACGAAACTCTCCTATGAAGCTTTGCTGGATCGGAGCTCGCAGGACGTCATTGAGTTGAACGTGTGCAGAACTCGGAGGTGCCATGCGTTCGATACTTGGATCGGTCGGATCGTGAAGACGTATGACTACATCAACCGCGTTGTGCTAACGCTTCCGCATTCGGTCTACGAGGTACGTGGACAAACTCTCCCCTCTCGTTGCTATTTTCGGATCATGGGTTCCGGCAAAACCCTCGAGGTTCGAACACTGGGGTGCGCGTGAAGGTTTTCTCCTTATCGATCCACGCCCTAGCTCGCTAAGATCTCGCGGATGAACTCGACGAACTCACAAGACAAAGACACAAGATTTATACTGGTTTGGGCCACCGTTGTGGTGTAATACCCTACTCCAGTGTGGTGGTGGTGGATTGTCTCTTGGGCTGATGATGAACAGTACAAGGGGAAGAACAGCCTCCTGAGGTTGAGGTGTTCTTGTGCTTGGTGCACTTGTGTGGTTGGGGATGATCTTGATGATCCGTCCTCGTCTCGGTCCTCTCTTTACTGTGGTGGCTAGTTCTACTTATATAGGCCCTGGTCCTCTCCCCAAATATTGAGGGGGAAGGGAGCCAACAATGGCCAATTTGAAAGGGGACAACTAGTACATCTTATCCTGACAAAAGTGGTCTTCACCTGCAAAAGGCTCTGGTGGTGACGCCGTCTTGGGCTCCATGGTGACCTCCATCTTGCCGTCCTGCTGGTCTTGGTACCATTGCACCGATATGGAAACCTTTCATTGATGCCTTGGTACTCCGTGCCTACGCTTGCCCCCTTGGCACCAAAGAGGAAGCAAGGACACTACGCGCGCTGGCGCCCACCTGGTCTCGATCGTCATGGCTCATGTCATGAGGACCTCGCAAGGTTTGCCTTGCCTTGATCTCTCCGCCCCTCGCGAGCCTGCCTGGCGAGGCTGCTCTTGAGGAGGTCTTGCGTCGTCCACCTCGTGAGGCTTGGCCCCTTGTGAGGGTCTTGAATACCTTGCCAATGAAGATGGGCCGTACAGACCTGCTAGCTCAGCCACGCCGTGGGCCGCAGGTAGGCAAGTCTTGGGACCTCCATTCCCAGAACGCCGATAGTAGCCCCCGGGCCCAAGGTGTGCTCGGGCTTGGCTTCGAGGCGAAGCGAAAGGTCAAGCGCGGAGCGCTGTGGGCCCCAAAAGCCTGCGGCCTCGGTTGACGCGTGACGATTGATTGGACGTGGGTGTCTCTGCTTCCCCACGCTGCCTTGGAATCTGCCTGGCTATCCGGCCCCCGCAACCTACACAGTTATTCTTCCATCGCCCACGCCTTGCTTCCCCAGTCCCTCTGCTTCCTCGAGACTCTGCTCCTCCTCTCCAATCTGACATGCGCTCCGCCTACTTCATTGCCATGGCGCCGAAACAAGCAGACAAGGGGAAGAAGCCTTTGTCTTCGCCAAGTGCGCCTCTAGCCGCCGAGCCTGCAGTCGGTCGATCCTTAGTGCTCGACGACGAGGCCATGGACAAGGTGCGTCCCATGCTCACCACCAGTTTCAACGAGTGGGGGAGACGGTGGCTTGGCCTGCGTCTCATGCTCGCACTGCTCGGGCAGCCACCGAGGTCCCAATATTCATCGATGCCCTTTGGGCAGGCCTGATTCCCCCTTTCTCCGCCTTCTTCAACGCGGTGCTTGAACATTACCAGATTCATATGCTGCATCTCCACCCCCAATCCGTGACTCTCCTTGCCGTCTTCGCCTTCGTGTGTGAAGCCATGGTGGCCATCGCTCCTTCCGTGGCCCTTCTCCACCATTTCTTCTCATTGCATTTGACTGATCCCCGGCAAAGCTCGGGGTGCGTGAGCTTCCAGGCCGTGGCCACGACGGCGGGCGCGGGGAACGACTTCGAGCTTCCTCCCTCCACGAGCGAGTTTCATACACGGTGGGTATTTGTCGACGCTGGCGTGCTTAGCCCTCTGCTCTGATAACCCACAAGTATAGGGGATTGCAACAGTTTTCGAGGGTAGAGTATTCAACCCAAATTTATTGATTCGACACAAGGGGAGCCAAAGAATATTCTCAAGTATTAGCAGCTGAGTTGTCAATTCAACCACACCTGGAAACTTAATATCTGCAACAAAGTATTTAGTAGCAAAGTAATATGATAGTAGTGGCAACGGTAGCAAAAGGTAATGGTAGCAAAAGTAATGTTTTTGGTATTTTGTAGTGATGATAGCAATAGCAACGGAAAAGTAAATAAGCGAAGAATCAATATATGAAAAGCTCGTAGGCAATGGATCGGTGATAGAGAATTATGCCGGATGCGGTTCATCATGTAACAGTCATAACCTAGGGTGACACAGAACTAGATCCAGTTCATCAATGTAATGTAGGCATGTATTCCGAATATAGTCATACATGCTTATGGAAAAGAACTTGCATGACATATTTTGTCCTACCCTCCTGTGGCAGCGGGGTCCTAATGGAAACTAAGGGATATTAAGGCCTCCTTTTAATAGAGTACCGGACCAAAGCATTAATACATAGTGAATACATGAACTCCTCAAACTACGGTCATCACCGGTAAGTATCCCGATTATTGTCACTTCGGGGTTAACAGATCATAACACATAATAGGTGACTATAGACTTGCAAGATAGGATCAAGAACTCTCATATATTGATGAAAACATAATAGGTTCAGATCTGAAATCATGGCACTCGGGCCCTAGTGACAAGCATTAAGCATAGCAAAGTCATAGCAACATCAATCTCAGAACATAGTGGATACTAGGGATCAAACCCTAACAAAACTAACTCGATTACATGATAAATATCATCCAACCCATCACCGTCCAGCAAGCCTACGATGAAATTACTCACGCACGGCGGTGAGCATCATGAAATTGGTGATGGAGGATGGTTGATGATGACGATGGCGACAGATTCCCCTCTCCGGAGCCCCGAACGGACTCCAGATCAACCCTCCCGAGAGGTTTTACGGCTTGGCAGCGGCTCCGTATCGTAAAATGCGATGAATCCTTCTTCTTTATTTTTTCTCCCTGAAAGCAAATATATAGAGTTGGAGTAGCTCCAGGGGGCCCACGAGGCAGGGCGAGCGCCCTAGGGGGGCAGGTGCGCCCCCCACCCTCGTGGCTAGGGTGTGGGCCCCCTGGTTCATCTTTTGCAAGGATTTTTATTATTTTCGAAATGATGTTCCGTGAAGTTTCAGGTCATTCCGAGAACTTTTGTTTCTGCACATAAATAACACCATGGCAATTCTGCTGAAAACAGCGCCAGTCCGGGTTAGTTCCATTCAAATCATGCAAGTTAGAGTACAAAACAAGGGCAAAAGTGTTTGGAAAAGTAGATACGACGGAGACGTATCAACTCCCCCAAGCTTAAACCTTTGTGAGGGAGTCCTGGATTAGGGGGTGTTCGGATAGCCGAACTATACCTTCAGGCCGGACTCCTGGACTATGAAGATACAAGATTGAAGACTCTGTCCCGTGTCCGGAAGGGACTTTCCTTGGCGTGGAAGGCAAGCTTGGTGATATGGATGTTCAAATCTCCTACCATTGTAACCGACTCTATGTAACCCTAACCCTCTCCGGTGTCTATATAAATCAGAGGGTTTTAGTCCGTAGGACAACATACACATCAACAATCATACCATAGGCTAGCATCTAGGGTTTAGCCTCTCTGATCTCGTGGTAGATCTACTCTTGTACTACCCATATCATCAATATTAATCAAGCAGGACGTAGGGTTTTACCTCCATCGAGAGGGCCCGAACCTGGGTAAAACTTCGTGTCCCTTGCCTCCTGTTACCATCTGGCCTAGACGCACAGTTCGGGACCCCCTACCCGAGATCCGCTGGTTTTGACACCGACATTGGTGCTTTCATTGAGAGTTCCTCTGTGTCGTCGCCATCAGGAAGGATGCCTCGCCCCGTCTTTAAAGACGGCACCGTTGCTAAGGGAGCTTTGGCTGTCGGCCAAACCCTCCGGCTAGGTGGTTTTCTTATGACCACCTATTCGGCTTCTGCGCCGACGATGACCTCTCGAGCCATCGAAAACAATCTTCATGTCAACTCGGAACTTGCCGAGAAGTTAGATCCAATAGAGCTTTCCTCCATAAATGAGCTCTTGGATCACTTCGCCGCCCTAGGAGTCGCTACGGATTACGACCAGATTGGGCCTAAAACCGATCTGAGAGAGATTAACTCTCCCAAGCCACCCATCATGTTGCCGTGGTAGAGGGACAATGCGGCGACCCTTCATCCATCTTAAGGACTCGCTACGTCCGGATTCCCGATCCCTCCAAGCCAGATGTCCGCGGAGGGGAGGATATCACTCAAGACCTGAACCTAGAATCAGGCGACGGACTGGATTCATTGGACCACATCCAGGAATCCAAATTTTCGAGTTCGGAAATTCCTCGGCCTCCGAACCTCAGAAGGGGTAAGGCTTCGGATTTAATTCCACCCACCAACCCGAACATTAGCGATCAATCCCAAATCGGGCAAGAGCCCAAAGAAACAGTACATCATTACTGGGCCAGATTCCTCCTGGTTATGAACATGATAAAGGGCTGCCGCGAGGAAGACGCAATTTCATTCTTCTGCAATAATTGCACGGACAAGGGAATACTCAACGCAATAAGTCGCTGGGATATTACACGCTTCGCTGACTTAGCATCCATAGTACGAAAGTACTGTGTGATGGAAAGCGCCCGGGAAACTAAAACAAAATTTTGGGACAATCCGGCCCTTAAGGCAAGCCCAGTCCGAAATAAAAGGGTGCATCATCACCCGAGTCAAACACCAAAAGGCAAAAACCCTCTACAGGGCATGGAACCGTACTGGAAGGATGGCTTAATGGACCCTGTAAAATTCATAGTACAGATTACGCCACACCAACTCACAGCCTTAGAGCATGTTGGATACTCCAGCAGGTGGCCAAAATTGGCGAAAACCTCCTAATTCTGGAGGCCACAGAAAGCCACCCCAGAGACACCAATACAGTATTAACAGTCTTCGAGACCTTCGCATCAAATAATATGTGAAAAAGGACACTCCAAAGCCTTGCCGAAGTCTACCAAGTAGCAACAATAAACCCATGGAGTGACACGGCCATCACCTTTAATGCCAGTGATGAACCTAAATTCCGAACAGCCCGAGCACCAGCTGCATTGGTCCTCAGTCCAATAGTGGACGGCTTTCGTCTTACCAAGGTACTCATGGACGGCGGCAGCGGATTGAACCTCATTTATGAGGAAACACTTCAAAAAATGGATATAGACTGGAACCGCATCACGCGAAGCAGCACAACCTTTAGAGGAATAATCCCCAGTCGGGAAGCGCGCTGTACAGGAAAAATCACACTAGATGTGGTGTTCGGCACGCCGGACAATTACAGGTCCGAAGAGGTCACGTTCCATGTGGCCCCGTTCAGCAGCGGTTATCACGCTTTGCTAGGGCGGGAAGCATTCACAATCTTCTAAGCAATACCCCATTACGGGTACATGAAGCTCAAGATGCCCGGGCCTAACGGGATCATCACTCTCGCTAGTGATCCAGACATAGCACTCCGCGCCGAAAACAAGACAGCCGCACTGGCCCTCGAGGCACTATCCGAAGCCCTAGCGGCTGAGGAGCTGACTGCGCTGCGCTCCATGGTGAATAGGGACGATGTGGTACTCGACAAAAGATCCAAATCCACCTCCTTTAAACCAGCGGACGAAATAGTCAAATTCCAAGTCCATCCAACGGACGCCAATAAAACAGCTTCCATCGGGGCACAGTTAAACCCTGATGTCGACGCCGCATTGCGAGAGTTCCTACGAGAGAACTGGGACATTTTCGCCTGGCACCCTTCAGACATGCTAGGAATCCCACACAGGCTGGCCGAGCACAACTTAAATATCCAAACAGGATTCAAACCTGTCAAACAGGCTCTCCGGCGTTTTTCCGAACCTAAGAGACAGGCTATGGGTGAGGAGCTAGCAAAGCTATTAGAGGCCGGATTCATCAGAGATATAAAACATCCGGACTGGCTAGCAAACCTGGTGATGGTTGATACGTCTCCAACGTATCTATAATTTTTGATTGCTCCATGCTACTTTATCTACAGTTATTGGGCTTTATTTTCCACTTTTATATTATTTTTGGGACTAACCTATTAACCGGAGGCCTAGCCCAGAATTGCTGTTTTTTGCCTATTTCAGTATTTCGAGGAAACAGAATATCAAACGGAGTCCAAACAGAATGAAACCTTTGGGAACATGATCTTCTCACCGAACGTGATCCAGGAGACTTGGACCCTACTCCAAGAAGTTTCCGGGGAGGTCACGAGGGTGGAGGGCGCGCCCCCCTGGACGCGCCCCCTGCCTCGTGGGCCCCTCGGAGCTCCACCGACGTGCTCCTTCCTCCTATATATACCTACGTACCCCCATTAGACCAAAGACGGAGCCAAAAACCTAATTCCACCGCCGCAACTTCCTGTATCCACGAGATCCCATCTTGGGGCCTGTTCCGGAGCTCCGCCGGAGAGGGCATCCATCAGGGAGGGCTTCTACATCAACACCATAGCCCTTCTGATGAAGTGTGAGTAGTTTACTTCAGACCTTCGGGTCCATAGCTAGTAGCTAGATGGCTTCTTCTCTCTTTTTGGATATCAATACAATGTTCTCCCCCTCTCTCATGGAGATCTATTTGATGTAATCTTCCTTTTGCGGTGTGTTTGTTGAGACCGATGAATTGTGGGTTTATGATCCAACTTATCTATGAATAATATTTGAATCTTCTCTGAATTCTTTTATGTATGATTGAGTTATCTTTGCAATTCTCTTCGAATTATCCGTTTGGTTTGGCCAACTAGATTGGTAGTTCTTGCAATGGGAGAAGTGCTTAGCTTTGGGTTCAATCTTGCGGTGTCCTTACTCAGTGACAGAAAGAGTTGCAAGGCACGTATTGTATTGTTGCCATCGAGGATAACAAGATGGGGTATTTATCATATTGCATGAATTTATTCCTCTACATCATGTCATCTTGCTCAAGGCGTTACTCTGTTTTAACTTAATACTCTAGATGCATGCTGGATAGCGGTTGATGAGTGGAGTAATAGTAGTAGATGCAGGCAGGAGTCGGTCTACTTGTCAGGACGTGATGCCTATATACATGATCATACCTAGATAACCTCATAACTATGCTCAATTCTATTAATTGCTCAACAGTAATTTGTTCACCCACCGTAGAATATCTATGCTCTTGAGAGAAGCCACTAGTGAAACCTATGGCCCCCGGGTCTATTCTCATCATATCAATCTCCATTACTTTATTTTACTTGTTTTGCTTTTAATTTTCACTTTGCATCTTTATACCAAAAATACCAAAAATATTATCTCTATCAGATCTCACTCTCGTAAGTGACCGTGAAGGGATTGACAACCCCTAAGCGTTGGTTGCGAGTTGCTACCGTTTTGTGCAGGTACGAGGGACTTGCGCGTGACCTCCTACTGGATTGATACCTTGGTTCTCAAAAACTGAGGGAAATACTTACGCTACTGTGCTGCATCACCCCCTCCTCTTCGGGGAAAACCAACGCTAGCTCGAGACGTAGCAAGAAGGATTTCTGGCGCCGTTGCCGGGGAGGCCTACGCCAAGTCAAGTCAAGATTTACTCTCCCGTCAACGAGCCATTTCTGGCGCCGTTGCCGGGGAAGCCTACGCAAAAGTCAACATACCAAGTACCCATCACAATCTCTATCTCTCGCATTACATTATTTGCCATTTGCCTCTCGTTTTCCTCTCCCCCACTTCACCCTTGCCGTTTTATTCGCCCTCTCTTTCCCTTTGCCTTTTGTTTGCTCGTGTGTTAGTTTGCTTGCTTGTTCATCACGATGGCCTTACCTAATTTTGGTGATCTTCACCTTAAAAGGCTAGAAGATATCGAAAACGATGTCAGGAAGTTTATGGTCTTGCAATTTGAGCATAATAATTTATTTAGAAACGAGCTTAAGGAACAAAAGAGTTATATGAGTTATATGAATAAAGAGCTCGATGATATGTCCAAAGAATTTGATGGTGTAAGAGCCCAAATTGCTCATCTTGAAAAAATGACCGCTGAAATTTCGGATATGCAAGCCACCTTAGTCAATAAGATGGACGCTAAACCAAATTCCTATGAAAATCAAGATGAAGATCTGAAAGTTATTGATGTGTCCCCTATTAAATCGTTGTTTTGCAATATGAATCTTGATGAATCTGATTATGATCTTCCCTTACCTAGAAGGCGTTCTAAGAATTCTGAGTTTTTAGATCCTGATGATGAAATTGATACAAAAGGGATTGAAAGAAATAAAAATCTAGATATTGCTAAACCCACTAATTTGGATCTCAAGGAATTTAACTATGAAAATTGCTCTTTAATTGATTGTATTACCTTGTTGCAATCCATGTTAAATTCTCCTCATGCTTATAGTCAAAATAAGGCCTTTACCGAACACATTGTTGACGCCTTAATGCAATCTTATGAAGAAAAGCTTGAGTTGAAAGTTTCTATCCCTAGAAAACTCCATGATGAGTGGGAACCTACAATTAAGATTAAAATTAAAAATCATGAGTTTCATGCTTTGTGTGATTTGGGTGCTAGTGTCTCTACTATCCCCAAAGCTTTGTGTGATTTGCTAGATTTCCGTGACTTTGATGATTGCTCTCTAAACTTGCATCTTGTGGATTCCACTATTAAAAAGCCTATGGGAAGAATTAATGATGTTCTTATTGTTGCAAATAGGAATTATGTGCCCGTAGATTTTATCGTTCTTCATATAGATTGCAATCCTTCATGTCCTATTTTTCTTGGTAGACCTTTCCTTAGAACGATTGGTGCAATTATTGATATGAAGGAAGGGAATATTAAATTCCAATTTCCCTTAAAGAAGGGCATGGAACACTTTCGTAGAAAAAAAATAAAATTACCATATGAATCTATCATGAGAGCCACTTATGGATTGCCTACCAAAGATGGCAATACCTAGATCTATCCTTGCTTTTATGCCTAGTTAGGGGCGTTAAACGATAGCGCTTGTTGGGAGGCAACCCAATTGTATTTTGTGTTTTTGTTTTTGGTTATGTTTAGGAATAAATAATCCATCTAGATTCTGTTTAGATGTGGTTTTATCTTTTAATTAGTGTTTGTGCCAAGTTAAACCTATTAGATCTTCTTGGAAGATAGTTATTTGATCTTGCTGTAATTTCCAGAATCTTTGCGCTCAGTGCCCGAATTGTAAAAAATCACCAGAACGTGATAAAATAGTGATTCCAATTGCTACTGATCAATAAACAAATTTCCCAGGTGGTCTAATTTTGGTAGAATTTTTTGGGTTCCAGAAGTTTGCGTTAGTAACAGATTACTACAGACTGTTCTGTTTTTGACAGATTCTGTTTTGCGTGTGTTGTTTGCTTATTTTGATGAATCTATGGCTAGTAAAATAGTTTATAAACCATAGAGAAGTTGGAATACAGTAGGTTTAACACCAATACAAATAAAGAACAAGTTCACTACAGTACCTTAAAGTATTCTTTTGTTTTCTTTCTCTAACGGAGCTCACAAGATTTCTATTGAGTTTTGTGTTGTGAAGTTTTCAAGTTTTGGGTGAATTCTTTTGATGGATTATGGAACAAGGAGTGGCAAGAGCCTAAGCTTGGGGATGCCCATGGCACTCCCAAGATAATCCAAGGACACCAAAAAGTCAAAGCTTGGGGATGCCCCGGAAGGCATCCCCTCTTTCGTCCACTTCCATCGGTAATTTACTTGGAGCTATATTTTTATTCACCACATGATATGTGTTTTGCTTGGAGCGTCTTGTATTATTTGTGTCTTTGCTTGTTAGTCTACCACAATCATCCTTTCTGTACACACCTTTTGAGAGAACCATGTATGAATTGAAATTTCTTAGAATACTCTATGTGCTTCACTTATATCTTTTGAGCTTGATAGTTTAGTCTATGTGCTTCACTTATATCTTTTTGAGCGTGATAATTTTTGCTCTAGTGATTCACTTAGATCTTTTGGAGCACGGTGGTGGTTTGTTTTAAAGAAACTTGATCTCTCATGCTTCACTTAGATTATTTTGAGAGTCGTTAATAGCATGGTAATTTGCTTAATGTTAATATACTTGGTATTCAAGATATGTGAAACTTTCTTTTTAGTGGGTTGAATACTAAGATAAGTTTGATGCTTGATAATTGTTTTGAGATATGGAGGTGATAATATCATAGTCATGCTAGTTGAGTAGTTGTGAATTTGAGAAATACTTGTGTTGAAGTTAGCAAGTCCCGTAGCATGCACGTATGGTTAAAGTTGTGTAACAAATTTGAAGCATGAAGTGTACCTGGCTTGTGCATCCTTATGAGTGGCGGTCGGGGACGAGCGATGGTCTTTTCCTACCAATCTATCCCCCTAGGAGCATGCGCGTAGTACTTGATTTTTGATGACTTCTAAATTTTTGCAATAAGTATATGAGTTCTTTTGACTAATGTTGAGTCCATGGATTATATGCACTTTTACCTTTCCGCCATTTGCTAGCCTCTTCGGTACCGTGCATTGCCCTTTCTCACATTGAGAGTTGGTGCAAACTTCGCCGGTGCATCCAAACCCCATGATATGATACGCTCTTTCACACATAACCCTCTCTATATCTTCCTCAAAACAGCCACCATACCTACCTATCATGGCATTTCCATAGCCATTCCGAGATATATTGCCATGCAACTTCCATCATCATCATCATCATCATCATCATGACATGCTTTACTTTTGTCATATTGCCATTGCATGATCTTGTAGTTGACATCGTATTTGTGGCAAAGCCATCATGCATTATTTTTCATACATGTCACTCTTGATTCATTGCACCATCCCGGTACACCGTCGGAGGCATTCATATAGAGTCATATCTTGTTCTTGTATCGAGTTGTAATCATTATGTTGTAATCAATAGAAGTGTGATGATCATCATCATTAGAGCATTGCCCAATCAAAAAAAAGAGAGAAAGGCCAAAAAGAAAAAAAAGAAAGGCCCAAAAAAAAGAGAAAATAAAAAGGGCAATGCTACTATCTCTTTTTCCACACTTGTGCTTCAAAGTAGCATCTTGTTCTTCATGTAGTGAGTCTCATATATTGTGCTTCAAAGTAGCACCATGATTTTCATATAGTGAGTCTCATAAGTTGTCTTGTTGATACTAATGGGAATTTTTCATTATAGAACTTGGCTTGTATATTCCAACGATGGGCTTCCTCAAAATGCCCTAGGTCTTCATGAGCAAGCAAGTTGGATGCACACCCACTAGTTTTCTTTTGTTGAGCATTCTTAGCTCTAGTGCATCCATTGCATGACAATCCCTACTCCTTGCATTAACATCAATTGATGGGCATCTCCATAGCTCATTGATTAGCCTCGTTGATGTGAGACTTTCTCCTTTTTTGTCTTCTCCACAGAATCCCCATCATCATATTCTATACCACCCATAGTGCTATGTCCATGGCTCGCGCTCATGTATTGCGTGAAGGTTGAATTTTTTTGAGATTATTTGAGTATGAAACAATTGCTTGGCTTGTCATCGGGGGTATAGAAGTTGGGAACATCTTTGTGTGACGAAAATGAAGCATAGCCTAACTATATGATTTTGTAGGGATGAACTTCCTTTGGCCATGTTATTTTGAGATGACATAATTGTTTGATTAGTATGCTTGAAGTATTATCATTTTTATGTCAATATGAACTTTTGTCTTGAACCTTTCGGATCTGAATATTCATACCATGATTAAGAAGATTTACATTGAAATTATGCCAAAGTATCACTCCACATCAAAAATTCTCTTTTTATCATTTACCTACTTGAGGACGAGCAGGAATTAAGCTTGGGGATGCCTGATACGTCTCCAACGTATCTATAATTTTTGATTGCTCCATGCTACTTTATCTACTGTTTTGGACTATATTGAGCTTTATTTTCCACTATTATATTATTTTTGGGACTAACCTATTAACCGGAGGCCCAGCCCAGAATTGCTGTTTTTTGCCTATTTCAGTATTTCGAGGAAACAGAATATCAAACGGAGTCCAAACGGAATGAAACCTTCGGGAACGTGATCTTCTCACCGAACGTGATCCAGGAGACTTGGACCCTACTCCAAGAAGTTTCCGGGGAGGTCACGAGGGTGGAGGGCACGCCCCCTGCCTCGTGGGCCCCTCAGAGCTCCACCGACGTGCTCCTTCCTCCTATATATACCTATGTACCCCCATTAGACCAAAGACGGACCCAAAAACCTAATTCCACCGCCGCAACTTCCTGTATCCACGAGATCCCATCTTGGGGCCTGTTCCGGAGCTCCGCCGGAGAGGGCATCCATCATGGAGGGCTTCTACATCAACACCATAGCCCTTCCGATGAAGTGTGAGTAGTTTAGTTCAGACCTTCGGGTCCATAGCTAGTAGCTAGATGGCTTCTTCTCTCCTTTTGGATCTCAATACAATGTTCTCCCCCTCTCTCGTGGAGATCTATTCGATGTAATCTTCCTTTTGCGGTGTGTTTGTTGAGACCGATGAATTGTGGGTTTATGATCCAACTTATCTATGAATAATATTTGAATTTTCTCTGAATTCTTTTATGTATGATTGAGTTATCTTTGCAAGTCTCTTCGAATTATCCGTTTGGTTTGGCCAACTAGATTGGTAGTTCTTGCAATGGGAGAAGTGCTTAGCTTTGGGTTCAATCTTGCGGTGTCCTTACTCAGTGACAGAAAGAGTTGCGACGCACGTATTGTATTGTTGCCATTGAGGATAACAAGATGGGGTATTTATCATATTGCACGAATTTATTCCTCTACATCATGTCATCTTGCTTAAGGCGTTACTCTGTTTTAACTTAATACTCTAGATGCATGCTGGATAGCGGTCGATGAGTGGAGTAATAGTAGTAGATGCAGGCAGGAGTCGGTCTACTTGTCACGGACGTGATGCCTATATACATGATCATACCTAGATAACCTCATAACTATGCTCAATTCTATTAATTGCTCAACAGTAATTTGTTCACCCAACGTAGAATATCTATGCTCTTGAGAGAAGCCACTAGTGAAACCTATGGCCCCCGGGTCTATTCTCATCATATCAATCTCCATTACTTTATTTTACTTGTTTTGCTTTTAATTTTCACTTTGCATCTTTATACCAAAAATACCAAAAATATTATCTCTATCAGATCTCACTCTCGTAAGTGACCATGAAGGGATTGACAACCCCTAAGCGTTGGTTGCGAGTTGCTACCATTTTGTGCAGGTACGAGGGACTTGCGCATGACCTCCTACTGGATTGATACCTTGGTTCTCAAAAACTGAGGGAAATACTTACGCTACTGTGCTGCATCACCCCCTCCTCTTCGGGGAAAACCAACGCTAGCTCGAGATGTAGCAATGGTACCAAAGAAGGACAAATCCTGGCGCCTGTGTGTTGATTTTAAAGACCTTAACAAGGCTTGCCCAAAGGATCCCTCCCCCCCCCCCCGCATCGATCAAATTATCGATGCGACCGCAGGCCACGATTCGTTGTGTTTCCTCGACGCATATTCTGGCTACCATCAAATCAAGATGTAAGAACCAGACCAAGCCGCAACGACATTTATCACACCATACGAGCCATTCTGCTTCAACACGATGCCCTTCGGGCTCAAAAACGCCGGCGCAACATATCAGCGCATGATTCAGACATGTTTGGCAAGCCAGATCGGTAAAACAGTGGAGGCTTACGTAGATGATGTGGTCGTTAAAACGAGACATGTTGAATCTCTAGTAGACGACTTGAGGCTCACATTTGATAATCTCTGAACATACGACATCAAGCTCAACCCGGAAAAATGCGTTTTCGGCATTCCAGCCGGAAAGCTCTTGGGCTTCATTGTATCCAGGAGAGGAATTGAAGCAAATCCAGCCAAGATCCGAGCTCTGTCGCAACTGGATATCCCAAAGGACCTCAAACAAATACAAAAGTTAACCGGATGTGTGGCGGCTCTAAGCCGCTTTATCTCCCGTTTGGGAGAAAAGGCCCTTCCCCTTTACCGCCTCCTTCGGCGCACCGAACACTTCAAATGGACGGACGCAGCCACGGCCGGACTTGACGAAATAAAAGCCATACTGGCAACAAACCCAGTCCTGGCCACGCCAAACACCGGCGAACCAATGCTATTGTACATCACAGCGACACATCAGGTGGTAAGCGCAGTGCTCGTCGTCGAACGAGAAGCGGACGGACACAAATTCCCCCTTCAAAGGATGGTCTATTATGTGTCCACTGTCCTCACTCCCTGCAAATCACGGTACCCGCATTATCAAATGATTGCGTACGCGGTATTCATGGCATCCCGGAAGCTACGACACTACTTTCAAGAGTGTTCAATAACAGTAGCCTCGGAAGTACCACTTAACGACATTATAAACAACCGTGACGCAACGGTCCGGATTGCGAAATGGGCCATCGATCTCCTCCCGTTCGACATAACTTATAAGCCACGACGAGCCATCAAGTCACAAGTTTTGGCCGACTTCGTCGCAGAATGGACGGAGGCCGAACTCCCTAGAGAGTACGACACATATTCAAATTGGATCATGCATTTCGACGGCTCCAAAATGTTGGCTGGACTGGGGGCTGGTGTCATTTTGACGTCCCCCATAGGAGACACAGTTCAATACATACTACAGATTCTATACACAGACTCCAACAATGCAGCCGAATATGAGGCCCTTCTACATGGTCTCCGGATGGCAGTATCCATGGGCATCCAACGCCTAGAGGTGCGCAGGGACTCAAACCTCACAATCTCCCAAATAAATGGAGACTTTGATGCCAAGGATCCAAAAATGGCAGCTTACCGCAACGCCATCTTAAAAATGTCAGCCCGGTTTGAGGGACTTGAATTTCACCATATAGTCTGGGAAAACAATCAGGCGGCAGATGTCCTGGCACGCATCGGTGCAAAACGCGATGTAGTCCCCCTCAACATCTTCTTGGAAAGGCTCTTCAAGCCATCCGTGGCATGGGAAGGGGAGTCAAACAATAACAGCTCGGACCCAACCGCACTGCCCGACACCGAACATTCTGACACAATCGGAGGCTCTGCCATCGAAATAACACCTTCAGCCCACGTAATAATGGCCGTCATCGCCCCGTGGACAGAACCATTCCTCGCCTACCTTACTAGGCAGGAACTCCCCGAGGACCAAAATGAGGCACGCTGCATAGTGCGGCGATCCAAATCCTACAGAGTCCACGAGGGAGAGCTTATAAGAAAAGCACCACTGGAGTCCTTCAAAGGTGCATCTCCGAAGAGGAGGGGCGGAATCTCCTAGCTGGAATCCATGCCGGACTCGGCGGTCATCACGCTGCAGCCCGGTCCCTGGTAAGCAAGGCCTTCCGTACAGGCTTTTATTGGCCGACGGCCCGGGCAGACGCTCAGGACCTAGTCCAACGATGCACCGGCTGCCGGCTCTTTGCAAACCAAAGCCATATGCCGCCCACCGCCCTCCAAACTATCCCCATCACTTGGCCCTTTGTGGTCTGGGGGCTTGATATGGTTGGACCCCTTAAAGGCGGAACCCACAAGCACAAATACTTACTGGTCATGGTGGATAAGTTCACCAAATGGATAGAAGCCAAGCCTGTTAAGACGGCCGAATCCGGACCTGCGATAGACTTCATATCTGGGGTTGTACACCACTACGGCGTCCCGCACAGCATCATCACTGATAATGGCACGAACTTTACGGCCGACGAGGTAAAACTCTGGTGCAAAAACGTGGGCATAAAGCTCGATTATGCTTCCGTATATCACCCACAAACTAACGGCCAGGTTGAACATGCAAATGGTCTCATCATGAGCAGCATCAAAGCCAGACTAGTGCGGTCCCTCAAGGAATCTAACACGCACTGGGTAGAGGAGCTCGACTCCGTACTCTGGGGGCTGCGGACCACGCCGAATCGCTGTTGGGGAACGTAGTAATTTCAAAAAAATTCCTACGCACACGCAAGATCATGGTGATGCATAGCAACGAGAGGGGAGAGTGTGATCTGCGTACCCTTGTAGATCGACAGCGGAAGCGTTAGCACAACGCGGTTGATGTAGTCGTACGTCTTCACGGCCCGACTGATCAAGCACCGAAACTACGGCACCTCCGAGTTTTAGCACATGTTCAGCTCGATGACGATCCCCAGACTCCGATCCAGCAAAGTGTCGGGGAAGAGTTCCGTCAGCACGACGGCGTGGTGATGATCTTGATGTTCTACCGTCGCAGGGCTTCGCCTAAGCATCGCTACAATATTATCAAGGATTATGGTGGAAGGGGGCACTACACACAGCTAAGAATAAGATCACGTGGATCAACTTGTGTGTCTAGGGGTGCCCCTTGCCTCCGTATATAAAGGATCCAAGGGGGGGTGCGGCCGGCCCTAGTAGGAGGCGCGCAGGAGGAGTCCTACTCCTACCGGGAGTAGGACTCCCCTCCCTTTCCTTGTCCAAGTAGGAGAGGGGGAAGGAGAGAAGGAAAAGGGGGGGCGCCGCCCCTCCCTCCTTGTCCAATTCGGACTAGGGGGAGAGGGGGCGCGCGGCCTGCCCTGGCAGCCCCTCCTCTTCTCCACTTTAGGCCCGTGAGGCCCATTAACCCCCCGGGGGGTTCCGGTAACCCCCCGGTGCTCCGGTTTTATCCGAAACTTCCCCGGAACACTTCCGGTGTCCGAATATAGCCGTCCAATATATCAATCTTTATGTCTCAGCCATTTTGAGACTCCTCTTATGTCCGTGATCATATCCGGGACTCTGAACTAACTTCGGTACATCAAAATTCATAAACTCATAATATAACTGTCATCGAAACCTTAAGCGTGCAGACCCTACGGGTTCGAGAACAATGTAGACATGACCGAGACACGTCTCCGGTCAATAACCAATAGCGGAACCTGGATGCTCATATTGGCTCCCACATATTCTACGAAGATCTTTATCGGTCAGACCGCATAACAACATACGTTGTTCCCTTTGTCATCGGTATGTTACTTGCCCGAGATTCGATCGTCGGTATCTCAATACCTAGTTCAATCTCATTACTGGCAAGTCTCTTTACTCGTTTCGTAATACATCATCTTGCAACTAACTCATTAGTTGTAATGCTTGCAAGGCTTATGTGATGTGCATTACCGAGAGGGACCAGAGATACCTCTCCGACATTCGGAGTGACAAATCCTAATCTCGAAATATGCCAACCCAACATATACCTTTGGAGACACCTGTAGAGCACCTTTATAATCACCCATTTACGTTGTGACGTTTGGTAGCACACAAAGTGTTCCTCCGGTAAACGGGAGTTGCATAATCTCATAGTCATAGGAACATGTATAAGTCATGAAGAAAGCAATAGCAACATACTAAACGATCGGGTGCTAAGCTAATGGAATGGGTCATGTCAATCAGATCATTCACCTAATGATGTGATCCCGTTAATCAAATAACAACTCTTTGTCCATGGTTAGGAAACATAACCATCTTTGATTAACGAGCTAGTCAAGTAGAGGCATACTAGTGACACTCTGTTTGTCTATGTATTCACACATGTATTATGTTTCCGGTTAATACAATTCTAGCATGAATAATAAACATTTATCATGATATAAGGAAATAAATAATAACTTTATTATTGCCTCTAGGGCATATTTCCTTCAATCGCACCACCGGATACACACCATTCTTGATGGTGTACGGTGCCGAGGCAGTTCTGCCTTGCGACATAATTCATGACTCACCTCGAGTGCGCATGTACGAGGAAAGAGAAGCCGAGCTTGATCGGTAGGACAGTTTGGACGCACTAGAGGAGGAGCGTGACGTGGCGACCCGTTCCGCATTCTATCAACAGCAAGCTCGAAGATACCAAAGCAGAGAAGTACGGGCCAAAAATTACAACATTGGCGAATTAGTTCTACACCTGTCGGACAAGAAAAAAGACAAACTCAAGCCCAGGTGGGAAGGTCCCTTCATAATTGACCAAGTCCTGACTGGTGGAGCGTATCGCCTGCGAAACGCATCGGATAACCAACTCGAGCCGAACCCATGGAACGCAGCCCGTCTCCGAAGATTCTATGCCTAGCGCCGGATCCTATGTTCGTCTCCTTACTCTGCCCATTTTTTATATATTGTCCGTCTTACATTTCTCTCCTTCCCCCTTTTTTCTCTCTCTTATAACCTTCAAAGGCTCACAAATTGACGCGCTATCCGTGCTCAGTAAACCTGGGGGCTTCTCTAAACAGAAGCTTATTTATACGGGCTTCAGGCCTATCACGTGTGTCACACTTCCGCATGTACCTTTTATTCACCATTATATGCATCGATATGACTTAAGTTTTGGCCAAGCTGGGTTGCCTGGCTCCTGTGCTTACTCCTACGTTCCCGATTATTCGGCTAGGTGGTAAAGGGAGCACCTCTGCGATTGTTACTACCGGATCAGCCGGACGTGTACCTCAGACTGGGTGAAGCCGAAAGCTAGCATTCTTAAGAGAATATTCGGTCAGTGAACTAAAGATGATATTTTTTCTTTATCTATATGCCCCCAGGCGTTTTTCCTGCGTTTCTTTTGCAGCATGGACATGCACTTTAGGGCATGCCCCCCAGGGAAAGGAACCCCTAACGAAACTATTCTCCCTGGAAGATGTTTCTTACTAACCATGTAATATAACATAACTAGTCGGGCACTCGTCTGTTCATGCACTAATGACCCCTACGCCTGGTCTCCACGCATTCCCCGGTTCCTATATAACCGCATGGGAATTCGGACACACTCCGGACCGTCAGGCCCCGAGGTTGAAGCGAAAAGGTCGGCCATGGCAAATGATCTACAATCCGGCTAGAAGGCATTATAAATGTCAATTCGATTACGTAGTCATTTTGACTGATTGTATTCCTCTTCAATACCATCTAACAGGCTGTCTAATTTGCAGTCCTACTGGGAGTACTTTGCGGCCAACTCTACTTGGCTGTACGCTAAGCTTACAGGGATCTCCTTCCCATCGGGCCCTATAGGACCGACCTCGGCCATGTGGTTGGGGTCAGCCTTTGAGTACCGCGTCTTCACCATGGCCCAGGCCTCCCTAGCACCTTGACGGCAGGCTGATATCTTCCACAATTGGAAGCATCGCCGTGCTTCCTTTAGCTTCTCCGCAAGATCTCCAATACCTTCGGGCATGGAGACGGATGGCCACAGGGCCTGGGCGACGCCTCGCATCGCCTGCCGAACTCGATTGAGCAGTTGCGAGAGCTCGGGAAGAAGGTCACCCGTAGAACCGGGCATCTCCTCCACCGGACGACCTGTTAACACACCTACAGACATTGCTCTGTTAGTCGACTTCCCTGCCGAACTTTCTTTCAAATGGTTCGTTCAAGCACTTACTAAATATGCTGCGCCGAAGCCGCTGATTCTCCTTCACGGAGTCTGATAGCTGGGCACGAACATCTTTCAGCTCGATGCCCAGCCGGGTGTTGGCATCTTGGAGAACGTTCTTCTCCCCCATCACCTTTAACAGCACCCTCTCACCAGCCTTTAGCTGGCGTAGGAGATGTTGCTGTTCCGGATTCAATCCGGCGCCATCTGCAATTTTATTTGTCAGATTCGCACCAAAGCCGTGCTTCACAAAATACTTATCTTTCGAAATGTATATTACCATAGGGGGCCTCCTTAGGCTCCCCTGTCGCGGCTAGTGCGGCCTCCAGTTCGGCTTTGCACTCTTCCAGCCCCTGGGACAGTAGGGAATTCTTTTCTGTAAGAACCTGCACACCAAATGATCCTTAAACCAGTTACTCTAACTATTTCAAGTCTCAGGGGCTACTGCTACATATATATTTACCAAAATTTTCTTACCCGTATGTCTTTTACATATTGCTCCGTGGCTCTGGCTAGACCATCTTGAGCGGCACGGAGGTGCGCATCTCCCGAATTGAAGGCATCTAACGCTTCTTGGGAGAAGCAAGCATCGCGAAGAATTGTCCGGCGACGCCTGTGGTTCATGGCACTTTCCACCTCAGAGTTGGTGGCAGACAACCCATCCGCATCCTCCGTAGGAGGAACGTCCGGCACGCGCCTTGTGTTCGCCTTCGCCCCCGGACCAGGCTTTGGAGCCTGGCTGGTGGAGGCGCGATTGGCAGCCTCTCCGGGTATAGTCCGGCGAGGCCTCTTTGTCCTAAAGAGGGCGCGAGTGTCAAAGGTGCTTCGAAGGTATAACAACTGGAATAGAGGGGCGCACCATACCTTTGCGCTGATGCCTCGGTCCGGTCTGCACCTCTTTTCTGCCCACGGGGCCCTGCGGCCCCTCGTTGGCTTGTCGCCACAGGTTCGGCCTTCCGCCTCAACAACCTCCCCTGCAAAGTTCGGTTGCAATCAGGAAATTGAACACACATGGATGGACCCCTATTCGGGGTACTGTGACTTCAATCTCAGGTACCTGGGGCATCGGGATTAGCCCTGGGTAATCAGCCGTAATGGCCACCAAGGTGTTGTCCTCACTCGATTGATGGAACACTCCATCAATCAGCTCCACAGATATGTCCGGATCCTCTTGGGAGGCCGGGTCGAGAGACCGTCCTGGGTCCTCGGGTTGTGGAGGCGGGCTGCTTATTTCCTTAACAGCCCGGCGCAGTTCCTGCGTTGAGGTCATCAGACTAAGTATTTAACAACGGGAACACTAAACAGATGAGCAAGCGGATGCGACCACTTACCCAACTTGGGGGATTGTGCATAGATAATCCACCTTGTGGGTTGACGCGGAGAAATTCCTCCTCTTCTCCCTTGTACAAAGTGGACAAGATCTTTAATAGAGCGGGAACTGAATCTGGCCCTTTACGGCCGTAGCGGGTGGCGTCGTCCTCCCCATTGAAATCCCACATGGGGTGGCTTCTATACTGAAGCGGCTGCACCCCTCGCATGATGCATTCGGCCATAACTCTGATCATGGTTAGTCCGGAATGGGCCAACAATCTTATTCGGCCCATCGGGTAAACGATGTTCCTATCACTTTCCCTTTGAGGGCTCCGTGGATGCCAGCTTAGGCGCTTCTTTAAGGGAACACTATCGAATTCTGGGAGGCTGATCCAGACAGGATCCGGCAGTGGGACGTCTTCTATATAGAACCACTCCGAGGGCCAATCTTCGGACGCCTTCTTTGGAGTTCCGTACAGATATCCGGTCCCAGCGATGCGCCATACTTCGGCTCCGCCCACTTGATATATTGACCCTTTCTTGGAACGGGGCACGAGGCAAAACAGCTCCTTCCACAGTCCGAAATGAGCTTCAATACCCAAGAACAACTCGCAAAGGGCTACAAAGCCCGCAATATGCAATATTGAGGCAGGTGTGAGATGATGTAGCTGGAGGCCGTAGAACTCCAGCAGCCCCCGGAGAAATGGGTGGATGGGAAATCCGAGATCCCTTATTAAGTAAGGGACAAGGCACACCCGCTCTCCTTTGGATGGATTGCGGGCATTCTCTGCTTGCTCTCCGCCGTTGTAGACGGCATGACTGGCTCGAACCGGGACCATATAGGCCGGGGGGAGAAATCCCTTGGTCTGGAGTGTCACTATCTTGCTATGCAGAGTGGAACATCTCTCCCAATATCCAGGCTTAGGGCTGGAAGGGCGAGTGGAGGAGTTGCGGCGGCTGGCCATGGTGGAATGGACCTTTTTCGGATGCGCTCTGATGAACACTCCTGGAGGGGAGAAGGTGTGGATTGGATCTAAATCCTCGTCCCCTTAAATAGGGCAGCTCATTTGCGCGGCTAGGGGTGTGAACGAAAAAACACTCAGACTTTTCATATTCGTTTGACACGTGGGAAACATCCATTATTGGGCGTAGAAGCTAAGGAGCGCAACATCTACAAGAAACCGGACTTTATTCAAACAGGTACACGGAATTTGGAGAAGAACCCGCCTTGCAATGCCGAAGACAATCTGCGCGCCGGACTTATCGTCATTGAAGCCTGGTTCGGGGCTACTGAGGAAGTCCTGGATTAGGGGGTGTTCGGATAGCCGAACTATACCTTCAGGCCGGACTCCTGGACTATGAAGATACAAGATTGAAGACTCCGTCCCGTGTCCGGAAGGGACTTTCCTTGGCGTGGAAGGCAAGCTTGGCGATACGGATGTTCAGATCTCCTACCATTGTAACCGACTCTATGTAACCCTAACCCTCTCCGGTGTCTATATAAACCGGAGGGTTTTAGTCCGTAGGACAACATACACATCAACAATCAGACCATAGGCTAGCTTCTAGGGTTTAGCCTCTCTGATCTCGTGGTAGATCTACTCTTGTACTACCCATATCATCAATATTAATCAAGCAGGACGTAGGGTTTTACCTCCATCGAGAGGGCCCGAACCTGGGTAAAACTTCGTGTCCCTTGCCTCCTGTTACCATCCGGCCTAGACGCATAGTTCGGGACCCCCTACCCGAGATCCGCCGGTTTTGACACCGACACTTTGCTTGTCCTCAAGCAATTCAGTTGACAAACTGAAAGTGATAAAGAAAAACTTTTACAAACTCTGTTTGCTCTTGTTGTTGTAAATATGTAAATCCATCATTCAAGTTTTCAGCAAAGATTATGAACTAACCATATTCACAATAACACATAGGTCTCATGTTTACTCATATCAATGGCATAATCAACTAGCGAGCAATAATAATAAATCTCGGATGACAACACTTTCTCAAAACAATCATAATATAATATAACAATATGGTATCTCGCTAGCCCTTTCTGAGACCGCAAAACATAAATGCAGAGCACCTTTAAAGATCAAGGACTGACTAGACATTGTAATTCATGGTAAAAGAGATCCGGTCAAGTCATACTCAATGTAAACTAATAGTAATGAATGCAAATGACAGCGGTGCTCTCCAACTGGTGCTTTGTAATAAGAGGATGATGACTCAACATAAAAGTAAATAGATAGGCCCTTCACAAAGGGAAGTAGGGATTTGTAGAGGTGCCAGAGCTCGGTTTTGAAATAGAGGTGAATAATATTTTGAGCGATATACTTTAATTGTCAACATAACAACCAAGAGATGGCGGTATCTTCCATGCTACACACATTATAGGCGGTTCCCAAACAGAATGGTAAAGTTTATACTCCCCCTCCACCAACAAGCATCAATCCATGGCTTTCTCGAAACAACGAGTGCTTCCAACTAACAAGATTCCCAGGGGGAGTTTTGTTTGCAATTATTTTGATTTAGTGTGCATAAAGCATGGGACTGGGCATCCCGATGGCCAGCCATTTTCTCGTAAGTGAGGAGCGGAATCCACTCCTCTTGGGAATAACCCGCCTATCATGGAAGATACGGACAGCCCTAGTTGATACATGAGCTATTCAAGCATACAAAACAGGATATTTATTGGAAGGTTTAGAGTTTGGCACATACAAATTTACTTGGAACGGCAGGTAGATACCGTATATAGGTAGGTATGGTGGACTCATATGGAACAACTTTGGGGTTTATGGAGTTGGATGCACAAGCAGTATTCCCGCTTAGTACAAGTTAAGGTTAGCAAAAGACTGGGAAGCGACCAGCTAGAGAGTGACAACAGTCATGAACATGCATTAAAATTAATCAACATCGAATGCAATCATGAGTAGGATATAATCCACCATGAACATAAATATCGTGAAGGCTATGTTGATTTTGTTTCAACTACATGCGTGAACATGCGCCAAGTCAAGTCACTTAAATCATTCAGAGGAGGATACCACCCTATCATACCACATCACAACCATTTTAATAGCATGTTGGCACGCAGGGTAAACCATTATAAGCTCCTAGCTAATCAAGCATGGCACAAGAAACTATGATCTCTAGTTGTCATTGCAAACATGTTTATTCATAATAGGATGAATCAGGAACGATGAACTAATCATATTTACAAAAACAAGAGAGGTCGAGTTCATACCAGCTTCTCTCATCTCAGTCAGTCCATCATATATCATCATAATTGCCTTTCACTTGCACGATCAAATGCTGTGAATAATATTAAGAGTGCACGTGCATTGGACTAAGATGGAATCTGCAAGCATTCAATAAACAGGAGAAGACAAGGCGATATGGGCTCTTTGTCAGATCAACAATAATGCATATAAGAGCCACTTCAACAATTTAATTATGGTCTTCTCCTATCGACCCCCAAAGAAAAGAAAAGAAATAAAACTATTTACACGGGAAAGCTCCCAACAAGCAAAAGAAGAACATGAAATCTTTTTGGGTTTTCTTTTTAATTACTACTACAAGCATGGAAAGTAAACTAATTAAAAGCTACAACTAATTTTTTTGGTTTTTCTTAAGGTTTATTAAACACACAAGAAGAAAGCATAAAAAGGAAAATAAACTAGCATGGATGATACAATGAAAAAGTATAAGCACCGACATCTAGCAATGAGTGTGTGAACATGAATGTAATATCGGTGGGAAATACGTACTCCCCCAAGCTTAGACTTTTGGCCTAAGTTGGTCTATGGCCACGGCTGGCCTGGCGGATATCCATAGTAATAGTTGGGGTCGTACTGCGATGCAGCGGCTATCGCCTCCTGCAGCATGACGACGAGCGGCCTCCGCCCTCCTCTCGTACTCATCTGCCTCCTCTCTGGTAATAACATATCTTCCTTTTGCCTGATAATTAGAGAAGGCAGGAGCAGGGAGAGTAATACGGACAACACGGCGTCTGTCAAAGATTAAGCGATACTGGAGAGGTGATTCATTCCTCTCGATAAACTGGTGGTGAACCATAGCCTCATAATCCAAATAAGCAGGAGGCAACTCAATATCATCTTCACGTATGGCTATACCAAGAAAATTAGCTATGCGTGTAGCATAAATTCCACCAAAGAAATCTCCATTAAATCTATTAAGATGCAACCTACGTGCAACAATGGCTCCCAAATTATAAGATTTATCTCCTAACACAGCACTCCTAAGAATACTGAGGTCAGGGACGCATGTGACATGCCTCATCTTTACCATTAATGCATCTACCTATGAAGAGAGCAAAATAATGTATAGCAAGAAAGTGAATGCTCCCTATGGTAGCTTGTGTTATATCTCTAGATTCCCCCACAATTATACTAGTAAGAAAATCTCTAAATTTAGATTTGCGAGGTTCCCTGACACTACCCCATTGTGGAAGTTTGCAAGCAGCGGTAAAATCCTCTAAGTCCATAGTATAAGATTTTTCATAAAGATCAAACAGGACAGTAGGAGAATTACGTGAAGATGAAAATTCAAACCTCCTCCCAAAGGAACTAGTGAGATAGTGATACTGGCAGCACTTTTCTTCCTCGAAGCTCACAAGATCAGCGTTACGCAAATATGCATTAAATTCTTGCTTAATTCCCGCTCGATCCATAAAGTTTTCCGAAGGCCATTCACAAGGATGCACTGGAGCATCTCTTGGTGGTTCTTCATCAGCATCATGCATTGCAAGCCTGGGTCCTTGCTTCCTTGAAGAACCACATTGGTACATTTTCCTAAGCATATTTCTTCCTCTGAAAAATTTCTGAATTTTTTAGTAACTTCAAACAAAAGTGAACCAATCTCAACAAAATTGATAGCAACAACTCCTACAAGTGCCTAGAGCCTATATCATGCATTAGAACTACTTTTGACCATATAAATTTGACATGCAAGCTCAAGAACATGGTCACCTAGGCAGCACAAATTTGCAATGATTAAAGCACTAGAACAAAAACTAATTGGACCAATGGAGGAGTCACATACCAAGGAATAATCTCCCCAATTAGTTTTGTGAGGGGTGCTTTGAGCAAGGAGATCGAAAATGGCAGCAAAATGAGCTTGGACTCGGGTTTGAGCTGGATATTCGTGTTTGTGGGAGGAAGAAGGAGTGTGTGGTTGCAGGAATAGGTGGAGGAGGGCCACCATGGGCCCACGAGGAAGGGGGCGCGCCCTCCACCCTCGTGGCCAGGTGGATGCCCCCCGTGCTATGTTCTTGGTGCCAAATATTCTCAAATATTTCAGAAAAAAATCATATTTAAATTTCAGGGCATTTGGAGAACTTTTATTTTCGAGGTATTTTTATATTGCACGGATAATTCAGATAACAGATGGAAAATACTCATTTTTATTTTATTTAATATAAATAACAGAAAGTAAAAGGAGGGTACAAAGAGTTGTGTTTTCTAAATTCATCCATCTCATGATCATCAAAAGGAATCCACTAACAAGGTTGATCAAGTCTTGTTAACGAACTCATTCTGAATAACATGGAACCGGAGAATTTTCGAATAACACTATGTTACCTCAACGGGGATATGCACATCCCCAATAATAAGAATATCATATTTCTTCTTGACAGTAGGAAGAGGAAATTCAAAACCTCCAAATATAATCGATGGAATTTTTCCAATAGAGTTGATACTATGAACTTGAGGTTGTTTCCTCGGAAAGTGTACCGTATGCTCATTACCATTAACATGAAAAGTGACATCGCCTTTAGTGCATTCAATAACAGCCCTTGCAGTATTCAAAAAGGGTCTTCCAAGAATAATAGACATACTCTCATCCTCGGGAATATCAAGAATAACAAAGTCCGTTAAAATAGTAACGTTTGCAACTACAACAGGCACATCCTCACAAATACCGAAAGGTATAGCAGTTGATTTATCAGCCATTTGCAAAGATATTTCAGTAGGTGTCAACTTATTCAAATCAAGTCTACGATATAAAGAGATAGGCATAACACTAACACAGGCTCCAAGATCACAGAAAGCAGTTTTAACATAATTTCTTTTAATGGAGCATGGTATAGTGGGTACTCCTGGATCTCCGAGTTTCTTTGGTATTCCACCTTTAAAAGTATAATTAGTAAGCATGGTGGAAATTTTAGCTTCCGGTATCTTTCTCTTATTTGGAACAATTTCTTTCATATACTTAGCATAATGATTCATTTTAAGCATAGCAGTTAATCACATACGCAAAAAGATAGGTCTAATCATTTCAGCAAAGCGCTCAAAATCCTCATCATCCTTTTTCTTGGATGGTTTGGGAGGAAAAGGCATGGGTTTCTGAACCCATGGTTCTCTTTCTTTACCATGTTTCCTAGCAACAAAGTCTTTCTTATCATAACGTTGATTCTTTGATTGTGGGTTATCAAGATCAACAACAGGTTCAATTTCTATATCATTATCATTACTAGGTTGAGCATCATCATGAACATTATCATTAACATTATCACTAGTTTCAGGTTCATTACCAGATTGTGTTTCAGCATCATAAATATAAATATCATTTGGATTCTCAGGTGGTTGAGCAATAGGTTCACTAGAAGCATGCAAAGTCCTATCATTTTTCTTTTTCTTCCTTTTAGAAGGACTAGGTGCATCTATATTATTTCTCTGAGAATCTTGCTCAATTCTCTTAGGGTGGCCTTCAGGATATAGAGGTTCCTGAGTCATTATACCAGTTCTAGTAGCCACTCTAACAACATAATCATTATTCTTACTATTCAATACATTGAGCAAATCATTTTGAGCTTTAAGTACTTGTTCTACTTGAGTGGTAACCATAGAAGCATGTTTACTAATAAGTTTAAGTTCACCTTTAACATTAGCCATATAATCACCCAAGTGTTCAAGCATCTTTGAATTGTATTTCAATTGTCTACCAAAATAAGCATTGAAGTCTTCTTGCTTAACCATAAATTTATCAAACTCATCTAAGCATGGGCTAGCAAACTTAGTAAATGGGATTTCAGCTTTATCATATTTATAGAGATAATTTACCTTTACTACCTGTGTCGGGTTACCAAGACCATTAGTTTCTTCAATAGGTGAAGGATTAATATCATATGTTTCTTCAACAGGCGATAAATTAAGACTGTGTATTTATTCAATAGGAGGTAAATTCTTAACATCTTCAGCTTTAATACCTTTTTCTTTCATAGATTTCTTTGCCTCTTGCATATCTTCAGGACTAAGAAATAGAACACCTCTCTTCTTCGGAGTTGGTTTTGGAATAGGCTCAGGAAGTGTCCAATTATTTTCATTTTTCAACATATTATTCAATAGAATTTCAGCTTCATCCGGTGTTCTTTCCCTGAAAACAGAACCAACACAACTATCCAGGTAATCTCTGGAAGCATCGGTTAGTCCATTATAAAAGATATCAAGTATTTCATTTTTCTTAAGAGGATGATCAGACAAAGCATTAAGTAATTGGAGAAGCCCCCCCAAGCTTGTGGGAGACTCTCTTCTTCAATTTGCACAAAATTATATATATCCCTCAAAGCAGCTTGTTTCTTATGAGCAGGGACATATTTAGCAGAGAAGTAATAAATTATATCCTGGGGACTACGCACACAACCAGGATCCAGAGAATTAAACCATATCTTAGCATCACCCTTTAATGAGAACGGAAAATATTTTAAGGATATGAAAGTAGCGAGTTCTCTCATCTTTAGTGAACAGGGTGGCAAAATCATTTAATTTAGTAAGATGTGCCACAACAGTGTCAGATTCATAGCCATGAAAAGGATCAGATTCAACCAAAGTAATTATATCAGGTTCAACAGAGAATTCATAATCCTTGTCGGCAACACAGATAGGTGAAGTAGCAAAAGTAGGGTCAGTTTTCATTCTAGCATTAAGAGATTGTTGATTCCATTTAGCTAATAACCTCTTGAGTTCGTTTCTATCTTTGCAAGCTAAAATAGCTAAAGCGGCTTCTTTTTCAAAAACATAACCCTCAGGAATAACAGGTGATTCATATTCATTAGAGGGAGAGTCTTCATCATCACTTTCATCAGTATTATCAGATTCAATATTTTCACTCTCTCTAACCCTAGCAAGTTGTTCATCAAGAAATTCACCAAGTGGCACAGTAGTATCAAGCATAGAAGTAGTTTCATCATAAGTATCACGCATAGCAGAAGTGGCATCATCAATAACATGCGACATATCAGAACAAATAGCAGAAGCAGGTTTAGGTGTCGCAAGCTTACTCAAAACAGAAGGTGAATCAAGTGCAGAGCTAGATGGCAGTTCCTTACCTCCCCTCGTAGTGGAGGGATAAATCTTGGTTTTTGGATCTCTCAAGTTTTTCATAATGATAAGCAGATATAAATCCCAAGTGACTCATAGAATAGAGCTATGCTCCCCGGCAACGGCGCCAGAAAATAGTCTTGATAACCCACAAGTATAGGGGATCACAATAGTTTTCGAGGGTAGAGTATTCAACCCAAATTTATTGATTCGACACAAGGGGAGCCAAAGAATATTCTCAAGTATTAGCAGCTGAGTTGTCAATTCAACCACACCTGGAAACTTAATATCTGCAACAAAGTATTTAGTAGCAAAGTAATATGATAGTAGTGGCAACGGTAGCAAAAGGTAATGGTAGCAAAAGTAATGTTTTTGGTATTTTGTAGTGATGATAGCAATAGCAACGGAAAAGTAAATAAGCAAAGAATCAATATATGAAAAGCTCGGAAGGTTTTGGTATTCTATGATTATGAGATATGGCAAATGGACATCAAAATGGCATTCCTTAATGGTTTCCTTAAGGAAGAATTGTATATGATGCAGCCGGAAGGTTTTGTCGATCCTAAGAATGCTGACAAGGTGTGCAAGCTCCAACGCTCGATTTATGGGCTGGTGCAAGCATCTCGGAGTTGGAACATTCGCTTTGATGAGATGATCAAAGCGTTTGGGTTTATGCAGACTTATGGAGAAGCCTGCATTTACAAGAAAGTGAGTGGGAGCTCTGTAGCATTTCTCATATTATATGTAGATGACATACTTTTGATGGGAAATGATATAGAGCTTTTGGACAGCATTAAGGCCTACTTGAATAAGAGTTTTTCAATGAAGGACCTTGGAGAAGCTGCTTATATATTAGGCATCAAGATCTATAGAGATAGATCAAGACGCCTCATAGGTCTTTCGCAAAGCACATACCTTGATAAGATATTGAAGAAGTTCAATATGGATCAGTCTAAGAAGGGGTTCTTGCCTGTGTTGCAAGGTGTGAAATTGAGCTCAGCTCAATGTCCGACCACGGAAGAAGATATAGAAGAGATGAGTGTCATCCCCTATGCCTCAGCCATAGGTTCTATTATGTATGCCATGCTGTGTACCAGACCTGATGTAAACCTTGCCGTAAGTTTGGTAGGTAGGTACCAAAGTAATCCCGGCAAGGAACACTGGACATCGGTCAAGAATATCCTGAAGTACCTGAAAAGGACTAATGAAATGTTTCTCGTTTATGGAGGTGACGAAGAGCTCGTCGTAAAGGGTTACGTCGACGCTAGCTTCGACACAGATCTGGATGACTCTAAGTCACAAACCGGATACGTGTATATTTTGAATGGTGGGGCAGTAAGCTGGTGCAGTTGCAAGCAGAGCGTCGTGGCGGGATCTACATGTGAAGCGGAGTACATGGCAGCCTCGGAGGCAGAGCATTAAGCAATTTGGGTGAAGGAGTTCATCATCGACCTAGGAGTCATACCCAATGCGTCGGGGCAGATCAAACTCTTCTGTGACAACACTGGAGCTATTGCACTTGCCAAGGAGCCCAGGTTTCACAAGAAGACCAGGCACATCAAGCGTCGCTTCAACTCCATTCGTGAAAATGTTCAAGATGGAGACATAGATATTTGTAAAGTACATACGGACCTGAATGTAGCAGATCCGTTGACTAAACCTCTCCCTAGAGCAAAACATGATCAACACCAGAATTCCATGGGTGTTCGATTCATCACAATGTAACCGGATTATTGACTCTAGTGCAAGTGGGAGACTGTTGGAAATATGCCCTAGAGGCAATAATAAAAGGATTATTATTATATTTCCTTGTTCATGATAATTGTCTTTTATTCATGCTATAATTGTGTTATCCGGAAATCGTAATACATGTGTGAATACTTAGACACCAACATGTCCCTAGTAAGCCTCTAGTTAACTAGCTCGTTGATCAACAGATAGTCGTGGTTTCCTGACTATGGACATTGGATGTCATTGATAATGAGATCACGTCATTAGGAGAATGATGTGATGGACAAGACCCAATCCTAAACATAGCACAAGATCGTATAGTTCATTTGCTAGAGTTTTTCCAATGTCAAGTATCTTTTCCTTAGACCATGAGATCGTGTAACTCCCGGATACCGTAGGAATGCTTTGGGTGTACCAAACGTCACAACATAACTGGGTGACTATAAAGGTATACTACGGGTATCTCCGAAAGTGTCTGTTGGGTTGACACAGATCAAGACTGGGATTTGTCACTCCGTATGACGGAGAGGTATCTCTGGGCCCACTCGGTAATGCATCATCATAATGAGCTCAAAGTGACCAAGTGTCTGGTCACGGGATCATGCATTACGGTACGAGTAAAGTGACTTGCCGGTAACAAGATTGAACGAGGTATTGGGATACCGACGATCGAATCTCGGGCAAGTAACGTACCGATTGACAAAGGGAATTGTATACGGGGTTGCTTGAATCCTCGACATTGTGGTTCATCCGATGAGATCATCGAGGAGCATGTTGGAGCCAACATGGGTATCTAGATCCCGCTGTTGGTTATTGACCGGAGAGCCATCTCAGTCATGTCTACATGTCTCCCGAACCCGTAGGGTCTACACACTTAAGGTTTGGTGACGCTAGGGTTGTAGAGATATAATATGCAGTAACCCGAAAGTTGTTCGGAGTCCCGGATGAGATCCCGGATGTTACGAGGAGTTTCGGAATGGTCCGGAGGTGAAGAATTATATATAGGAAGTGCAGTTTTGACCATCAGGAGAGTTTCGGGGGTCACCGGTATTGTACCGGGACCACCGGAAGGGTCCCGGGGGTCCACCGGGTGGGGCCACCCATCCCGGAGGGCCCCATGGGCTAAAGTGGGGAGGGGAACCAGCCCATAGTGGGCTGGTGCGCCCCCTTGGCCCACCCCATGCGCCTAGGGTTGGGAACCCTAGGGTGGGGGGGCGCCCCACCTGGCTTGGGGGGCACTCCACCCCTTGGCCGCCTCCCCGCCGGCGCCCCCCCTTGGGGAGCCTATATAAAGGGGGGAGGGAGGGGCAGACGCACCCTTGACTCTTGGCGCCTCCCTCTCCCCTGCTACACCTCTCCCTCTCGCAGAAGAACGGCGAAGCCCTGCTGCGGTGACTGCTGCATCCACCACCACACCGTCGTGCTGCTGGATCTTCATCAACCTCTCCTTCCCCCTTGCTGGATCAAGAAGGAGGAGATGTCACGCTGACCGTACGTGTGTTGAACACGGAGGTGCCGTCCGTTCGGCGCTAGGATCTCCGGTGATTTGGATCACGTCGAGTACGACTTCCTCATCCCCGTTCTTTGAACGCTTCCGCGCGTGATCTACAAAGGTATGTAGATGCAATCTGATCACTCGTTGCTAGATGAACTCATAGATGGATCTTGGTGAAACCGTAGGAAATTTTTTGTTTTCTCCAATGTTCCCCAACAGAAACAAGGACCGCCACCAGGACGAGGAGGCTGGGGGCTTCCAGGAGCAGCGCGCGATCGCCTGCATCCTGGGTGGAGCTCAAGCCCCAGCCTCTCAGCGCATCTTCAAGCATTTCGCCCGCGAAGTGAACGCAGTCCCCCCAAGGCTCGAAGCCACGCGCCCTCTCAGGTGGTCGGCGTGCGCTATCACATTCAGCTCAGCAGATCAACTCAAGTGTGCGGCTACGGCCAGAGTCCTCCCGATGCTTTGTTCCCCAACCATCAGCAACGTGGTGGTTACCAAGACCCTCATCGATGGCGGGGCAGGGCTCAACGTCCTGTCCGTAGAGACATTCAACAACCTCCAAGTGCCCTACAGCCAACTTCAGCCAACCAAGCCCTTCTCCGGTATCACCGACGGCTCCACGACCCCGATTAGGCAGGTCCGCCTCCCTGTCACCTTCGGGGCATGCGATAACTACCGCACCGAGCTCATCGACTTCGGCGCCGCTCACATCCGCCTGCCGTACAACGCCATCCTCGGGTACCCGGCACTGGCCAAGTTCATGGCCGTGACTCACCACGGCTACAACGTCCTCAAGATGCCAGGAAGCGGCGGAGTCATCACGGTGCCCTGTGAAGAGAAGGACGCGGTGTGTTCCCTGGAGCGAGCCTTTCAGGCCGCATCACTGGAAGACCCGGATCGCGGAAGCAGGAGGCTCCCCGAGGCCGCCCCCAAGAAGAAGAAGACATCGTCCGGCCTGGCCCCTCAGGAGGCAGGCCCCTCTGGGCCCGTGCCTGCCCAGGGGGAACCTCCTTCCATCACATAGGAAAGCGCGCCCGACGCCCTCCTCAGGCAGGGCTCAGGGGCTCTCCCCTGGAGGGCCACCGACCTAGCCAGGGTCACGAGGGAGGCGCTTGGGCACCACATGGAGGCGTGTTTCGAAGCACGTTTCCCTCAAGAAGGAGCAAGGCAAGGAGACCCAGACCCACAGGAGTTCATCAGCGAGGCCATTCAGGAGCTACAGGAGTCCAGAGTCATGAGAGGCGCCCTCCGCCTACCAGCAGTGGCTCCCCATCTAGGCGAGGATGGCGGGCTGCGCGTCTGCATCGACGTACCAGGGCTCAACCGAGTCGCCTCCCTGGGGCGCCTCTGGCCCTCGCGAGTGGGGCGCTGCGGAGGTCCACCCCACAGCTACGTTCGCATGCCTTACGGCTTGCCGAGCGCGGCTGACACACACCAGCGCCTCATGAGGGGCATCACGGAGGCACAAGAGGCCAGGTGCTCCGCAGCCCTGGCGGAGATGGAGATGGCCCACGAGGAACCACCCGCGCCTCCGGAGCCTCCCGAGGCCCCTGGGCCTACGGGCTCATGAGGATCGGCTTCCGCAGCCCACCGGGCCGGCTACACCAACACCCCTTCATCTTCAGTGTCATCAGGTGACATCTTTCAAGTTTCACTTCCGGCTGGGAGCGCCCCCAGGGCTGCATTATTCCCAGGCCACGTGGGTCCGTCCCTGCGGCGTGTACCCCTTTTATTTCGCGTCGTTATCTTACCTTGTTGGGGGCGCCCCTCGGGCTGCATGATCCCCAAGTCGCTCGGGCCTGACCCAGTGATCTCCGCATCTATTTGAACGAATCCACTCCTTCGTGGCTAACGTGTTTTACCTAGTTGCCTGCTCAGCTGACGCCAACTAACGGAGCTGCTCCCAAACGGCACGACGCTTGCGCATGGGTCCGTCCCTGCAACACCGACAAACCTGGATGGCTGAGCTCTGGCCATGGCAGCCCCGCATAGCGTCACCTCGTCAAGCCTTCAGTGCCTCACTACCCTTCGGAAGCAACCAACGGCTGACCGTCAATTGTTATGGAAACTCCTTGCTCTTTCTATGATGGACCTGCAGGACCTCCTGAAGGAGCTGCGTCAGGCGAGGCTCTTGCTGTGTCTCCTTCTCTCTCGTCTGCGCGAACCGCTTGCATGTTAAAGGGGGGGTGCCTAAGCATCGCGACTCAGGGCTCCTACTGGCTCTCCAGCCCTCACCCTCTGGCTTTGACCACGGCATCGCGACCTGGCATACCAGCGACGGCTGAGACTCGCTCGAGGGCCGGGACCCGAGGACATAGAGCAGAAAGGGGAGCAAAGGCAAGAGGGGAGAGACACACGAGGACCTCGCCGAGCAACCTTGCGCCTGCCAATGCACGGACCCGGCCACACACCAGAGAGCGGCCCTTGATCCTCGAGATAAGTTATCACCCGGAAGCGCCAACTACCGTGGCACCATCCCTGCACCTAATGCTATCCCATGTTAGCGACGTCGCTCCCCTTTCTCACCGAACGACGGCTGCTTGGGCGCCAAAGGGGACCTCCTAAGCATCGCGACTCAGGGGCTCTTACCGGACTCCGGGTCGCTCACCTCCTGGCCTTGACCACGGCATCGCGACCTGGCATACCAGCAACGGCTGAAGCCGCCTTGGGACTGGGACCTGTCGGCGTAGAGCACCAAGCCCTCATGAGGTTCGAAAGGGAGGACCGAGCTAAGACGGGATGAGAAACTCGCGCGAATCCACGACAAGGGTTATATTAACAAAACAGGATCACAGGCACCTTACAAGCCCCCACGGGGCGCGTTTTTGGTTCCTCGCAGGGAACAGATCCTAAAGAGACGCAAACTACGCGCATCGCTACAAAAGACGCAATCATCAACAATGGGCCGTCAAGCACCAACGCCAACCCCATCCAGATCAGAGTCGGCGGCGGCCTGGCGAGCCTGCCCTGCTCCGGGAGCGACACCGGCTCGGGGGCTCGTAGCTGTCGTCGCTCGTCTCTGGAGTCGTTGGAGCCTCCGACGTCTCCACCGCCCGAGGAGCCGCCAAGGGAGCGATTGGCGAGCCCAGTCCTTGTCGCAGTAGGGCCCTGGCAGCCTTCACCGGGGCAGCACTCCACCCGGCGCCCGTTCGCGTCAAAGACCTTGAGGAGCATCACCGAAGCACCGTCGTAGTCCAAGTGGATCGTGAAGACGCCCCTTGTCCTGCAAACCCGGGCAATCTCTCTCCAGCCCCGGGTCATGTAGACCTCGCCCGGGGCGACGACCGCGACCTCTGCCTCGGTCGCGAGGGTGCTGCAGCCGGCGTGCTGCAGCCAGAGCTCCAGGGGCTCCCCCTGCGGGATGATGGAGGCGAAGAAGGGAGGAAGGCGGATCCAAGACTGAAGAGGAATGGCGACATGGAGCACGAACTCTTGGGAGGAGCCCTCAGTGTGGGCCCCAGGGGGGATGACCCACACCTTCGTGACCCGTCGGCGTGATGGCGATGCCGCCCGTGGCGGTTGGCATCAGCTCCTTCGGGGCCCTCGACGTGGGCGTACAATGGAAGCGGGAACCCCGGCGCCGCCTGCTCGCCCCAAGGCCTCGACACCACCTGAAGGGCCCCCTCGTCTGGGCCACGGTGGACATGTCGTTTCTTCGGCGGAAGTGGGTCTGGTCCCTCTTGGGGAGCCTTTCCCTTCTCTGCCGTCGAGAACCAGCAGATTGGAGCCATCACGGCAAGACGGAGCAAGAATCGGGAAGAAGGAGAAGCAAGGAGGGATGGACTGGAAGGGCGCATGACATTCCGTACTTATAACTGGCGGAGGCCAACCGCCGACCTCCACGATCACAGGTAATCATGACCCGTTTCGCATGCAGGGACTTGTCCAATCCGTGCAGTTGCCAAGGCGCCATGGGGAAGTGGAGGCGCCCACGTCCAGTCAACCGCCACGCGGCACCCAAGGCCGCAGGCTGTTAGGGCCCGCGGCGCTTCGCTCTTGCCCTTCCGCCTCCCTGCATGGCCAAGTCCGGGCGCGCCTTGGGCCCGGGGGCTACTGTCGGCGTTCTGGGAACGGGGGTCCCCAGACTTGCCTGCCTGCGGCCTGCGGCGTGGCTCAAAGGGGAGCCCAGCACGACCCATCTTCACCAATACAAACTCAAGACCCTCGCGAGGGGCCAAGCCTCGCGGGGCGGACAACACGGAGCTTCCTCGAGCACGGCCTCGTCAGGCTAGCTCGAGAGGAGGCGGAGAGATCAAGGCGGGGTACCTCGCGAGGTGCCCGTGACGCAAGCCATGACGACCCAGGGCGCCAGGCGGGTGCCAGCCCGCGCAGCGTCCTCCTTTCCTCTTTGGTGCAAAGGGGGCAAGCGCAGCCACGGAGTACCGAGGCATCAGGCAAAGGTTGCCATTTCGGTGCAACGAGACCAAGACCAGGAGGACTACGAGACGGAGGTCACCATGGAGCCCAAGACGGCGTCATCACCAGAGCTTTGCGCAGGCGAAGACTACTTTTGTCAGGATAGCTGATACTTGCTGTCCCCCTTCAAATTAGCCCGCCATTGTTGGCTCCCTTCCCGCTCAAATTTGGGAAGAGGACCAGGGCCTCTATAAATAGGACCAGCCACCCACAGAGCAAGGGGGTTGGGTGGCAGGAAGAAAGAGGCTCATTAGAGAGGTTAGAAGCAGAGAGAGAGAGAGAAAGGTGGCTGAACTCCTCCCAGCAGTTCATCGCCCCAGCCAAGAACAGACCCTCGCGAGGCTGTTCTTCCTTGTATTGTTCATCATCATCAGCCCAAGGGGCAATCCACACACCACACACTGGAGTAGGGTATTACACCACAAGGGTGGCCCGAACCAGTATAAACCCTGTGTCTCTTGTGTTGTTCTTCCCATAGCTTTGATCCTAGCGTGGCGGAAGGGTGCAGGTAGGTAGGAGGCGAAATCTCCGCGCGCACCCCAGTGTTCGAACCTCAAGGGTCTGCCGGAACCTGAAATCCGACAGGCACCAGCCCACAGCCCCCTCCTGAGAGGGGGTGCACCACTCCACGTCCCGCCTGCAGCTCCCGTGGCAGAGGACGAGGTGGGCCGTGCGTTAGAGTTTGAGCGCGGGCGGAGCGTCGTTCGTAATGAGCTCTTCCAGGAGGCGATGGGCGCGATGAGCCGACTTGGTGAAGAACTTGCGGGTGTTGACGCACGCCTTGAGGCCGAGGGTCTTCGGCTGGCAGAGGAGTGGCACAAGCTGAAGGTGGCCATCAACCTCGGGCGCCACCAGCGCGAGCTGGACAACAGGAGGGCCGAGGCTTCCCTTGCGGCCTCCCGTGAGGCCTGCTCCCGAGCTCTGGAGGAGGCTCGGGAAGCTGACCGCCGTTGCGAGGCCGCGAGGAAACATGTGTGGGAGCTCCAAGCCTGGAGTGCTATCTTGGATCAGCAGGTGGAGGCACGCAGGGCTGCTCTTGTGTCGTTGAGGGGGTCGCCCGCCGAGGAGGAAGAGATCCGGAAGCACGAGGAGGCGCTGGCGCTGGAAGCCGTGGAGCGCAGCCTTGAACTCGAATGGCTGGAGAATAGGGAGCGCCAGGTTGCTCAGGCGGACGACGACGTCGGCGCGCACGAGATCAGGTCCCAGGAGGAGGTCGACCATCGTGTGGCCGAGGCTCGCGTGGATCTCGAGAGCAGGCACAACCTGAAGCTGAACTCGTGGAAGCTGGGCCGCTGGTAGGACTGCTGCCCTTGTCATGGAATTGTCACGGCAGATGTCCTAGTGTGAGGACTTAATCGTGAGGTCAACGCATCTTTGTAGTAGCTTGAGAGGGGTTGAGCGAAATCAAGAGAAGCAACACAAGACAAGGATTTAGACAGCTTCGGGCCCCGGGAAACATCATCCGGTAATAGCCCTACATGTTGTTTGTGGCTAGATCTCACTATGCTTATGAAAGAGTCGCCGGTAAGCGGGCTCTCCTCTAATTGTGTCTAGCCCTAGATATTATTATTTCTTGCTTGTCCCTCTTGGGGTGCCCTGCCCCTCCTTATATAAGTTGAAGGGGCGGGTTACATGTGGAGTCCTATTAGGATTAGGACTAGTCTATTACAAGTGGAATCCTAGTCTGCCCCTTAAGGGAAAACTCCTTATGCCTTTCCTCGTAAACCGGCCGACCATAACATGAGCCGACCTTCTGGGCCTTGGGCCTAGTCTTCTATCTGACCCGCCATTGGGGTCATCAGTAAGTCACCAAATACGTGTCGGGTCTTTGTGAGCCACCAAGTCCGGCCGGGTCATACTTCCGGACGGGTCATACCATGGGGTATATCCCCGACATTAGCCCCCAGTTTAATTTGGATTTATCCATGTTAAACTGATCCTGATCACCCTTAAGTCCTTGTTATTTCCTCCTTCTGGAAAGTCCGGGTCAATAGACCAGCTTCATAATCAATTGGCTTCTCACAAAAATATATTGTGAAGAATATTTGATTTAGCTCCCAATGCTTAACAAAAATATTGGTCTTGAAATACTCATCTGATTTTCAGCCGGCTTGTAGAACTTGCCGGTTTATCATTGCCAAAATATCCGGTTTGTAAATATTGATAGCACCGTGTCATAATTGTTGCCGACGCCGGGTCATAGTTATTGGTGACGCCGAGTCATGATTGTTGGTGACGCCGGGTCATGATTGTTGCAGACACCGGGTCAATCTGGTTTGCTCAAAACTGAAAATTGGAAAACATTTCTCCCTTATATCCATATTATCTGTAGCCCCCAAGTCTTGAGCAGAACAAAGTGATGGCTTAAGACTTGCTTCAATATAAATACTACCACTTTGAAGAAATCCATGTTTGTTCATCTTAGTCACTAGTAAAGATTGAATACTCCATATATGTATCCCCCAAGTGCCGGGTTGTCATGCTTGCAGCAACCTGGGACTTGTAATTGCCTGATGCCCATAAAAACTTTAACCAATGTAGCCCCCAAGGGCTGGGTCATTAAGCAATAATGAGCAGGGACTTTGTAAATATGATCATGTAGACTTGAGCAGCAACGTGTAGCCCCCAAGGGTCGTCTCAGTAAGATAATACTGAGCTGGGACTTTGTATATAATTCATTGATAATAACATCATATGATGTAATCTCCACCACGGGGCTTGAAACCACGTCCATAAGGTTAAGATCTTTGTACTCTACCAATTGAGTAGTGGATCTTTCAATATAATGGACTGAGGCTTGTGTACCTTGAATTTTGACAGGAGCAATTGGTAGCCCCCAAGGGCCGACTCATTATAATGTGATGAGTCGGGTCTTCAATAAGGCCAGTAAAAATGACTTTGCATTAGCCCCCAAGTGCCATGGTGCATGCTGGCAGTGACACGGGACTTGCATATTTTGATGTAATCTCAATTTGAATAATGTAGGCCCCAAGTGCCGGGTCGTAAGCCTGCAGCGACTCGGGACTATTCCTTCCATTGTAGAATAAATTGTATCCATTGATAAAATAATATTCATTGCACTGAAGCGACTTTGAAAACCTCAATCATAATATCAGTTATTGATAACCATAAAAAATCTAGCCATGTTGGCTATTAAAGATTTGAATAATATAATCCGGTTTGGAAAACCGGTTCTTGTGATATTGAATCGCACTGCCGGTTTAGGATACCTATGCAGTAACGGTGATAACCCAATGTTTAGAAGCCAAAACTTCCAAATGTTTATGATTGTCATATATGGCGACTTATCGTCAAAAGTCGAGCCAGGTTAATAGAAACCACACACATATACTTCAGATATGAGCAAAAAGGTCTCAAGACAAAACCAAAGATTGTTTGCAAAAACTTAAACCAAATAAAAATCGAGGTTTCTGATTCAAATACGATCAGTAAACCATTCCAAATGGGTTAAGCTAGGATTCGAATACGATCATGTAGCCCCCAGTGGCTTTGGCGTTGCGCCGATCAAGAGGGTACCGACAGCTATGTTCTCTTTGGTTCGAATACGACCTATGTTTGAACAGGAAGCCCCCAAATGACCTTGAGAGGTTTTTAATGACCCTGATTCGAATACGATCCAAGTCGGACCCAAAAGGGGTTAAGCTGTGATTCGGATACGATCAAGAAGCCCCTAGTGAGTTTGGCTTTGAGCCGATCAAAAGGGTTACGACAGCTATGTTCTCTTTGGTTCGAATACGACCTATGTTTGAACAGGAAGCCCCCTAGTGACCATAATAAGATAAGCCGTAAAGCAGGATACCCATGTTTGAACCGCGCATCATGGCAGCAAGTTCTCTTTGGCAACCTTTAATTTTTTCCGAGGACTCGAATCTTGCGAGAGATTAATTCTTTTTGAACCGGAACTTTAAAACCGGATTTGAAAGCTTCAAAACTTTGTGGGATACAGATTGTCCTTGAGCCGGATGTTTGAACCGGGTTTGAGATCTTCAAAAGCTTTGTAAGAGACAAATTTACCTTGAGCCGGATGTTTGAACCGGATTTGAGAGCTTCAAAGCTTTGCGGGAGAGAGATGTCTCTTGAACTGGATTTTAAACCAGAATCTTTATTTTGAACCGACAATTTTCTGATGGCCTTTAAATTTTCATCAATATGGCAGTGTCCTCCGGAACCGGGTTATCATTCCCTCCAATGACCCGGAGTTCCCGAGTCATGTCATTGTAGCCCCCAAGTCTCAAGAAAACTCGAGGAGTTGGCTTGAGATTCTCCATATTTAACCGTCATATAAACCGGCATGAGTTATTCAATAGCTTAGTGATATAATGATCCCTATTTACAGTAGACAATTTGTCCTACATTGGAAAACTTGCAAGCCAAAGTAATTGCTATTTTAAAGAAAGCAATATATAATATAAAAATATAATGGATGGATTTCACCTGATATGTTAGGACGGAAATTATGCACCGCAGAGTTGATGATCACCATCATGAAGCTGAAATCAATCACGGCCGAGTCGGCCGCGGGAGAAGACAGATGAGCCGGCCGCGGTGTTGTAAGCCGGTGCAGACGGGGAGAGTCGGCGCCAGCATTGTAAGCCGGTGCAGACGGGCGAGTCGGCCGTATGTTGACATAGACCGGACTGCGGGGGACGGCGGCCTGTGTGCGCTTTATTGGGCAATTTGCGCGGTCCTGACGAGTTGATGCGGACTGGACCGTGGGAATGGCGGCTTGCACGCATGTCTGCCGATCAGCGTGGCATAAACAAATGTTAGTGCATGGACTCCATATCCGCGGTATAATGGCATAACAAATTGTCCTATGTAAAAATATTACAGGGCGGAGCAATTGTTCTTTGACAAAATACAATAAGTGTTAATAAGATAAATTTAGATGAATATCACCTGATATTTGTGAACGACAGATGATCTGTGCGTAAAGTCCGTTAGTCAACCCGGCACTTTGAATAGGCCGGACCCCAGGGCGGACAGCAAAACAACCGCAGCATCAGAAGTGGCTCGGAGAGATGAGTCGGCCGCGACATTGTAAGCCGGAGCGAATGGGCGAGTCGATCGCAGACACGGTCCCGGTGAGTCGACGTAGACCGGGCTATAGGGGTGTCACCTTGCACACGTCCATTTACCGGGTAACGTGACACGGACGAACGCCGGGCGCAATGTTGTCAGTACGTGCTCCACACCCTGGTATAAACCACATTTGTAGTGAACAATTATCCTACATACAAAAATAAATACAGCAGAGCGAATTAGTTTGTTTGTCTAAAGAAATTAACATGTACTTAACAAAACAATATATAGAATGAATACCACCTGATTTTATACGACGGATGATCACTATACGGCGTCCGTAGATAACCAAGAATTTTTGTGTTGATCCTTTTAAGGGCTTTGCCAGAATTTGCCATAGTCTGTGTAATCTTCACCTCGTGAACGCCTCGTATATCTTCTGACATGATGAAAAGTGTTTTTTTTCATTATAACGAAAGTGCTCGGGGCGGCGGCTCGCAGGTGCGGAGCAAGGTGAGTCACGGATCGTGGGTGGCTCTCCAAATCGTAGCAGGCTTGACTTATCCACGTCCAGGTCTCCCTCGAGGTCGGGCCCCCTTTTTTCTATTTTTTTTGAAACTGCTCCGTATTCTTTCCTACATTATTGCCGTCTTTGGGAAATACTGCCTCTGTCCCGACATTGCATAGCAGCCGAACACAAAGAATTTTGACTTGTAGTGTAGATGGCTTTCCGTACTGCTTGCAAAAACTGAAAAGCCTTGCACGCAACCATGTTATGCAGTGCTTCAAACACCTCCAGCAATTGTAGAGGCTCGTCAACGGCTGTAGCATCGAAAAAATCAGTCGGCTGGCTCAACGTGCCCCCGCGGATACAGCAAGGGCGGTTCAAAGCATGGCAAAAGGGGCGGCGGCTCTGTAGTTGTAGGCCGGTTCATCGGCGGAGGCAGAGTCGCGGTCACAACAGCGAGAAAATGTGCCGGCGGGTTACAGCGGTGGCTTGCTAGAACGGCTTGGCGCAGTGGCCGAAGGAACGAGGCAAGGCGGCTCGGGCGCGGTAGTCCATCGCAGGTTGAGATTGGCATGCTAGAGGTGACCCGATCAGGGGCGGTGGTTTTAACCCGCAGCGGCTTACTGTTAAGGGTCGTTACGGCCGGGTTGCACAGAGGCGGTGTGGCGATTTAGCTCATACAGGGGACCCGATGGAGGCTGTAGACGCGAGAGATGACTTCATACGACGACGAAGTGGCAAAGTCCTCAGCAGACAAAGGGACGACGGCCAAAACCAGCGACCGCGGAGCAAAGTCAAGCATAGGCAAAGGAGTGCCAATGACGACCACGTCACGGAAGCCGGCATAGTGAGGTTGACGCGGCTCTCGGCAGAAGCGAACGGCGGTACACGGTGAATCACCAAGGTGATGGCGGCTCGCAGCGGCGACTGAACTAGACCTGGCCAGGTGGACGGTGGCGACTCGAAGGCGGTCAGCTCGAGGCAGAGACAGTAACAAACTTTGAGACGGCGGCTCAGGCCCGGCCCGACGGAAACTGGTGAAGCGAGGATGGCTCGACGGCGGCGGCAGCTTGCGGCAGTGTTGAGTATATTGTGTACGTGTATATTTGTGTGTAGGGCCCACCTCCTGTTTCCTTTGTATAGTTGAGGTTATGGTCCACCTCTGTACTTATATATACGTGTCTGGTGCACCGATCAATACATCGAGATTGCACAGCCCATATCTTGTCCTTCTACATGGTATCTATCGCAGCACGATCCTAACCCAAGCCGCCGCCGCCGCGCCTCCGCGCCGCCGCCGCCACCCCTCCTCCCCGCCGCCCTCACCAGCCGCCACCGCCGCCACCCTCCTTCCGGTTGCCGCCGCCGCCGCTGGTCACCGCCGCCTCTCCCACCACCTCGCTCGCCGCCGCCGCCTCTCCAAGGCCGCCGCCGCCGCGGGCTCCCGCTTCCGCCTCCCTCACTCGCGCCGCAACCCTCCCCTCCCCTCCCACCCGTGCCGCTAACCTCCCCCTCCCCTCCCACCCGCGCCGCACCCCGTGTCCCTCCACCCGCACCGAACCCTAGCCACGAGTGCGTTCCGGTCAAGCTTGATCACACCACCGCCTCCTACTCCGCTTGGAAGCGGTATTTTTCGCTTGTGTTTCATGAGTACCTCCCGCACGGCCACATGGACGGCACCGTGGACTCGGCGCTTATGATCCACGACGAGGAGTGGATGATCCTCGACGCCACCATCATCCGCTGGTTCTACCTCACCATCTCCATCGACCTCTTCCACACCATGGTGAACGACGAGGACGACGCCTATGCGGTCTGGACCAAGCTCAACGGCCTCTTCATCGACAATCGGCTGCAGCGCAAGGTCCTGCTCTATGGTGAGTTTTACGGGTGCCAGCAACTTGACTCATCCATCGATGATTTTTGCATGCGCCTCAAGAAGCTCGCCGATGAGCTCCGTGATCTCGGGGAAAAGATCGGCGACGAGCTCCTCATCAGCACCCTCTCCGGCGGCCTCAACGAGGACTTCGGGAACGCCGCCTCCAACCTCACCCTCATCCCGGAGCCCACCTTCGCCGAGGTGGTCGCGTACCTCAAGGTGGAGGAGCGCCGGATGCGGGTGGCACGGACTCACGCGACCCACACCGCTCTCGTCGCAGGCACCCCCGGGGGTTCGGCCCCGCCACCGCCACGCCCGACGCTGCCCCAGCCGGCGGCGCCCGCCTTCCCGCCCGGGTTCCCGCCCGCACCGGCCGCCCCCTTCCCGCCGCCCCAGCCGGCGGCCAACGGGGGGGGGGGGGGTCGTCGCGGCGGTCGTCATGGCAGCCGCAAGCAGGGGGGCGGCGGCGGTGCTCAGGGAGGAGCGCCCCGCCCGCCACAGCAGGCCCCTCAGCCGGCCCCGTGGTACGCCGGCCAGAACCCATGGACCGGGGTTGTCCATGCCTACTCCATGCCGGTTCCTCGGGCCCCTGCCCCGGGCCTTCTCGGCACTCGGCCTCAGCCACACCAGGCGTACTACGCCACGCCGCAGCCCTACGCAGCGCCCTACGGTCAGCAGCCGCCGCCAGGTGGGCCGCCGCCGCTACCCCTGACGGCTGCGCCGCCTCTCCCGCTGGCACCGTGGGACCCGGCCCTCCTGGCGGCTCTCCACAATGCTCCCTCCCCGTCCAGCTACACCGGCGGCGGCGATTGGTACATGGACAGCGGCACCACCGCTCACATGGCGGCGTACCCCGGTAACCTTCACACCACTCATCCCGTCCACACCTCCAACCGCATCACCGTCGGTGACGGCTCTTCCCTTCCCATCACTCATATTGGTCATACATATTTTCCGTCTAACTCCACTCCTATATCCATGTCTAATATCCTCGTTTCTCCTGAACTTACTAAAAATCTTGTTTCTGTCCGTTCTCTTACACGTGAAAATCCGGTTACTGTCGAATTTGACGCATGTGGTTTTTCTGTTAAGGACGCTCGCACGCGGATGGTGCTCCACCGATGTGACAGCCCCGACGAGCTCTACCCGCTTCACTCCGCCACCTCCACCACTTCCGCCGCCCCTGTCACTTTCGCCACCGGAGTGGATCTTTGGCATGCTCGCTTGGGTCATCCTAATCCTGCCACCCTTCGCCACATACTTAGGAGTTTTTCTTTCACGTGTAATAAGAACGAGGATCACTCGTGTCATGCATGTCGCCTCGGCAAACATGCTCGTCTTCCGTTTAGGGCTTCTTCTTTTGTTGCATCATACCCGTTTGAGTTAATTCATAGTGATGTTTGGACCTCTCCTGTTGCCAGTAATACGGGCTTTCTTTATTATCTTGTCACACTTGATGATTTTTCGCATTATGTGTGGACCTTCCCGTTGCGCCGCAAGTCGGATGTTATATCCACTCTCGCCGCGTTCTACTCCTATGTTCTCACGCAGTTTGGTCGTCCCATTCTCGCGTTGCAGACAGACAACGGGAAGGAGTTTGACAACCTCGCCGTTCGTAATCTTCTTACCACACATGGCACGATTTTTCGTCTCACTTGCCCATACACCTCGCAATAGAACGGTCGTGCTGAGCGCATCCTTCGCACTCTCAATGACAGTGTTAGGACTCTTCTCTTTCATGCCAATGTGCCTCCGCGCTTTTGGCCTGACGCTCTCGCCACCGCTTCTCTCCTCATCAACATCCGCCCATGTCGTACTCGCGGGAACTTTACACCTCATCATCTTCTCTTCGGTGCACCCCCCTCTTATGATGGGCTTCGCATCTTCGGCTGCCTTTGCTACCCTAGCATCGCCGCTACTGCGCCTCATAAGCTTGCACCCTGCTCCGTCGCCTGCATCTTTCACGGCTACCCACCCAACACTAAAGGCTATCGCTGTTATGATCCCGTCTCCCATCGTGTTTTCACCTCCCGACACGTTTACTTTGATGAGATAGTGTTTCTTTTTCAGCATCAGGTACCCCTGGTCATCTCGTCACCGCCGGCCACCGGCGGCCCTTCGACGACTCCGTCAGGCGGACGGTTCCGTTCGGCCCGCGGACCGCCTCTGGGCTTTGGCGGTCCTCGCGCCCTCACGCTGGCGCCCGCCCCCTCGGCCTCCTCGGCCGGCTCTGACGACACTCCTGGCGCCCCTCCCTCACCCGCCGCGGGATCGGGCGTGGCCGGCTCGGCCGCCTCCTCAGCCGCCTCGACGCCGGCCGCCTCGCCGACCCCGACGTCGGCTCCCTCGCCGGCCCTTACGCCGTCCGCCTCGCTGGCCCGGATGCCGACTCCCTCACCGGCCCCGACGCCGGTCGCCTCGCCGGCTCCCTCGCCGGCCACGACGCCGGCCGCCTCACCAGCCGCCTCGCCAGCCCTGACATCGGCCGTCTTGCCGGCTCCCTCGCCGGCTGCCTCGCCGGTGGCTCCGTTGGCGCCCTCTGGCCCCGTCACCCGCGCTCGTACCGGCGTTCATCGTCCGAGCCTCCGGTACACGAGTGACGAGTATGTCCTCGCCGCCTCCACTGCGGAGCCATTGCTTCTTCCCGTGTCCGCTCGCGCCACCCTCCATGATCCTCACTGGCTTGCGGCAATGCAGGAAGAGTTCGATGCGCTCCAACGGAACCGCACTTGGACACTGGTTCCCCGGCCTCCTCGCGCCAACGTCATCACCGGCAAGTGGGTCTTTCGCCATAAGACCCGCTCGGATGGCACTCTCGAGCGCTACAAGGCTCGCTGGGTGGTCCGTGGTTTTCGCCAGCGCGCTGGAGTGGACTTAACCGAGACGTTCGCCCCAGTTGTAAAACCGGGCACGATCCGCACCGTCCTCCAGCTCGCTGTGTCCCACGGATGGCCCGTTCATCAGATGGATGTCTCCAACGCCTTTCTCCATGGCCATCTTGAGGAGCAGGTGTCTTGTGAGAAACCCACAGGTTTTGTCGACGCCTCACTTCCCGGCCATGTGTGTCTGCTGTCCCGCTCTCTTTACGGGCTCAAGCAGGCACCCCGCGCCTGGTACCAGCGGATCGCCGGGTTTCTTCAGACACTGGGCTTCAGCGTTACTCGCTCGGACGCCTCGCTGTTTGTCTATCGCCACGGTGACACGACTGCATACTTGCTGCTTTACGTCGACGACATCATCCCGACTGCCTCCTCCGCAGCTGTTCTTCAGCAGATTACTCTCCGGCTGCGTGACGAGTTTGCTATTAAGGACCTGGGTGCTCTACATTATTTCCTTGGCATTGAGGTCGTTCGCCGCCCGGACGGTTTCTTTCTTCATCAGCAGAAGTATGCACATGAGCTTCTTGAGCGTGCCGGTATGCTCAACTGTCACCCTGTTGCTACTCCTGTTGACACGAAGGCCAAGGTCTCTGCTCTTGAGGGCTCGCCTGCGTCGGATGCTCCTTTCTACCGGTCTATTGTCGGCGCTCTTCAGTACTTGACTCTCACTCGACCGGATCTTCAGTATGCTGTTCAGCAGGTGTGTCTCCACATGCACGCCCCTCGTGACTCTCATTGAACTCTCGTGAAGCGGATCCTTCGCTACATCCGCGGCACGATGACCCTCGGGCTGACGCTCACGGCGTCTACTTCTCTGGAGATGGTGGCCTACTCCGATGCTGACTGGGCTGGCTGCCCTGACACTCGTCGGTCCACCTCTGGCTACTGCATCTACCTCGGTCCTTCACTCGTCTCGTGGTCGTCTAAGTGACAACCCACAGTTTCGCGCTCTAGCGCGGAGGCTGAGTACCGAGCTGTGGCCAACGCTGTTGCAGAGTGCACCTGGCTACGACAGTTACTGCAGGAGCTGCATCACGACGTTTCCCAGGCTACGGTTGTCTACTGTGACAACGTCTCTGCAGTGTACCTCTCCGCCAACCCCGTTCATCATCGCCGGACTAAACACATCGAGCTAGACATTCACTTTGTGCGCGAGCAGGTGGCTCTTGGACGCATGCGGGTTCTCCATGTGCCGACCGCTCAGCAGTTCACCGATGTGATGACGAAGGGACTGCCGACTTCTACTTTCGAGGAGTTTCGTTCCAGTCTTTGCGTCACTGGCGCCGCTTCGACTGCGGGGGGGGGGGGGGGGTGTTGAGTATATTGTGTACGTGTATATTTGTGTGTAGGGCCCACCTCCTGTTTCCTTTGTATAGTTGAGGTTGTGGTCCACCTCTGTACTTATATATACGTACCTGGTGCACCGATCAATACATCGAGATTGCACAGCCCATATCTTGTCCTTCTACAGGTAGAATCAGCAACGGGCCATCGCGGCGGCTCAGGCGAGTTCACGACACAGCAAACCACAGCAACGCCCGGTCGGCAACGATGGACTGGTGACTTGAAGGCCAGCCGATGTGAGTCAACAGGGTGGTGATTCTTTCAGAGTCCCATGCATGTTGCGGCATGCCGGACAGCAATGAACAAATTTTCTGATGTATGCTGGAATTTTTTTTAATCTTAACTGTCGCTCCTAGGGTTGATGTACGATCAGCCAGCATTTGCAACAATTGTTGGAATAGTACTTAAGCAGAGTGCCTTCATCACGTGCTATTGGAGTACTATTGGAAGTACTTTGGATTTGATTTGTCCTCCACATTAATTATTCCAAAAGCGATCAGTACTCACGTACTACCACCTGAGCCGGTACGCACTACTAGTACCTTGCTGGTTCACCCGGAAAAGTTACCGATTGCTGCCCCGGGACTTGATCCATCAGCTGAGGTTTGATGGGAGTGGATAAATAGGAGCAGATCAGGCGTGCTGGTGCCCCCGCGTACGTACACCAAGGTGGCCACTAGTCGATCACAGATCACCTCTCCTTGGAACTCCATACGGTCTCGGCAGAAGCTGCGAAGCAACAGAGGCAGCCCGATGCGGTCAATCCGGGTCGGGGTCGTTATCCGCTTCTGGGTCTGATCCATTTTTTTCATTGCTGTAACCCAAGCACATGTACGCATGATTGGCAACGTACGCCTATCAACTTCCGTGCTTCGGCCACTCTTTCGTGGTCCCTTTTTTTATGCGATGACGTGGAACAACATCAATCGCTCCGATTTGAAAATTGTATCAGCCATCAAGACAGAACGCGGCTCGGGACTTAATCTGATATGCTTCGGTGTTCAGGGTAGTATTCAGACTGTTTGTAGCGGAAAGTCTTGCCTGCTTTAGATTGGCGATTTGCGATCGTCCTCCGAGACGATCTGGCTAGCGGATCCGTACGACGCTTGCGGCGGCCGCATGTAACCCTAGCTCTGGTTTTGACCCGGTAGAATTAATCACGACTCTGATCATAAAACAATGAACACACTAGTTTTGCTCAAAAATTGTCCCATGCCATCCTGCACGATTCTTCTGTGCTGGCTCTTCTTCATCCGACTAATTGCGATCTTCTCGATCCTTGAGATAAATCCCTCCAAGAACTCAACACCATCGTGCGCAGACCTCATGGTGGGCGTCAACTGTCATGGAATTGTCACGTCAGATGTCCTACTGTGAAGACTTAATCGTGAGGCCAACGCATCTTTGTAGTAGCTTGAGAGGGGTTGAGCGAAATCGAGAGACACAACACAAGACAAGGATTTAGACAGCTTCGGGCCCCGGGAAACATCATCCGGTAATAGCCCTACATGCTGTTTGTGTGTAGATCTCATTATGCTTATGAAAGAGTCGCCGGTAAGCGGGCTCTCCTCTAATTGTGTCTAGCCCTAGATATTATTGTTTCTTGCTTGTCCCTCTTGGGGTGCCCTGCCCCTCCTTATATAAGTTGAAGGGACGGGTTACATGTGGAGTCCTATTAGGATTAGGACTAGTCTATTACAAGTGGAATCCTAGTCTGCCCCCTTAAGGGAAAACTCCTTATGCTTTTCCTCATAAACTGGCCCACCATAACATGAGCCGGCCTTCTGGGCCTTGGGCCTAGTCTTCTATCTGACCTACCGTTGGGGTCATTAGTAAGTCACCAAATATGTGCCGGGTCTTTGTGAGCCACCAAGTCCGGCCGGGTCATACTTCCGGCCGGGTCATACCGCGGGGTATATCCCCGATAGCCCTCAAGTCCCGGCTGGTCGAGGTGGAGTGATGACCCACAAGTATAGGGGATCTATCTTAGTCCTTTCGATAAGGAAGAGTGTCGAACCCAACAAGGAGGAGAAGGAAATGATAAGCGGTTCCCAACAAGGTATTCTCTGCAAGTACTGAAATAAGTGGTAGCAGATAGTTTTGTGATAGGATAATTTGTAACAAGAAACAAGTAACAAAAGTAAATAAAGTGCAGCAAGGTGGCCCAATCCTTTTTGTAGCAAAGGATAAGCCTGGACAAACTCTTATATAGAGAAAAGCGCTCCCGAAGACACATGGGAATATCGTCAAGCTAGTTTTCATCACGTTCATATGATTCGCGTTCGGTACTTTGATAATTTGGTATGTGGGTGGACCGGTGCTTGGGTACTGTCCTTACTTGGAGAAGCATCCACTTATGATTAACCTCTATTGCAAGCATCCGCAACTACAACAAAATTATTAAGGTAAACATAACCATAGCATGAAACATATGGATCCAAATCAGCCCCTTACAAAGCAATGCATAAACTAGGGTTTAAGCTTCTGTCACTCTAGCAACCCATCATCTACTTATTACTTCCCAATGCCTTCCTCTAGGCCCAAATAATGGTGAAGTGTTATGTAGTCAACGTTCCCATAACACCACTAGAGGAGAGACACCATACATCTCATCAAAATATCGAACGAATACCAAATTCACATGACTACTAATAGCAAGACTTCTCCCATGTCCTCAGGAACAAATGTAACTACTCACAAAGCATATTCATGATCATAATCAGAGGGGTATTAATGTGCATATAGGATCTGAACATATGATCTTCCACCAAATAAACCAACTAGCATCAAGTACAAGGAGTAATTAACACAACTAGAAACCACAGGTACCAATCCCGGACTTGGAGACAAGAATTGGATACACGAGATGAACTAAGGTTTTGAGAGGAGATGGTGCTGGTGAAGATGTTGATGGAGATTGCCCTCTCCCGATGAGAGGAGCGTTGGTGATGACGATGGCGATGATTTCCCCCTCCCGAAGGGAAGTTTCCCCGGTAGAACAGCTCCACCAGAGCCCTAGATTGGTTCCCGCAAGCTTCCGCCTCGTGGCAGCGGAGTTTCATCCGAGAAGATGGCTTATGATTTTTTTCCTCATCGAAAGACTCCATATAGCAGAAGATGGCCATCGGAGGGCCACCAGGGGCCCACGAGGTAGGGGGCGCGCCCAGGGGGGTAGGGCGCACCCTCCTGGTGAACTTCTTGCACTCAGTATTTTTTATATATTTTGAAAACGTCTTCCGTGAAGTTTCAGGACTTTTGGAGCTGTGCAGAATAGGTCTCTAATATTTGCTCCTTTTCCAGTCTAGAATCCCAGCTGCCGGCATTCTCCCTCTTTATGTAAACCTTGTAAAATAAGAGAGAATAGGCATAAGTATTGTGACATAATGTGTAATAACAGTCCATAATGCAATAAATATCGATATAAAAGCATGATGCAAAATGGGCGTATCAACTCCCCCAAGCTTAGACCTCACTTGTCCTCAAGCGAAAGCCAAAATCGAAAAATATGTCCACATGTTTAGAGATAGAGGTGTCGATAAAAGTAAAATACGGACATGAGGGCATCATGATCATTCTTAGAACACCAACTTACATAATTCTTGTTATATGATTTCTTATGCTAGAGTAATAATTCAATCACAATTTCAAGTATGAATCGTAAACTTCATTGAAAACTAACAAACTATAATCTCAGTCATTGGAGCAATTGCAATTTATCATGACATAGGAAAGAGTCAATATATAAGAGCTTTTCAGCAAGCCCACATACTCAACTATCATATAGTCTTTCACAATTGCTGACACTCACGCAATACTTATGGGTATGGAGTTTTAATCGGACACAGAGAAAGATAGGGGCTTATAGTTTTGCCTCCCAACGTTTTACCTCAAGGGTAATGTCAACAATAATAGTTCATGGAAACTCACATCCAATAAGCCATATATACCAGGATCTTTCCAACATGTTGTGCTTGCCAAAAGATAAAATCTAAAAAGGAAGGGCGAAGATCACCATGACTCTTATGCAAGGTAGGAGATAAAAGTAAAAGATAGGCCCTTCGCAAAGGGAAGCATAGGTTGTCATGCGCTTTTATGGTTGGATGCACAAAATCTTAATGCGAAAGAATGTCACTTTATATTGCCACTTGTGATATGGACCTTTATTATGCAGTCTGTCACTTTTATTTCTTCCATATCACATGATCGTACAAAGCTTATTTTCTCCCACACTAATAAGTCATACATATTTAGAGAACAATTTTTATTGCTTGCACCAATGACAACTTACTTGGAGGATCTTACTCAATCCATAGGTAGGTATGGCGGACTCTCATGGCAAAACTGGTTTAAGGGTAGTTGGAAGCACAAGTAGTATCTCTACTTGGTGCGGTGAATTTGGCTAGCATGAGGGGGAAAGGCAAGCTCAACCATGTTGGATGATCCATGACATTATAATTTATCTCAGATGTAAGAAAACATAACCCATTATGTTGTCTTCCTTGTCCAATGTAAACTCTTTAACATGTCATATTTTAATGAGTGCTCACAATCATAAAAGATGTCCAAGATAGTATATTTATATGTGAAGACCTCTCTTTCTTTATTACTTCCTATTAATTGCAACGATGACCAAAACTATGTTTGTCAACTCTCAACAACTTTTATTCATCATACTCTTTCTATGTGAGCTCATTACTCTCCATAAGATCCATATGATCTCTTTGTTTCCCTTTTTTTATTTATTTCTCTTTTCTTTTATTCACTTAGGATCATGACAAAATAATCAAGCCCTTGACTCAACACTAATCTTTATTATATATAGCTCACGGACTCGATTACATAGAGGGATCATAAAGCAAAACTCAAAACTAGATCATGCCATAACTTTATTCTACTAGATCAAGATATTATCAAAAGGATCGAACTAAAGAAAACGGTAAAGATAAAAGTGATGGTGATACGATACCGAGGCACTCCCCCAAGATTGGCAGTTGCCAAAGGGAGTGCCCATACCCATGTGATTATGTCTCCTTTGTTGGTGAAGAAGATGGTGGTTTTATTGATGGCGTAGGCTTCTTCCTTAATTTGCGCTCGAGAACAGAATTTTGGTCCCTTAGGTCCTCAATCTCCTCCTCCAGTCTCAGTATCTTTTTGCATAGTTCCTGTTTGTTTTCCTGCAAGAGGCGAAAAGGGATAAACTCGATCTTAGGTTTCTTTACTCTATCAGGGATGCTTGACTTTTTAAACTCCACATGCATGTCCCCAGGTTGAGGTAGTGGGACTTCATCTTCATCTGAGCTTGTCTCCTCCTTTCCCTTAGGTTCATAGTCCTCTTCTTCTTCTGTAGTCCAACCACAATGCTCCACATACCCATAGACTTTAGGATCTGCAAGGTAATCAGCCACATAGCTCTCTCCTTCCGAATCCTAGGACGACATGTTGCTCAAATCTGCAGCAGGACAACTTGAAACAAAGACATGAGATATTTGCGTGATACGGGAGTCAAAACCTCCGGGAGATTATATAATGAATTTTTACCGACCAAAATATGTAACATGTAAGAAAATGGAATCCGGAGAGCACACAAGGTGCCCACGAGGTAGGGGGGCGCGCCCAGGAGGGTAGGGCGCGCCCTCCACCCTTGTGGAGCCCTCGTGTCCTTCCTGGACTGCTTCTTATTTTTCTATTTTTCTAAATATTCCAAAACGGAGAAATATTGCCTTAAAAACTGTTTTGGAGTCGGTTTACTTACCGTACCACATACCTATTCCTTTTCGGAGTCTGAAACGTTCCGGAAAGTGTCCCTTATGTATTCCTCCGGGGTTACGGTTTCAATAACATTGGTTTCAACATTTATGGGATTACCTGAGATATAATGTTTGATTCTTTGACCGTTCACCACCTTCAGATTTGTGCCTTCGAAGTTGTTGATTTTTATGGCACCGGAACGATAGACCTCCTCGAAATGTAAGGGCCTTCCCATTTAGAGAGAAGTTTTCGTGCAAAAAATCTTAAACGAGAGTTGTATAGCAATACATAGTCACCTACATTAAACTCACGCTTTTGTATTCTTTTGTCATGCCATCTTTTAGCTTTTTCTTTAAAACAACCTGGCATTCTCAGAGGCTTGGGTTCTTGTTGGGGAACATTGCAGAAAACAAAAAAATTTCCTACGTTTCACCAAGATCAATCTATGGAGTCAACTAGCAACGAGAGGAGAGTGCATCTACATACCCTTGTAGATCGCGAGCGGAAGCGTTCAAGAGAACGGCGATGATGGAGTCGTACTCGCCGTGATCCAAATCACCGATGACCAAGTGCCGAACGGACGGCACCTCCGCGTTCAACACACATACGGAGCGTATGACGTCTCCTCCTTCTTGATCCAGCAAGGGGGAAGGAGAGGTTGATGAAGATCCAGCAGCACGACGGCATGGTGGTGGATGCAGCAGTGATCGCAGCAGGGCTTCGCCGAGCTTCTACGAGAGGGAGAGGTGTAGCAGGGGAGAGGGAGGCGCCAAGACTTGAGGCGCGGCTGCCCTCCCTCCACACTTTATATAGCCCCCCTAGGCGGGGGTGCCGGCCCTAGGAGATGGGATCTCCTAGGGGGGCCGGCGGCCAAGGGGGTGGAGTACCCCCCAAGGCAAGTGGAGGCGCCCCCTCCCCTAGGGTTCCCAACCCTAGGCGCATGGGGGGCCCAAAGGGGGGCGCACCAGCCCACTATGGGCTGGTTCCCCTCCCCACTTCAGCCCATGGGGCCCTCCGGGATGGGTGGCCCCACCCGGTGGACCCCCGGGACCCATCCGGTGGTCCCGGTACAATACCGGTGACCCCGGAACTTTCCCGATGGCCGAAACTACACTTCCTATATATAATTCTTCACCTCCGGACAATTCCGGAACTCCTCGTGACATCCAGGATCTCATACAGGACTCCGAACAACTTTCGGATTACTGCATACTCATATCTATACAACCCTAGCATCACCGAACCTTAAGTGTGTAGACCCTACGGGTTCGGGAGACAAGCAGACATGACCGAGACGACTCTCTGGTCAATAACGAACAGCGGGATCTGGATACCCATGTTGGCTCCCACATGCTCCTCGATGATCTCATCGGATGAACCACGATGTCGAGGACCTAATCAATCCCGTACTCAATTCCCTTTGTCAATCGACACGTTACTTGCCCGAGACTCGATCGTCGGTATCCCAATACCTTGTTCAGTCTCGTTACCGGCAAGTCACTTTACTCGTACCGTAATGCATGATCCCGTGATCAATCACTTGATCACATTGAGCTCATTATGATGATGCATTACCGAGTGGGCCCAGAGATACCTCTTCGTCATACGGAGTGACAAATCCCAGTCTCGATTCGTGCCAACCCAACAGACACTTTCGGAGATACCTGTAATGTACCTTTATAGTCACCCAGTTACGTTGTGACGTTTGGCACACCCAAGGCACTCCTACGGTATCCGGGAGTTGCACAATCTCATGGTCTAAGGAAATGATACTTGACATCCAGAAAAGCTACAGCAAACGAGATCTTTGTGCTATGCTTAGGTTTGGGTCTTGTCCATCATATCATTCTCCTAATGATGTGATCCCATTATCAATGACATCCCCATGTCCATAGCCAGGAAACCATGACTATCTGTTGATCAATGAGCTAGTCAACTAGAGGCTCACTAGGGACACATTGTGGTCTATGTATTCACACATGTATTACGATTTCCGGATAATACAATTATAGCATGAATAATAGACAATTATCATGAACAAGGAAATATAATAATCATTTTATTATTGCCTCTAGGGCATATTTCCAACAGTCTCCCACTTGCACTAGAGTCAATCATCTAGTTACACTGTGATGAATCGAACACCCATGGAATTCTGGTGTTGATCATGTTTTGCTCTAGGGAGAGGTTTAGTCAACGGATCTGCTACATTCAGGTATGTATGTACTTTACAAATCTCTATGTCTCCATTTTGAACACTTTCACGAATGGAGTTGAAGCGACGCTTGATATGCCTGGTCTTCCTGTGAAACCTGGGCTCCTTAGCAAGGGCAATAGCTCCAGTGTTGTCACAGAAGAGAGTCATCGGGCCCGATGCATTGGGTATGACTCCTAGACCGGTAATGAACTCCTTCACCCAGACTGCTTCGTGTGCTGCCTCCGAGGCTGCCATGTACTCCGCTTCACATGTAGATCCTGCCACAACGCTTTGCTTGCAACTGCACCAGCTTACTGCCCCACCATTCAAAATATACATGTATCCGGTTTGTGACTTAGAGTCATCCAGATCTGTGTCGAAGCTAGCATCGACGTAACCCTTTACAACGAGCTCTTCGTCACCTCCATAAACGAGAAACATTTCCTTAGTCCTTTGCAGGTACTTCAGGATATTTTTGACCGCTGTCCAGTGTTCCATGCCGGGATTACTTTGGTACCTTCCTACCAAACTCACGGCAAGGTTTACATCAGGTCTGGTACACAGCATAGCATACATGATGGACCCTATGGCCGAGGCATAGGGGACAACACTCATCTTTTCTCTATCTTCTGCCATGGTCGGGCATTGAGCCAAGCTCAATATCGTACCTTGCAATATAGGCAAGAACCCCTTCTTTGACTGATCCATTTTGAACTTCTTCAAAATCTTGTCAAGGTACGTACTCTGTGAAAGACCAATGAGGCGTCTCGATCTATCTCTATAGATCTTGATGCCTAATATATAAGCAGCTTCTCCAAGGTCCTTCATTGGAAAACACTTGTTCAAATAGGCCTTTATGCTTTCCAAGAATTCTATATCATTTCCCATCAACAGTATGTCATCCACATACAATATGAGAAATGCTACAGAGCTCCCACTCACTTTCTTGTAAATGCAGGCTTCTCCATAAGTCTGCATAAACCCAAACGCTTTGATCATCTCATCAAAGCGAATGTTCCAACTCCGAGATGCTTGCACCGGCCCATAAATCGAGCGTTGGAGCTTGCACACCTTGTGAACATTCTTAGGATCGACAAAACCTTCCGGCTGCATCATATACAATTCCTTCTTAAGGAAACCATTAAGGAATGCCGTTTTGACGTCCATTTGCCATATCTCATAATCATAGAATGCGGCAATTCCTAACATGATTCGGACAGACTTTAGCTTCGCTACGGGTGAGAAAGTCTCATCATAGTCAACCCCTTGAACTTGTCGATAACCCTTAGCGACAAGCCGAGCTTTATAGATGGTCACATTACCATCCGCGTCTGTCTTCTTCTTAAAGATCCATTTATTTTCTATGGCTCGCCGATCAACGGGCAAGTCAGTCAAAGTCCATACTTCGTTTTCATACATGGATGCTATCTCGGATTTCATGGCTTCCAGCCATTTGTTGGAATCCGGGCCCACCATCGCTTCTTCATAGTTCGAAGGTTCACCGTTGTCTAACAACATGATTTCCAAGACAGGGTTGCCGTACCACTCTGGTGCGGAACATGTCCTTGTGGACCTACGAAGTTCAGTAGAAACTTGATCTGAAGTTTCATGATCATCATCATCAACTTCCTCTCTAGTCCGTGCAGGCACCTCAGGAACATTTTCTTGAGCTGCGCCACTTACCGGTTCAAGAGGTAATACTTCATCAAGTTCTACCTTCCTCCCACTTATTTCTTTCGAGAGAAACTCCTTCTCTAGAAAGGACCCATTCTTGGCAACAAAGATCTTGCCTTCGGATCTGAGGTAGAAGGTATACCCAATAGTTTCTTTAGGGTATCCTATGAAGACGCATTTTCCGACTTGGGTTCGAGCTTTTCAGGTTGAAGTTTCTTGACATAAGCATCGCATCCCCAAACTTTTAGAAACGACAACTTAGGTTTCTTCCCAAACCATAATTCATACGGTGTCGTCTCAATGGATTTCGACGGAGCCCTATTTAAAGTGAACGCGGCAGTCTCTAAAGCATAGCCCCAAAATGATAGCGGTAAATCGGTTAGAGACATCATAGATCGCACCATATATAATAGAGTGCGATTACGACGTTCGGACACACCATTACGCTGAGGTGTTCCAGATGGCGTGAGTTGTGAAACTATTCCACATTTTCTTAAGTGTGTGCCAAATTCGTGACTCAAGTATTTTCCCCCACGATCTGATCGCAAGAACTTGATTTTCCTGTCACGTTGATTCTCAACCTCACTCTGAAATTCCTTGAACTTTTCAAAGGTCTCGGACTTGTGTTTCATTAAGTAGACATACCCATATCTACTCAAGTCATCAGTGAGGGTGACAACATAACGGTAGCCACCGCGAGCCTCAACACTCATTGGACCGCACACATTAGTATGTATGATTTCCAATAAGTTGGTTGCTCGCTCCATTGTTCCTGAGAACGGAGTCTTGGTCATTTTATCCATGAGGCATGGTTCGCACGTGTCAAATGATTCGTAATCAAGAGATTCTAAAAGTCCATCTGCATGGAGCTTCTTCATGCGTTTGACACCTATGTGACCAAGGCGGCAGTGCCACAAGTATGTGGGACTATCATTATCAACCTTACATCTTTTGGTATTCACACTATGAATATGTGTAGCATTACGCTCGAGATTAATTAAGAATAAACCATTCACCATCGGAGCATGACCCTAAAACATATCTCTCATATAAATAGAACAACCATTATTCTCGGATTTAAATGAGTAGCCATCTCATATTAAACGAGATCCTGATACAATGTTCATGCTCAAAGCTGGCACTAAATAACAATTATTGAGGTTTAAAACTAATACCGTAGGTAAATGTAGAGGTAGCGTGCCGATGGCGATCACATCGACCTTGGAACCATTCCCGATGCGCATCGTCACCTCGTCCTTCGCCAGTCTCCGCTTATTTCGTAGCTCCTGCTTTGAGTTACAAATGTGAGCAACCGCACCAGTATCAAATACCCAGGAGCTACTACGAGTACTGGTAAGGTACACATCAATTACATGTATATCACATATACCTTTTGTGATGCCGGCCTTCTTGTCCGCTAAGTATTTGGGGCGGTTCCGCTTCCAGTGACCACTTCCCTTGCAATAAAAGCACTCAGTCTCGGGCTTGGGTCCATTCTTTGGCTTCTTCCCGGCAGCTTGCTTACCGGGCACGGCAACTCCCTTGCCATCCTTCTTGAAGTTCTTCTTACCCTTGCCTTTCTTGAACTTAGTGGTTTTATTCACCATCAACACTTGATGTTCCTTTTTGACTTCTACCTCTGCTGATTTCAGCATTGCAAATACTTCAGGAATGGTCTTTTCCATCCCCTGCATATTGAAGTTCATCACAAAGCTCTTGTAGCTTGGAGGAAGCGACTGAAGGATTCTGTCAATGATTGCGTCATCCGGGAGATTAACTCCCAGCTGAGTCAAGCAGTTATGCAACCCAAACATTTTGAGTATGTGCTCACTGACAGAACTATTTTCCTCCATCTTACAGCTGAAGAACTTGTCGGAGACTTCATATCTCTCGACCCGGGCATGAGCTTGGAAAACCATTTTCAGCTCTTCGAACATCTCATATGCTCCATGTCGCTCAAAACGCTTTTGGAGCCCCGGTTCTAAGCTGTAAAGCATGCCGCACTGAACGAGGGAGTAATCATCAGCACGTGTCTGCCAAGCGTTCATAACGTCTTGGTTCTATGGGACGGGTGCGTCACCTAGCGGTGCTTCTAGGACATAATCTTTCTTGGCAGCTATGAGGATGATCCTCAGGTTCCGGACCCTGTCCGTATAGTTGCTGCCATCGTCTTTTAGCTTGGTTTTCTCTAGGAACACGTTGAAGTTGAGGACAACATTGGCCATTTGATCTACAAGACATATTGTAAAGATTTTAGACTAAGTTAATGATAATTAAGTTCATCTAATCAAATTATTCAATGAACTCCCACTTAGATAGACATCCCTCCAGTCATCTAAGTATAACATGATCCGAGTTGACTAGGCCGTGTCCGATCATCACGTGAGACAGACTAGTCAACATCGGTGAACATCTTCATGTTGATCGTATCTTCTATACGACTCATGCTCGACCTTTCGGTCTTCTGTGTTCTGAGGCCATGTCTGTACATGCTAGGCTCGTCAAGTCAACCTAAGTGTATTGCGTGTGTAAATCTGTCTTACACCCGTTGTATGTGAACGTTGGAATCTATCACACCCGATCATCACGTGGTGCTTCGAAACAACGAACTGTCGCAACGACGCACAGTTAGGGGGAACACTTTCTTGAAATTATTATGAGGGATCATCTTATTTACTACCGTCATTCTAAGTAAACAAGATACAAAAACATGATAAACATCACATGCAATCAAATAACAGTGACATGATATGGCCAATATCATATAGCTCCTTTGATCTCCATCTTGGGGCTCCATGATCATCTTGTCACCGGCATGACACCATGATCTCCATCATCGTGTCTTCTTGAAGTTGTCTCGTCATCTATTACTTCTACTACTATGGCTAACGCTTTAGCAATAAAGTAAAGTAATTGCATGACGTTTATGTTGACACACAGGTCATAAATAAATAAAGACAACTCCTATGGCTCCTGTCAGTTGTCATACTCATCGACATGCAAGTCGTGATTCCTATTACAAGAACATGATCGATCTCATACATCACATATATCATTCATCATTCATCACAACCTTTGGCCATATCACATCACAAAACACTTGCTACAAAAACAAGTTAGACGTCCTCTAATTGTTGTTGCAAGTTTTTACGTGGCTGCTATAGGTTTCTAGCAAGAACGTTTCTTACCTACGCCAAAACCACAACGTGAATTGACAATTTCTATTTACCCTTCATAAGGACCCTGTTCATCGAATCCGATCCGACTAAAGTGGGAGAGACAGACACCCGCCAGCCAACTTATGCAACTAGTGCATGTCAGTCGGTGGAACCGGTCTCACGTAAGCATACGTGTAAGGTTGGTCCGGGCCGCTTCATCCCACGATACCACCGAATCAAGATAAGACTAGCAACGGCAAGCAAATTGACAATATCGAAGCCCACAACTACTTTGTGTTCTACTCGTGCATAGTAACTACGCATAGACCTAGCTCTGATGCCACTGTTGGGGAACGTTGCAGAAAACAAAAAAAATTCCTACGTTTCACCAAGATCAATCTATGGAGTCAACTAGCAACGAGAGGAGAGTGCATCTACATACCCTTGTAGATCGCGAGTGGAAGCGTTCAAGAGAACGGGGATGATGGAGTCGTACTCGCCGTGATCCAAATCACCGATGACCAAGTGCCGAACGGACGGCACCTCCGCGTCCAACACACGTACGGAGCGGATGACGTCTCCTCCTTCTTGATCCAGCAAGGGGGAAGGAGAGGTTGATGAAGATCCAGCAGCACGATGGTGTGGTGGTGGATGCAGCAGTGATCGCAGCAGGGCTTTGCCGAGCTTCTGCGAGAGGGAGAGGTGTAGCAGGGGAGAGGGAGGCGCCAAGACTTGAGGTGTGGCTGCCCTCCCTCCCCCTTTATATAGGCCCCCTAGGGGGTGCGCCGGCCCTAGGAGATGGGATCTCCTAGGGGGGGCGGCGGCCAAGGGGGTGGAGTACCCCCCAAGGCAAGTGGAGGTGCCCCCTCCCCTAGGGTTCCCGACTCTAGGCGCATGGGGGGCCCAAAGGGGGGGCGCACCAGCCCACTATGGGCTGGTTCCCCTCCCAACTTCAGCCCATGGGGCCCTCCAGGATGGGTGGCCCCACCCGGTGGACCCCCGGGACCCATCCGGTGGTCCCGGTACAATACCGGTGACCCCGAAACTTTGCCGATGGCCGAAACTACACTTCCTATATATAATTCTTCACCTCCGGACAATTCCGAAACTCCTCGTGACGTCCAGGATCTCATCCGGGACTCTGAACAACTTTCGGATTGCTGCATACTCATATCTATACAACCCTAGCGTCACCGAACCTTAAGTGTGTAGACCCTATGGGTTCGGGAGACAAGCAGACATGACCGAGACGAATCTCTGGTCAATAACCAACAGCGGGATCTGGATACCCATGTTGGATCCCACATGCTCCTCGATTATCTCATCGGATGAACCACGATGTCGAGGACCTAATCAATCCCGTACTCAATTCCCTTTGTTAATCGGTACGTTACTTGCCCGAGACTCGATCGTCGGTATCCCAATACCTTGTTCAGTCTCGTTACCGGCAAGTCACTTTACTCGTACCGTAATGCATGATCCCGTGATCAACCACTTGATCACATTGAGCTCATTATGATGATGCATTACCGAGTGGGCCCAGAGATACCTCTTCGTCATACGGAATGACAAATCCCAGTCTCGATTCGTGCCAACCCAACAGACACTTTCGGAGATGCCTGTAATGTACCTTTATAGTCACCCAGTTACGTTGTGACGTTTGGCACACCCAAGGCACTCCTACGGTATCCAGGAGTTGCACAATCTCATGGTCTAAGGAAATGATACTTGACATCCAGAAAAGCTACAGCAAACGAGATCTTTGTGCTATGCTTAGGTTTGGGTCTTGTCCATCACATCATTCTCCTAATGATGTGATCCCGTTATCAATGACATCCCCATGTCCATAGCCAGGAAACCATGACTATCTGTTGATCAACGAGCTAGTCAACTAGAGGCTCACTAGGGACGCATTGTGGTCTATGTATTCACACATGTATTACGATTTCCGAATAATACAATTATAACATGACTAATAGACAATTATCATGAACAAGGAAATATAATAATCATTTTATTATTGCCTCTAGGGCATATTTCCAACAGTTCTAGATCTATTAATAGTCTTTTGCAAAATTAATTTGAGCACTCTATTACTCAATTCTACTTGACCACTAGACTGTGGGTGATAAGGAGATGCAATTCTATGATTAACATCATATTTAGCAAGCATTTTACGGAAAGCACCATGAATAAAATGTGAACCACCATCAGTCATTAAATATCTAGGGACTCCAAATCTTGGAAAAATAATTTCTTTAAGCATTTAAATAGAAGTGTTATGATCAGCACTACTAGTTGGAAAAGCTTCTACCCACTTAGTAACATAATCAACAGCAACTAAAATATGTGTATATCCATTGGAGGCAGGAAAAGGTCCCATATAGTCAAAGCCCCAAACATCAAATGGTTCAATAATGAGTGAATAGTTCATAGGCATTTCTTGACGTCTACTAATATTACCAATTCTTTGACATTCATCACAAGATAAAACAAACTTACGGGCATCCTTGAAGAGAGTAGGCCAATAAAAACCAGATTGCAATACCTTATGTGCAGTTCTATCTCCAGCATGGTGTCCTCCATAAGCTTCAGAGTGACACTTGCGTATGATCTGTTCTTGTTCATGCTCAGGTACACGACGTCTAATAACACCATCTACTCCTTCTTTATAAAGATGTGGGTCATCCCAAAAGTAATGTCTCAAATCATAGAATAACTTTTTCTTTTGCTGGTATGTGAAACTAGGTGGTAGGAATTTGGCAACAATGTAATTAGCATAATCAGCATACCATGGAGCAGTATGAGAAGCATTTATGACATTTAATTGTTCATCAGGAAAGCTATCATCAATAGGTAGTGGGTCATCAAGAACATTTTCTAACCTAGACAAGTTGTCCGCAACGGGGTTCTCAACTCCCTTTCTATCAACAATATGTAAATCAAATTCTTGTAGCAAGAGAACCCATCTAATAAGTCTAGGTTTAGCATCTTTCTTTTCCATAAGATATTTTATAGCAGCATGATCAGTGTGAATAGTTACTTTATAATCAACAATATAAGGTCTGAACTTATCACAAGCAAATACAACTGCTAAGAATTCTTTTTCAGTAGTAGCATAATTTCTTTGAGCATTGTCTAGGGTTTTACTAGCATATTGAATAACATTTAATTTCTTATCAACTCTTAACCCTAGAACAACACCTACATCATAATCACTAGCATCACACATAATTTCAAAGGGTAAATTCCAATCAGGTGGCTGGACAATAGGTGCAGAGATCAATGCTTTCTTAAGTATTTCAAATGCTTCTACACAATCATCATCAAAGACAAATGGTATATCTTTTTGTAATAAATTAGTCAGAGGACAAGAGATTTTTGAGAAGTCCTTAATGAACCTCCTATAAAATCTGGTGTGACCAAGGAAACTTATTATACCTTTCATGTCCTTGGGGCATGGCATCTTTTCAATAGCATCAACCTTGGCTTTATCAACTTCAATACCTCTTCCAGAAACTTTATGCCCCAAGACAATACCTTCATTAACCATAAAGTGACACTTTTCCCAATTCAAGACAATATTAGTTTCTTCACATCTCTGCAAAACTCGATCAAGGTTGCTCAAGCAATCATCAAAAGAAGATCCATAGACGGAGAAATCGTCCATGAAAACCTCACAAATCTTTTCACAAAAGTCAGAGAATATAGCCATCATGCATCTTTGAAAGGTAGCAGGTGCATTACATAAACCAAAAGGCATACGTCTATAGGCAAAAGTACCAAAAGGGCAAGTAAAAGTAGTCTTTGATTGATCCTTGGCTGACACAGGTATTTGAGGGAAACCAGAATAACCATCTAGAAAGAAAAAATGTGTATGTTTGGATAATCTTTCTAGCATTTGATCGATAAAAGGTAAGGGGTAATGATCCTTTTTAGTGGCCTTATTGAATTTGCGGAAATCAATTACCATCCTATAACCTGTAATAATTCTTTGAGGAATCAATTCATCTTTATCATTAGGAACGACAGTAATACCTCCCTTCTTAGGGACACAATGGACATGACTTACCCACTGACTATCAGCAACGGGATAGATTATACCTGCCTCAAGGAGCTTTAGTATTTCCTTTCTTACCACTTCTTTCATTTTAGGATTCAGCCGTCGTTGATGATCACGAACTGGTTTAGCATCTTCTTCCAAATTTATTTTATGTTGACATAGAGTGGGACTAATGCCCTTAAGATCATCAAGAGTATACCCAATAGCAGCACAGTGCTTCTTCCGAGTTTTCAATAATCTCTCTTCCTCATGCTCTGAAAGGTTAATTAGCACTAATAATAATAGGATATATCTTTTTCTCATCAAGATAAGCATATTTAAGAGTATCAGGCAATGGTTTAAGCTCAAACACGGGATCACCCTTGGTTGGAGGAGGATCCCCTAGGATTTCAACAGGCAAATTGTGTTTCGGAATAGGTTCCTGTTTAAAGAATACTTCATCTATTTCCCTTCTTTCATTCATAAACATATCATTTTCATGGTCTAATAAATACCGTTCTAAAGGATCACTAGGAGCTACGGCAATAGAAGCAAGACCAATAATTTCATCCTTACTAGGTAATTCTTCACGGTGTTGTCTACTAAATTTAGAGAAATTAAATTCATGAGACATATCATCTAAACTGATAGTAACAACATCCTTTTTGCAATCTATCTTAGCATTAATAGTGTTTAAGAAGGGTCTACCAAATATAATGGGACAAAAGCTATCTTGTGGGGAACCAAGAACAAGAAAATCAGCAGGATATTTAGTTTTCCCACACAAGACTTCAACATCTCTAACAATTCCCATTGGTTAAATAGTATCTCTATTGGCAAGTTTAATTGTGACATCAATATCTTCTATCTCAGCAGGTGCAATATCATGCATAATTTATTTGTATAAGTCGTAAGGTATTTCACTAGCACTAGCACCCATATCACATAAGCCATGATAACAATGATCTCCTATTTTAACAGAAATAACATGCATGCATACCACAGGTCTGTTTTTATCTTTAGCATAAGGTTTAGCAATTCTAGCAGTCTCATCAAGGAAATGAATAACATGCCCATCAATATTATCAGACAAGAGATCTTTAACAATAGCAATATCAGGTTCAATTTTAATTTGCTCAAGAGGTGTATAAGTTTTAATATTGCTTTTACGAACCACAGTTGAAGCTTTAGCATGATTTTTTATCCTAATAGGCAAAGGTGGTTTCTCAACATAAGAAGTAGGAACAATAGGATCATTATAAGTGATAGTCTTTTCTTCAACTTTAATAGGTGCAGCTACTTTTACATCTATGGGAGGATGATATTTAAACCACTTCTCCTTGTGGAGATCAACATAAGTAGCAAAATATTCATAGAAAGATGCTACTATTTCAGAGTCAAGACCATATTTAGTGCTAAATTTACGGAAAACATCGGTATCCATAAAAGATTTAACACAATCAAACTTAGGTGTCATACCTGGCTCCTTACCTTCGTTGAGGTCCCATCTTTAGAGTTGCGTTTAATTCATTCCAATAAATCCCATTTGAATTCAATAGTCTTCGTCATAAAAGAGCCAGCACAAGAAGTATCGAGCATGGTGCGATTGTTATCAGAAAGACGAGCATATAAATTTTGAATAATCATTTCTCTTGAGAGCTCATGATTGGGGCATGAATATAACATTGATTTAAGCCTCCCCCAAGCTTGAGTGATGCTTTCTCCTTCGCGAGGCCAAAAATTATATATATAATTGCGATCACGATGAACAAGGTGCATAGGATAAAACTTCTGATGAAATTCCAATTTCAATCATTTGTAGTTCCATGACCCTGTATCATCACATAGCCTATACCATGTCAATGCATCTTCCTTCAAAGATAAAGGGAAGACCTTCTTCTTAACAACATCTCCGGGTACACCTGCAAGCTTAAATAATCCACAAACTTCATCCACATATATTAGGTGCTCATCAGGATGAGTTGTTCTGTCTCCTGCAAAAGGATTAGCTAGCAGTTTTTCTCTCATACCCGAAGGAATTTCAAAGCAGACATTTTCATTTTCAGTAGGTTCAATAGGTTGAGGAGCAACTCTTTGCTCTACTGGTCGGGGTGAAGATACCCCGAACAAGCCCCTCAGAGGATTACTTTCCATAGTAACAAGTGACAGTAAATTTCAGCACACTATATAAATTTTCCTTACCAAATTCCACCTACCAAAGGCGCTTCACTCCCCGGCAATGGCGCCAGAAAAGAGTCTTGATGACCCACAAGTATAGGGGATCTATCATAGTCCTTTCGATAAGTAAGAGTGTCGAACCCAACGAGGAGCAGAAGGAAATGATAAGTGGTTTCCAGCAAGGTATTCTCTGCAAGTACTGAAATAAGTGGTAACAGATAGTTTTGTGATAGGATAATTTGTAACAAGCAACAAGTAACAAAAGTAAATAAAATGCAGCAAGGTGGCCCAATTCTTTTTGTAGCAAAGGACAATCCTGGATAAACTCTTATATAGAGAAAAGCGCTCCCGAGGACACATGGGAATATCGTCAAGCTAGTTTTCATCACGTTCATATGATTCACGTTCGGTACTTTGATAATTTGGTATGTGGGTGGATCGGTGCTTGGGTACTGTCCTTACTTGGACAAGCATCCCACTTACGATTAACCTCTATTGCAAGCATTCGCAACTACAACAAAAGTATTAAGGTAAACCTAACCATAGCATGAAACATATGGATCCAAGTCAGCCCCTTACAAAGCAACGCATAAACTAGGGTTTAAGCTTCTGTCACTCTAGCAACCCATCATCTACTTAATACTTCCCAATGCCTTCCTCTAGGCCCAAATAATGGTGAAGTGTTATGTAGTCGACATTCACATAAAACCACTAGAGGAGAGACAACATACATCTCATCAAAATCGAACGAATACCAAATTCACATGACTACTAATAGCAAGACTTCTCCCATGTCCTCAGGAACAAACGTAACTACTCACAAAGTATATTCATGTTCATAATCAGAGGGGTATTAATGTGCATATAGGATCTAAACATATGATCTTCCACCAAATAAACCAACTAGCATCAACTACAAGGAGTAATTAACACTACTAGCAACCCACAGGTACCAATCCCGGACTTGGAGACAAGAATTGGATACAAGAGATGAACTAGGGTTTTGAGAGGAGATGGTGCTGGTGAAGATGTTGATGGAGATTGCCCTCTCCTGATGAGAGGAGCGTTGGTGATGACGATGGCGATGATTTCCCCCTCCCGAAGGGAAGTTTCCCCGGCAGAACAGCTCCGCCAGAGCCCTAGATTGGTTCCGCCAAGGTTCGACCTTGTGGCGGCGGAGTTTCATCCGAGAAGATGGCTTATGATTTTTTCCTCAATGAAAGACTCCATATAGAATAAGATGGCCATCGGAGGGCCACCAGGGGGCCCACGAGGTAGGGGTCGCGCCCAGGGGGGTAGGGCGCGCCCCCACCCTCGTGGGCAGGGTGTGGCCCCCTGGTGAACTTCTTGCGCTCAGTATTTTTTATATATTCTGAAAACGTCTTCCGTGAAGTTTTAGGACTTTTGGAGCTGTGCAGAATAGGTCTCTAATATTTGCTCCTTTTCCAGCCCAGAATCCCAGCTATCGGCATTCTCCCTCTTTATGTAAACCTTGTAAAATAAGAGAGAATAGGCATAAGTATTGTGACATAATGTGTAATAACAACCCATAATGCAATAAATATCGATATAAAAGCATGATGCAAAATGGGCATATCGTGGAGCGGCACGAGGAGGCCACCGCATCAGCCCTGGCCTCGGCGCAGGCTGAGCTCGATTCATCCCGCGCTGAGCTGCTCTCTCTTCGGCAGCGGGTCGCTGACGCCGAGTCCGTCGCGCGACAGAGTAGGGATGAAGTGCTTGAGCGGCGGACATTGGAGCGCGTGCATGCCCCCATCCTCGAGGACCTCAGGAACAAGGACAACACTGCCCTGGGCCATATCTGCGATGAGAATGCTCCTCATCCCCATGCAAACGACTACGCTAGCCACCTCCGCTTCTTTGGGGATGTGGTGACACGCCTGCAGAACCGTTCCGAGAGGGCTCGCCAACTTGTTGAGGAGAGGAGTCGCAGTCTGCTCGGGCGCGCGTTCTCCCGCGTCTTCAACCACCTCAGGAATATCGACCCCAACTTAGATTTTGATGCCGACATTGCTCCCGTATCGAAAGCCATCCTGGGCGATCTGGCACGATGGGTTGAGGACAATGTGGATGCGCTGGTCAGGGCCTTCGCTTCTGACGACGACGGGGTAGTGGTCGTGGCAGACGAAGGCGTCGTGGTTGACGACGGCGACACCGGTGCCGGCGAAGGTGGAGGTGACGCCAATGATGGCGACATCGATGCCAGCGGTGCATCAGAAGATGATATAGGAGACGCGGGGAGCGACATATCCGGCTGATTCCTCATTCCCCTGTCGTTTACCCTGTAAAAAGTTGGGCGTGGCCCTGGAAGATTGTAAGAGCATTTTGAGAGGGGGAGCCCCTCATGTAAACAATCGTAGCGTTTATCTTTCCATGCTAAATTGAGCACGTGTCTTCATGAGCTTACGCATGTCGGGGCAAGGTTGTTGTTGCGGTTTGCCTTAGCTTGGACGAGCCCAAACCGGCCCGAGAGATTGCAGGTTTTTGGGGAGCTCTTGATGAGTTCATCGACACGCCTGAGGGGGCCGCGTGATAAACAAGCACCAGTCACGGCTTGGCGCATGCGTGGCTCGTGTGCTTCATGCCCAGCCTGGCTCATGAGGGGCCCGCGAGGGGGGAGCGACTGGCGCGAACTCCGAAATAAGGCAAGAATGAGACTGCGAGAAATAGCTCGAACGAGGAAAGGCGTCCCCCCCCCACGCGCATCAAATACAATTCAACTTCAATTTAAATCCAAATCCAGAAGGCAGGGTTACAGAAAAGAGATCCAAAGCAAATGGCCGCGTCCGGTGCCTAGTCTAGTCTTCGACGTATTCTCACCAGCGCGGAGCTAAGTGCTGCCACTTGGCATGGGAGGGAGCCCCCGAGGCCTGAGGGCGGCTCTCCTGAGGCTCCGGGGCGTGTACATCCCCACTCATTATTACGTGAGAGTGTCACGGGCGGCGATCTTCACAGGCGTGAACCTTACTTCATATCGCCTGACGAGGGGCCCGCCTTGCGCCACCCCTACCACCGCTGGGATGACCGGAAACCAGGATGGCCCAACGAGGGCAGAGGGGACGCCAGCGGCGCCCTCGACGACCACGGGTCCTCTGCCGGGGGAAGGTCGCCGTCGCCACCCCGGCAGAGGGCCTACCTCCGGACGTTGCCTTGCTCCATGCGACGTGGGGAGGGGCCTTGTTCCTTGCCCCGTCCACGCAGTCCCCAGCGGGTCTCTCCTATTGGGGCATGCATTGCCTTGCCGGAACCATTGTTTGGCATCATGACCTGGTTCATCTGTGACTCATGGTTAGTGTAAGCTTTCCCCTAAGGGATTAATGGTACCCTGTATCTGTCGTCGACGGCGCGGCCGACGGGGCTCTCTGGCGACTCCAGGAAGGCTTCAGCTCCTAACGCCTCCTCCTCCCATCCTGGCTCGAGGAACGAGCCGGGGTCGTCCTCGGGCGTGTACCCCTAGTCCATCATGCGGGGCACATAGGCTTCCGGGGCTGTCACCCCAAACACCTCTCCATAGTGCCCCACGCTCCACGTCGCTCGGCCCAGCGCAGCATCCTGAGGATGATAGCGCGACGCCTCGCTAGGGCCATGGGGGGCAACGCTTGTGCCCATGCTCATCGAAGGCGGCGTGGGGGCACACTACTAGGGAGAAGCCTAGCAGCAGCGCGGGTTTTGGGTGTATCAGTAGCGCGGGTGCCCGCGCTACTGATACGGCGCCACAGCGAACTTGTAGCAGTAGCGCGTGTTGACACACGCTACTGCTATACATGATTAGCTGTAGCGTGCGTTGCAAACAGCGCTACTGCTAATTAGCTGTAGCGGGTCTTATACCCCGCGCTACTGCTATTACTTTCAAAAACCAAAAAAAATCTCGATCATGTGCGTGTTGTCAATGGCAACAATGGTAAGATCTAGCGATGATTGGCGTCGCCGGAGGCATGAACGGATAGCGGAAGACCAGATCCAGCAGTGGCTGTTGGAGAGGGCCCGTTTCTATGGCAGAGCCAGGCCGCAGTGTGGGGCTCCTCTTCCCGACCATGCCAGATAGCTCCGCGTCATCCATGGCGACGACCTGCACGGGCATGGACATGGGAGGGTGAGTCAAACCAGAGGGAGAGAGAGAAAAGGAAAACAGAGGAAGAGAGGAAGGTGATGTAGGGAGCAGCAGAGCTAGTCACCGGTGGCGAGGTGCTCCGGTGTGGTGGCGCGGGGTGGCGGCCTCCTAGACGTCGGTGGAAGACCGGCGAGCTCCTAGATGCCGGTGGCGCGAGGCGGCGGCCTCTTTCAGTGCCATGGAGGAGGATGGGTGCATGGGCAAGAGGTCCATTTGAGAGCATATGGAAAGTGAGAGGAGAGAGTGGTGGAAGAGAGGAGGAATTTGGGGGAGGAGATGGGGATTCGGCCGAGGATATGGCGACTTCACCTACCTCGTACTTAGTAGTAGCGAGGGGTATAAAACCGCGCTACTACTATCAACTTAGTAGTAGCACGGGTTTATACCCCTCGCTACTACTATGGCATGTGTCGGGGGGCATGGTAGAGACCGCTTAGTAGTAGCGAGGGTTAAAAACCCGCGCTACTACTACCAACTTAGTAGTAGCGAGGGTTAAAAACCCGCACTACTACTAATTAGCAGTAGCGCTTCTTTTTGTGTCGCGCTGCTGTTAAGATTCTGTGTATAAGGTTTTCCCTAGTAGTGGCAATGGGGCCCCCGGCGCCGCCGGCCGTCCTAGTGTCGATGAAGCCCCCAGGCGCACCCGAGGGCACGTGGTTACGGCGAGGCCCGTCGTGAGGTCCAGTAGCGGCCCGGGAAGGGAGCAGATAGCAGAAAGGCGGCGCTCCTGCCGCCGCCGCATCCAGCAGCTCAGCGACACGTTCCAGCAGTGCGTTGCTGCCGCTCTCCATCAGCCGACACCGCAACAACTCCCGCGCCACCGTGAGCGCGGCCCGCATGTTCGCCTGCTCCCGCCAGGTGTGTGGTTGTTGGGGATCGTAGCAGAAATTAAAAAAATTTCTACGCATCACCAAGATCAATCTATGGAGTATTCTAGCAACGAGGGGAATAGGAGTGCATCTACATACCCTTGTAGATCGCGAGCGGAAGCGTTCAAGTGAACGGGGATGATGGAGTCGTACTCGCCGTGATCCAAATCACCGATGACCAAGTGCCGAATGGACAGCACCTCCGTGTTCAACACACGTACGGTTGGGAAGACGTCTCCTCCTTCTTGATCCAGCAAGGGGGAAGGAGAGGTTGATGAAGATCCAGCAACACGACGGCGTGGTGGTGGATGCAGCAGGATCCCGGCAGGGCTTCGCCAAGCACAAGCGGGGAGGAGAGGTGTTATGGAGGGAGAGGGAGGCGCCAAGAGCAAGGTGCGGCTGCCCTCCCTCCCTTCCACTATATATAGGGGCTAGGGGGGCGCATGCCCCCTTGGAGATCCCATCTAAAAGGGGGGGTGGGGCGGCGGCCCCTGGGGGCAACGGCCCCCTTAGGGTTTCCAACCAGGGGGGCGCATGCCCCCTCGGGGGGCAACGGCCCCCTAGGGTTTCTAACCCTAGGCGCCTTGGGCCCTTGGGTGGGGCGCACCAGCCCATCAGGGGCTGGTTCCCACGCCACTTCAGCCCATGGGGCCCTCCGGGATAGGTGGCCCCATCTGGTGGACCCCCGGGACCCTTCCGGTGGTCCCGGTACAATACCGGTAACCCCCGAAACCTTCCCGCTGGCCGAAACTGGACTTCCTATATATAAATATTTACCTGCGGACCATTCTGGAACTCCTCGTGACGTTTGGGATCTCATCCGGGACTCTGAACAACTTTTGGGTTATTGCATACTAATATCTCTACAACCCTAGCATCACCGAACCTTAAGTGTGTAGACCCTATGGGTTCGGGAGACACGCAGACATGACCGAGACGCCTCTCCGGGCAATAACCAACAGCGGGATCTGGATACCCATGTTGGCTCCCACATGCTCCTCGATGATCTCATCGGATGAACCACGATGTCGAGGACTTAATGAATCCCGTATTCAATTCCCTTTGTCAATCGGTACGTTACTTGCCCGAGACTCAATCGTCGGTATCCCAATACCTTGTTCAATCTCGTTACCGGCAAGTCACTTTACTCGTACCGTAATGCATGATCCCGCGATCAACCACTTGATCACATTGAGCTCATTATGATGATGCATTACCGAGTGGGCCCAGAGATACCTCTCCGTCATACGGAGTGACAAATCCTAGTCTGGATTCGTGCCAACCCAACAGACACTTTCGGAGATACCTGTAATGTACCTTTATAGTCACCCAGTTACGTTGTGACGTTTGGCACACCCAAGGTACTCCTACGGTATCCGCGAGTTGCACAATCTCATGGTCTAAGGAAATGATACTTGACATTCAGAAAAGCTACAGCAAACGAACTACACGATCTTTGAGCTAAGCTTAGGATTGGGTCTTGTCCATCACATCATTCTCCTAATGATGTGATCCCGTTATCAATGACATCTAATGTCCATAGTCAGGAAACCATGACTATCCTTTGATCAACGAGCTAGTCAACTAGAGGCTCACTAGGGACGTGTTGTGGTCTATGTATTCACACATGTATTACGATTTCCGGATAATACAATTATAGCATGAATAATAGACAATTATCATGAACAAGGAAATATAATAATAATTTTATTATTGCATCGAGGGCATATTTGCAATAGTCGTGTCGTTGCTGTGGCGTGGCTTGCGGCCCTTGAAGCGGCTCGCGCTTGTCGTGGAGTGAGGGTGGATGACACTTGGCCGCGCCGCCCGCGCCCCGCAGCGTTAGGCGGCGCTTGCACCGCCTGGAGCGCGGGGTTGAGGTTTTCATGGGCAGGTGGCGCCGCTCGGGCTAGCCAGGCTGCCCAGCGGTCGGAGTCGGCCCTTGGGTCGCCGAACATCAGGGCCACAGAGCGTCGGCGGGTCGATTGGCGGGGAAGAGACTCCGACGCACCCCTACCCGGCGCGCCAAATGTCGGATCACGGGTTCCAGCAAAACCCTTGATGTTCGAACACTGGGGTGTGCGCGAAGGTTTTCTCCTTATCGATCCACGCCCTAGCTCGCTAAGATCTCGCGGATGAACTCGACGAACTCACAAGACAAAGACACAAGATTTATACTGGTTTGGGCCACCATTGTGGTGTAATACCCTACTCCAGCGTGGTGGTGGTGGATTGCCTCTTGGGCTGATGATGAACAGTACAAGGGGAAGAACAGCCTCCTGAGGTTGAGGTGTTCTTGTGCTTGGTGCACTTGTGTGGTTGGGGATGATCTTGATGATCCGTCCTCGTCTCGGTCCTCTCTTTACTATGGTGGCTAGTTCTACTTATATAGGCCCTGGTCTTCTCCCCAAATATTGCGCGGGAAGGGAGCCAACAATGGCCAATTTGAAAGGGGACAACTAGTACAGCTTATCCTGACAAAAGTGGTCTTCGCATGCAAAAGGCTCTAGTGGTGACGCCGTCTTGGGCTCCATGGTGAGCTCCATCTTGCCATCCTGCTGATCTTGGTCTCGTTGCACCGATATGGAACCTTTCCTTGATGCCTCGGTACTCCGCGCCTGCACTTTCCCCCTTGGCACCAAAGAGGAAGCAAGGACACTGCACGCACTGGCACTCGCCTGGTCTCAATCGTCATGGCTCGCGTCACGAGGACCTCGCGAGGTTTGCCTTGCCTTGATCTCTCCGCCCCTCACGAGCCTGCTTGGCGAGGCTGCTCTTGAGGAGGTCTTGCGTCATCTGCCTTGCGAGGCTTGGCCCCTCGCGAGGGTCTTGAATACCTCGTCGATGAAGATGGGCTGTACAGACCTGCTAGCTCAGCCACGCCGTGGGCCATAGGCAGGCAAGTCTAGGGACCTCCGTTCCCAGAACACCGACAGCTATACATCACCATGATCCTGTGTGTGCGTAGGATTTTTTTTTGAAATTACTACTGTCGGTGTTAAAACCGGCGGATCTCGGGTAGGGGGTCCCGAACTGTGCGCCTAAGGCGGATGGTAATAGGAGGCAGGGGACACGATGTTTACCCAGGTTCGGGCCCTCTCGATGGAGGTAATACCCTACTTCCTGCTTGATTGATCTTGATGATTTGAGTATTACAAGAGTTGATCTACCACGAGATCGTAGAGGCTAAACCCTAGAAGCTAGCCTATGATTTTGATTGTTGTTATCCTATGGACTAAACCCTCCGGTTTATATAGACACCGGAGGGGGCTAGGGTTACACAGAGTCGGTTACAAGGGAGGAGATCTACATATCCGAATTGCCAAGCTTGCCTTCCACGCAAAGGAGAGTCCCACCCGGACACGGGACGAAGTCTTCAATCTTGTATCTTTATAGTCCAACAGTCCGGCCAAACTATATAGTCCAGCTGTCCGAGGACCCCCTAATCCAGGACTCCCTTAGTAGCCCCTGAACCAGGCTTCAATGACGATGAGTCCGGCGTGCAGATTGTCTTCGGCATTGCAAGGTGGGTTCCTTCTTTGAATACTCCCTAAATGATTCTGAACACAAGGATCGTGTCCGGCTCTGCAAAACAAATTCCACATACCACCATAGAGAATATAATATTCCACAAATCCAATCCGCTAACAACTTTTCATAACATGACGTTCTGCCGTGGCCCGGTCATTACGAACCGTTTTTACCTATCTGCCATTGCACGTGTTGCGAGGCAGTTTTCTTGGCACGTCTTGTCGAAGCAGAGATCGTGTCCCCTTATCACGGGATTATCATCAATTCGGGTGTGGGTAACCCAACCGTGTTTGTTAATATGACTCCTCGATTTTAGGCAAGTTCCAAACGGGCACGCAGAGGACGCTTGATATTCGCCCTCTTTATAAAGGAGCCAAGGCATGTCCTCTGCCCCTCGCACTCGATCCTTCCCTTCCCCCACCTCAAGTTCCAACACCCAAGGCTCAGGCTAAGCGCTTCAGACTTTTAACATGCCCGGATCCAACCTTCAAGGCCGGTGGATGGCCTCCTCTGTCACAGAGGAGGACATCAAGAAATTAAGAGAAGGCAGGTATCTGACCGCTGAAATCTCGCACAGGCTGCCCGCTCAAGGGCAGGTCATCCCTACTCCCGAACCCAACAAGAGTGTCGTATTTGTTTCCCACTTCCTCTGAGGGCTCATGTTCTATTACGGGCTTGATTTCCATGATCTAGCCCCAGATTCCATCCTTGACATCTCATCGTTTATCGTCGTGTGTGAGGCCTTCCTTCGCATCACCCCACACTTCGGCTTATGGCTCAAGACCTTCAATGTGAAGCTGAAGATGATCGATGGGCGACACGCAGAATAAGGAGGTGCCACAATAAGCAAAGGCGTCGATGCTCCATGGCCCAAGGGTTCCTTACCGGAGGTATCCAGCGGGAGTGGTTTTACATCACAGCTCCCCGAAGTACTAAGTGGGTAGCTGTCCCCGCCTTCTGTTCGGCCCCCCGCCACAACTGGCATCATGGGTCAACAAAGGGCTGGACTGGGGGCTAGCTAATGATGTGCCGATATTGTAGAGTCGTATCCGAGATCTCCTCAAAAGAGATGTCAGCCTTGTCAAGGTAATGCAAGTCATGCTAGTTCGTTGGGTCCTACCATGCCAGTGTCGATCTCTCCGTATGTGGGAGTTCAATCCGGAAGGACCGTGAACTATTCAGCAGTTCTTCAGCATGATGCTCGAAGCGATGTATGGATTGTTCTTCGAATCACGAATAAAGTGTCCGGACACCATCGAGGATGCGGGTCTCCACTGCAACCGTCCGGATACCCAAGTGAGTAATTCTGCAGCCGAACATGCTGTCTTTTTATGACATCATTCTGAAAAAATCGATCTTGGCCAGGACTGGATAAGAAAGGCGAAGATGATCAGGTGTCCGGCCCCCCTCCTCGAAGGCTCACCGGATCCTGTACTAGCCAGGATGCTTGAGCATGCACTTTATCAAGTGCCATCAGAGGAAGATAAAGGAAGGGGTAAAGAAGCCGAAAGCGGGCCTCGCGCATCACTCATCCAAACCGGGGGAATTAATGTATCCACGAAGGAGGATAATCGGGGAGAAGAATCTAGAATCCCCTCTCCCCAAGAAAGGAAAAGGACTGCCTATGAAGCCTTGGAAGCGAAGGTTTCCAAACGAGGGAGTCCTTACCGCACAGTGCCCGCGGGAGGGCCAGCCCTCCATCGAGCTGTAAGTGAATCAAGAGTATTTTTAGTAAATATATCCTGCTTTATTTCCGGGGACAATAACCAAGACATACATCTTGCAGGCCGGATCGCAGCCCCTCTCAACAGAGTTCGTCTTCGGGGGATCTTCTTGTTGGGGAACGTAGCAGAAATTCAAAATTTTCCTACGTGTCACCAAGATCTATCTATGGAGAAACCAGCTACGAGTAGAAGGAGAGTGCATCTACATACCCTTGTAGATCGCTAAGCGGAAGCGTTCAAGTGAACGGGGTTGATGGAGTCGTACTCGCCGTGATTCAAATCACCGATGATCTAGTGCCGAACGGACAGCACCTCCGCGTTCAACACACGTACAGCTCGACGATGTCTCCCACGCCTTGATCCAGCAAGGAGAGAGGGAGAGGTTGAGGAAGACTCCATCCAGCAGCAGCACAACGGCGTGGTGGTGATGGAGGAGCGTGGCAATCCTGCAGGGCTTCGCCAAGCACCTACGGGAGAGGAGGAGGTGTCACGGGAGGGAGGGAGGCGCCAAGGGCTCAGGTGTGGATGCCCTCCCTCCCCTCCACTATATATAGGGGCAGGGGAGAGGGGGGAGGCGCAGCCTTGCCCCTTCCTCCAAGGAAGGGGTGCGGCTAAGAGGGGGGAGGAGTCCATCCTCCCCAAGGCACCTCGGAGGTGCCTTCCCCCTTGAGGACTCTTCCCTCTAGGGTTCCCTAGGCGCATGGGCCTCTTGGGGCTGGTGCCCTTGGCCCATGTAGGCCAAGGCGCACCCCCTACAGCCCATGTGCCCCCCCGGGGCAGGTGGCCCCACCCGGTGGGCCCCCGGGACCCTTCCGGTGGTCCCGGTACAATACCGATGACCCCGAAACTTGTCCCGATGGCCGAAACAGGACTTCCTATATATAAATCTTTACCTCCGGACCATTCCGGAACTCCTCGTGACGTCCGGGATCTCATCCAGGACTCCGAACAACATTCGGTAACCACATACAAGCTTCCTTTATAACCCTAGCGTCATTGAACCTTAAGTGTGTAGACCCTACGGGTTCGGGAGACATGCAGACATGACCGAGACGTTCTCCGGTCAATAACCAACAGCGGGATCTGGATACCCATGTTGGCTCCCACATGTTCCACGATGATCTCATCGGATGAACCACGATGTCAAGTACTCAATCGATCCCGTATACAATTCCCTTTGTCTAGCGGTATTTTACTTGCCCGAGATTCGATCGTCGGTATACCGATACCTTGTTCAATCTTGTTACCGGCAAGTCTCTTTACTCGTTCCGTAACACATCATCCCGTGATCAACCCCTTGGTCACATTGTGCACATTATGATGATGTCCTACCGAGTGGGCCCAGAGATACCTCTCCGTTTACACGGAGTGACAAATCCCAGTCTCGATTCGTGCCAACCCAACAGACACTTTCGGAGATACCTGTAATGCACCTTTATAGCCACCCAGTTACGTTGTGACGTTTGGTACACCCAAAGCATTCCTACGGTATCCGGGAGTTGCACAATCTCATGGTCTAAGGAAAAGATACTTGACATTAGAAAAGCTTTAGCATACGAACTACACGATCTTTGTGCTAGGCTTAGGATTGGGTCTTGTCCATCACATCATTCTCCTAATGATGTGATCCCGTTATCAACGACATCCAATGTCCATAGCCAGGAAACCATGACTATCTGTTGATCACAACGAGCTAGTCAACTAGAGGCTCACTAGGGACATATTGTGGTCTATGTATTCACACGTGTATTACGATTTCCGGATAATACAGTTATAGCATGAATAAAAGACAATTATCATGAACAAGGAAATATAATAATAATACTTTTATTATTGCCTCTAGGGCATATTTCCAACAGTCTCCCACTTGCACTAGAGTCAATAATCTAGTTCACATCGCCATGTGATTAACACTCACAGGTCACATCGCCATGTGACTAATACCCAAGAGTTTACTAGAGTCAGTAGTCTAGTTCACATCACTATGTGATTAACACTCAATGAGTTTTATGTTTGATCATGTTGCTTGTGAGAGAGGTTTTAGTCAACAGGTCTGAACCTTTCAGATCCGTGTGTGCTTTACAAATCTCTATGTCATCTCCTAGATGCAGCTACCACGCTCTATTTGGAGCTATTCCAAACAACTGTTCTACTTGGAGCTATTCTAAATTATTGCTCCATATGTATCCGGTCTCTCTACTCAGAGCTATCCGGATAGGTGTCAAGCTTGCATCGTCGTAACCTTTTCGACGAACTCTTTTACCACCTCCATAATCGAGAAAATTCCTTAGTCCACTAGTTACTAAGGATAACTTTGACCGCTGTCCTGTGAGCCATTCTTGGATCACTCTTGTACCCCTTGACTGACTCATGGCAAGGCACACTTCAGATGCGGTACACAGCATAGCATACTGAAGAGCCTATGTCTTAAGCATAGGGGACGACCTTCGTCCTTTCTCTCTATTCTGCCGAGGTCGAGCTTTAAGTCTTAACTTCGTACCTTACAATTCAGGCAAGAACTTCTTCTTTGACTGATCCATCTTGAACACCTTCAAGATCATGTCAAGGTTTGTGCTCATTTGAAAGTATTATTAAGCATTTTGATCTATCTTATAGATCTTGATGCTTATTGTTCAAGTAGCCTAATCCAGGTTTTCCATTGAAAAACACTTTTCAAACAACCCTATATGCTTTACAGAAATTCTACATCATTTCTGATCATCAATATGTCAACAACATATACTCATCAGAAATTCTATAGTGCTCCCACTCACTTCTTTGGAAATACAAGTTTCTCATAAACTTTGTATACACCAAATTCTTTGATCATCTCATCAAAGCGCACATTCCAACTCCGAGATGCTTACTCCAGTCCTCAGAAGGATTGCTGGAGCTTTGCATACTTATTAGCATCTTTCAGGATTGACAAAACCTTCCGGTTGTATCACATACAACCTTTCCTCAAAATCGTCGAGGAAACAATGTTTTGACATCCTATCTGCAAGATTTCATAAATAATGCAGTGATCGCTAACATAATTCTAACAGACTCTTAGCATCGCTACAAGTGAGAAATTCCCATCGTAGTCAACTCCTTGAACTTGTCGGAAAACATCTTAACGACAAGTCGAGCTTTCTTAATGGTGACATTACCATCCACGTCCGTCTTCTTCTTAAAAGATCCATTTATCTCAATGGATTGCCGATCATCGGGCAAGTCCATCAAAGTCCATGCTTTGTTCTGATATATGGATACTATCTCGGATTTCATGGCTTCTAACCATTTGTTGGAATTTGGGCCCACCGTCGCTTCTCCATAGCTCGTAGGTTCATTGTTGTCTAGCAACATGACCTTCAAGACAGGATTACGTACCACTCTGAAGTAGTACGCATCCTTGTCATCCTACGAGGTACGGCAGTGACTTGATCCGAAACTTCATGATCACTATCATAAGCTTCTACTTCAATTGGTGTAGGTGCCACAGGAACAACTCCCTGTGCCCTGTCACACACTAGTTGAAGAGACGGTTCAATAACCTCATCAAGTCTCCACCATCCTCCCACTCAATTCTTTCGAGAGAAACCTTTCCTCGAGAAAGGACCCGATTCTAGAAACAATTCATATTGCTTTCGGATCTGAATTAGGAGGTATACCCAACTGTTTTGGGTGTCCTATGAAGATGTATTTTATCCGCTTTGGGTTCGAGCTTATCAATCCTGAAACTTTTTCACATAAGCGTCGCAGCCCCAAACTTTAAGAAACGACAACTTAGGTTTCTCTAAACCATAATTCATACGGTGTCATCTCATCGGAATTACGTGGTGCCCTATTTAAAGTGAATGTGGTTGTCTCTAATGCCTAACCCATGAACGATAGTGGTAATTCGATAAGAGACATCATGGTACGCACCATATCCAATAGGGTGTAACTATGATGTTCGGACACACCATCACATTAAGGTGTTCCAGGCAGTATTAATTGCGAAACAATTTCCACAATGTCTTAATTGTGTGCCAAAACTCGTAACTCAGATATTCATCTCTATGATCATATCATAGACATTTTATCCTCTTGTCACAATGATCTGCTACTTCACTCTGAAATTACTTGAACCATTCAATAATTCAGACTTGTGTTTCATCAAGTAAATATTCTCAACATCTACTCGAATCATCTGTGAAGTAAGAACATAACGATATTCACTGCATGCCTCAGCACTCATTGGACTGCACACATCAAAATGCGTTGCTTCCAACAAGTTGCTATCTTGTTCCATTTTACTGAAACCGAGGCTTTTCAGTCATCTTGCCTATGTGGTATGATTTGCATATCTCAAGTGATCCAAAATCAAGTGAGTCCAAACGATCCATCTGCATGGAGTTTCTTCATGCGTATACACCAATAGACATGGTTCGCATGTCTCAAACTTTTCAAAAACGACTGAGTCCAAAGATCCATCAACATGGAGTTTCTTCATGCGTTTTATACCAATATGACTTACATGGCAGTGCCACAAGTAAGTGGTACTATCATTACTATCTTATATCTTTTGGCATGAAAATGTGTATCCCTACGATCAAGATTCAATAAACCATTCCTTTAGGTGCAAGAGCACTTATTCAGGTTTAATACTAATCTTGATGGTAGAGGGAGCGTGCGATGTTAGATCACATCAAACTTGGAAACACTTCCAACACATATCGTCAGCTCACCTTTAGCTAGTCTCCGTTTTATTCCGTAGCTTTTATTTCGAGTTACCAACACTTAGCAACCGAACCGGTATCTAATACCCTGGTGCTACTAGGAGTACTAGTAAAGTACACATTAACATAATGTATATCCAATATACTTCTATCGACCTTGCCATCCTTCTCATCTACCAAGTATCTAGGGTAATTCCGCTCTAGTGACTGTTCCCCTTATTACAGAAGCACTTAGTCTCGGGTTTGGGTTCAACCTTGGGTTTCTTCACTAGAGCAGCAGTTGATTTGCCGTTTCATGAAGTATCCCTTCTTGCCCTTGCCCTTCTTGAAACTAGTGGTTTCACCAACCATCAACAATTGATGCTCCTTCTTGATTTCTACTTTCGCGGTGTCAAAACATCACGAATACCTCAAGGATCATCATATCTATCCCTGATATGTTATAGTTCATCACGAAGCTCTTACAGCTTGGTGGCAATGACTTTGGAGAAACATCACTATCTCATCTGGAAGATCAACTCCCACTCGATTCAAGTGATTGTTGCACTCAGACAATCTGAGCACAAGCTCAACGATTGAGCTTTTCTCCCTTAGTTTGCAGGCTAAGAAAATCGTCGGAGGTCTTATACCTCTTGACATGGGCACGAGCCTGAAATCCCAATTTCAGCCCTCGAAACATCTCATATGTTCCGCGATGTTTTGAAAAACGTCTTTGGTGCCTCTACTTAAACCATTTAACTGAACTATCACGTAGTTATCAAAACGTGTATGTCCGATGTTCTCAACATCCACAAACGACGTTTGGGGTTCAGCACGCTAAGCGGTACATTAAGGACATAAGCTTTCTACTGTCCGCATAATTGCTACTGTCAACTTTCAACTATAATTTTCTCTAGGAACATATCTAAATAGTAGAACTATAAGCGCGAGCTACGACATAATTTGCAAAAGGTCTTTTGACTATGTTCAGGATAATTAAGTTCATCTTATGAACTCCCACTCAGATAGACATCCCTCTGGTCATCTAAGTGATCACATGATCCGAGTCAACTAGGCCGTGTCCGATCATCACGTGAGACGGACTAGTCATCATCGGTGAACATCTTCATGTTGATTGTATCTACTATACGACTCATGCTCGACCTTTCGGTCTCCGTGTTCCGAGGCCATGTCTGCACATGCTAGGCTCGTCAAGTTAACCCTAAGTGTTTTCGCTGTGTAAAACTGTCTTACACCCGTTGTATGTGAACGTAAGAATCCATCACACCCGATCATCACGTGGTGCTTAGAAGCGACGAACTGTAGCAACGGTGCACAGTTAGGGGAGAACACTTCTTGAAATTTTGTAAGGGATCATCTTATTTACTACCGTCGTCCTAAGTAAACAAGATGCATAAACATAATAAACATCACATGCAATTATATAGTTGTGACATGATATGGCCAATATCATATAGCTCCATTGATCTCCATCTTCGGGGCTCCATGATCATCTTGTCACCGGCATGACACCATGATCTCCATCATCATGATCTCCATCATCGTGTCTTCATGAAGTTGTCACGCCAACGACTACTTCTACTTCTATGACTAACGCGTTTAGCAATAAAGTAAAGTAAGTTACATGGCGTTCTTCAATGACACGCAGGTCATACAAAAAATAAAGACAACTCCTATGGCTCCTGCCGGTTGTCATACTCATCGACATGCAAGTCGTGAATCCTATTACAAGAACATGATCAATCTCATACATCACATATATCATTCATCACATCCTTTTGGCCATATCACATCACATAGCATACCCTGCAAAAACAAGTTAGACGTCCTCTAATTGTTGTTGCATGTTTTACGTGGCTGCTATGGGTTTCTAGCAAGAACGTTTCTTACCTACGCAAGACCACAACGTGATATGCCAATTGCTATTTACCCTTCATAAGGACCCTTTTCATCAAATCCGTTCCGACTAAAGTGGGAGAGACTGGCACCCGCTAGCCACCTTATGCACCAAGTGCATGTCAATCGGTGGAACCTGTCTCACGTAAGAGTACGTGTAAGGTCGGTCCGGGCCGCTTCATCCCACAATACCGTCGAAACAAGATTGGACTAGTAACGGTAAGCATATTGAACAACATCAACGCCCACAACTACTTTGTGTTCTACTCGTGCAAAGAATCTATGCAATAGACCTAGCTCATGATGCCACTGTTGGGGAACGTAGCAGAAATTCAAAATTTTCCTACGTGTCACCAAGATCTATCTATGGAGAAACCAGCTACGAGTAGAAGGAGAGTGCATCTACATACCCTTGTAGATCGCTAAGCGGAAGCGTTCAAGTGAACGGGGTTGATGGAGTCGTACTCGCCGTGATTCAAATCACCGATGATCTAGTGCCGAACGGACAGCACCTCTGCATTCAACACACGTACAGCTCGACGATGTCTCCCACGCCTTGATCCAGCAAGGAGAGAGGGAGAGGTTGAGGAAGACTCCATCCAGCAGCAGCACAACGGCGTGGTGGTGATGGAGGAGCGTGGCAATCCTGCAGGGCTTCGCCAAGCACCTACGGGAGAGGAGGAGGTGTCACGGGAGGGAGGGAGGCGCCAAGGGCTCAGGTGTGGATGCCCTCCCTCCCCTCCACTATATATAGGGGCAGGGGAGAGGGGGGAGGGGCAGCCTTGCCCCTTCCTCCAAGGAAGGGGTGCGGCTAAGAGGGGGGGAGGAGTCCATCCTCCCCAAGGCACCTCGGAGGTGCCTTCCCCCTTGAGGACTCTTCCCTCTAGGGTTCCCTAGGCGCATGGGCCTCTTGGGGCTGGTGCCCTTGGCCCATGTAGGCCAAGGCGCACCCCCTACAGCCCATGTGCCCCCCAGGGGCAGGTGGCCCCACCCGGTGGGCCCCCGGGACCCTTCCGGTGGTCCCGGTACAATACCGATGACCCCGAAACTTGTCCCGATGGCCGAAACAGGACTTCCTATATATAAATCTTTACCTCCGGACCATTCCGCAACTCCTCGTGACGTCCGGGATCTCATCCGGGACTCCGAACAACATTCGGTAACCACATACAAGCTTCCTTTATAACCCTAGCGTCATCGAACCTTAAGTGTGTAGACCCTACGGGTTCGGGAGACATGCAGACATGACCGAGACGTTCTTCGGTCAATAACCAACAGCGGGATCTGGATACCCATGTTGGCTCCCACATGTTCCACGATGATCTCATCGGATGAACCACGATGTCAAGGACTCAATCGATCCCGTATACAATTCCCTTTGTCTAGCGGTATTTTACTTGCCCGAGATTCGATCGTCGGTATACCGATACCTTGTTCAATCTCGTTACCGGCAAGTCTCTTTACTTGTTCCGTAACACATCATCCCGTGATCAACCCCTTGGTCACATTGTGCACATTATGATGATTTCCTACCGAGTGGGCCCAGAGATACCTCTCCGTTTACACGGAGTGACAAATCCCAGTCTCGATTCGTGCCAACCCAACAGACACTTTTGGAGATACCTGTAATGCACCTTTATAGCCACCCAGTTACGTTGTGACGTTTGGTACACCCAAAGCATTCCTACGGTATCCGGGAGTTGCACAATCTCATGGTCTAAGGAAAAGATACTTGACATTAGAAAAGCTTTAGCATACGAACTACACGATCTTTGTGCTAGGCTTAGGATTGGGTCTTGTCCATCACATCATTCTCCTAATGATGTGATCCCGTTATCAACGACATCTAATGTCCATAGCCAGGAAACCATGACTATCTGTTGATCACAACGAGCTAGTCAACTAGAGGCTCACTAGGGACATATTGTGGTCTATGTATTCACACGTGTATTACGATTTCCGGATAATACAGTTATAGCATGAATAAAAGACAATTATCATGAACAAGGAAATATAATAATAATACTTTTATTATTGCCTCTAGGGCATATTTCCAACACTTCTTCCGGAGAGGATGGAGAGCGAAACGCCTCCCCCTGACTCCCCGCCTCCTGGGCGGAGGATCCTGAGGTGTCATCACAGAGAATTTCTCCAAATCCGCCAAGGCCCGAAGGTAACCCTTCGGCCACCCGGAGTCCAGAGTATTCGGCTCCCAAGGGGAGTGATGTCTACTACACAACCTTCTTCTTGTAGATGTTGTTATGCCTCCAAGTGTAGAGGTTTGTAGGATAGTAGCAAATTTCCCTCAGTGGATGACCTAGGGTTTATCAATCCGTAGGAGGCGTAGGATGAAGATGGTCTCTCTCAAGCAACCCTGCAACCAAATAACAAAGAGTCTCTTGTGTCCCCAACACACCCAATACAATGGTAAATTGTATAGGTGCACTAGTTCGGCGAAGAGATGGTGATACAAGTGGTATATGGATAGTAGATAAAGGTATTTGTAATCTGAAATTATAAAAAAAGCAAGGTAACTAATGGTAAAAGTGAGCACAAACGGTATTGCAATGCGTTGAAACAAGGCCTAGGGTTCATACTTCCGCTAGTGCAAGTTCCCTGAACAATAATAACATAATTGGATCACATAACTATCCCTCAACATGCAACAAAGAGTCACTCCAAAGTCACTAATAGCGGAGAACAAACGAAGAGATTATGGTAGGGTACGAAACCACCTCAAAGTTATTCTTTCCAATCAATCCATTGGGCTATTCCTATAAGTGTCACAAACAGCCCTAGAGTTCGTACTAGAATAACACCTTAAGACACAAATCAACCAAAACCCTAATGTCACCTAGATACTCCAATGTCACCTCAAGTATCCATGGGTATGATTATACGATATGCATCACACAATATCAGATTCATCTATTCAACCAACACATAGAACCTCAAAGAGTGCCCCAAAGTTTCTACCAGAGAATCACGACGAAAACGTGTGCCAACCCCTATGCATAGGTTCATGGGCGGAGCCCGCAAGTTGATCACCAAAACATACATCAAGTGAATCACGTGGTATCCCATTGTCACCACAAATACGCATGGCAAGACATACATCAAGTGTTCTCAAATCTTTAAAGACTCAATCCGATAAGATAACTTCAAAGGAAAAACTTAATCCATTACAAGAGAGTAGAGGGGGAAGAAACATCATAGGATCCAAATATAATAGCAAAGTTCATGATACATCAAGATTGTATCACCTCAAGAACACGAGAGAGAGAGAGAGAGAGAGAGAGATCAAACACATAGCTACTGGTACATACCCTCAGCCCCGAGGGAGAACTACTCCCTCCTCGTCATGGAGAGCACCGGGATGATGAAGATGGCCACCGGAGAGGGATTCCCCCTCCGGCAGGGTGCCGGAACGGGTCTAAATTAGCTTTTGGTGGCTACGGAGGCTTCTGGTGGCGGAACTCACGATCTATTGTGCTCCCGGATGTTTTTAGGATATATGGAGATATATAGGCGGAAAGAAGTACGTCAGGGGGCCCACGAGGGTGGAGGGGGCGCCCAGAGGGGGTGGGCGCGCCCCCTGCCTCCTGGACTCCTCGTAAGTCCCCTGGTGTGCACTCCAAGTCTTCTGGACTTCTTTCCTTCCAAAAATGAGTTCCGTGAAGTTTCAGGTCAATTGGACTCCGTTTGATTTTCCTTTTCTTCGAAACCCTAAAACAAGGTAAAAACAGAAACTGGCACTGGGCTCTGGGTTAATAGGTTAGTCCCAAAAATGATATAAAAGTGTGTAATAAAGCCCATAAACATCTAAAACAGTAGATAATATAGCATGGAGCAATCAAAGATTATAGATACGTTGGAGACGTATCAGGGAGCAACAGAAAGAGTCCGGGACTGTCCGGTACGCAACCGGACATACTGATGGGTCTTTTGGAGCAAGAGGCTATCTAAGAGAAGCATCGTACTTTAATGAGTACGGTGGTTGAGAGGATCTCATCCGCCACAAGTGGGTTGCATGAAGCTTTTACGAGCCTGCTAAGAGGCTTTGAGGTACGCAAAGTAATATATAAGTTTCTTGATGGTACCGCACACGCTAGGTGTACTCTTATACATATATTAGCCCCTGAGACTCTGGTTGATGTCCAGAGGCGGCAAACAGAGGATCATAGTCCCAGGTAATAATCGCGCTGCTTTCATGTGCAGACGGCTGACGGTCTGGTGGCTGGCCGGACTGCTGAGTTTGCTGGATTGAGCTGACAACTTGACGCGGCAGATGCCGACATTGCGCTTGTGAACAAGCGGCTTGACGAGGCACAAGGTATGTATTTTTGAGTGGTCAACAAATATTAAGAGGGGCATGAAGCTAGTATCTATAATATGTTGTGACTGTAGATGGGGCTCCCGCCGTGGAGACCCTTCGGGCAGAACTTGCCCGAGCCAAGGAACAAGCCCGGAGGAGTGATGCGGCCGCCCTAAAGGCGGCCGAAGAGTTAAGAGCCGAACAGGCCGCTCGTCGCCAGAGCGAAGATAAAATAGCCATGATGGCTATTGAGCTGAAGGATGCCGCCGACCGGTATGAGCTTCTAGAAAAGGAAAGCCAAGCGAAAGCGGCGGACCTGAGAAAGCCATGGTAGCAGCCAAGGAGACCCGCTCTAAAATCAGAGCGGTGAAGGAGGAGCTTCGTCAAGCCGGAGATATCACGGCTGGGAAGCCCTTTTTGTTGTGGACGAAGTTCGGAGATCCGAAGTATGCCCCTCTGGAGCAATTGTGGAGTGCTGCAGACGCGTATTCGGACCTGGCAATGAGTGTTGTGATATGTCTCCAACGTATCTATGATTTTTGATTGCTCCATGCTATATTATCTACTGTTTTGGACATTATTGAGCTTTATTATCCACTTTTATATTATTTTGGGACTAACCTATTAACCGGAGGCCCAGCCCAGAATTGCTGTTTTTTTTCCTGTTTTAGGGTTTCGAAGAAAAGGAATATCAAACGGAGTCCAAACAGAATGAAACCTTCGGGAACGTGATTTTCTCAACGAATAAGACCAAAGAGACTTGGACCCTACGTCAAGAAAAGAAACAGGAGGCCATGAGGTAGGGGGCGCGCCCACCCCACCAGGCACGCTCTCCACCCTCGTGGGCCCCCCTGTTGCTCCACTGACGTACTCCTTCCTCCTATATATATCCACGTACCCCCAAACGATCAGATATGGAGCCAAAACCCTAATTCCACCGCCATAACTTTCTGTATCCACGAGATCCCATCTTGGGGCCTGTTCCGGAGCTCCGCCGGAGGGGGCATCGATCACGGAGGGCTTCTACATCAACACCATAGCCCCTCCGATGAAGTGTGAGTAGTTTACCTCAGACCTACGGGTCCATAGTTAGTAGCTAGATGGCTTCTTCTCTCTTTTTGGATCTCAATACAATGTTCTCCCCCTCTCTTGTGGAGATCTATTCGATGTAATCTACTTTTTGTGGTGTGTTTGTTGAGACCGATGAATTGTGGGTTTATGATCAAGTCTATCTATGAATAATATTTGAATCTTCTCTGAATTCTTTTATGTATGATTGGTTATCTTTGCAAGTCTCTTCGAATTATCAGTTTGGTTTGGCCTACTAGATTGATCTTTCTTGCAATGGGAGAAGTGCTTAGCTTTGGGTTCAATCTTGCGGTGTCCTTTCCCGGTGACAGTAAGGGCAGCAAGGCACGTATTTTATTGTTGCCATCGAGGGTAACAAGATGGGGTTTTCTTCATATCGAATGAGTCTATCCCTATACATCATGTCATCTTGCTTAAGGCATTACTCTATTTTTAACTTCATACTCTAGATGCATGCTGGATAGCGGTCGATGAGTGGAGTAATAGTAGTAGATGCAGGTAGGAGTCGGTCTACTTGTCTCGGACGTGATGCCTATATACATGATCATACCTAGATATTCTCATAACTATGCTCAATTCTGTCAATTGCTCAAAAGTAATTTGTTCACCCACCGTAGAATACGTATGCTCTCGAGAGAAGCCACTAGTGAACCTATGGCCCCCGGGTCTATCTTTATCATATTGATCTCCTACTACTTAGTTATTTCCTTTGCTATTTACTTTGCCTTTATTTTACTTTGCATCTTTTATCATAAAAATACCAAAAATATTATCTTATCATATCTATCAGATCTCACTCTCGTAAATGGCCCTATAGGGATTGACAACCCCTATTTGCGTTGGTTGCGAGGATTTATTTGTTTTGTGCAGGTGCGAGGGACTCACGCGTAGCCTCCTACTGGATTGATACCTTGGTTCTCAAAAACTGCGGGAAATACTTACGCTACTTTGTTGCATCGTCCCTTCCTCTTCGGGGAAAACCAACGCAGTGCTCAAGAGGTAGCATGCTGCTGATGCGACTGCATTTTTCAAAGATCAAAAATATCATGAAGTGGAGAAGTTGTTCTGGTCGCAGTTCAGTGCTCCAACGCATCCGCTGCTGTTAAATGAGCAAATGGCCGAGTGGGCTGAGCTCCATAGGTTGTCCGGGCTTGCCATGAGGTATGTCGTGGATCATCTTTGGCCGGAAGGACCAAGGCCGAATAGTTATTTTGGTTTAGTGCAACGTTTCCTTGGTGTTGTGCTGCATATCGACGCTGTGAAGAGGTCGGCGTGCATAGAGGGTGCGCGGATGGCTCTTGCCCGTGTTAAGACATATTGGGCAGAGATGGATGCCACCGCTATTGCGAACCGGGGTTCGGCCATAGGCCAGGTCTCGGCCAAGCACTATTTTGAAGAAGTCCTAGAAGGCGCTCGTTTAATAGAGGGTCAATGCTCGAAGAGTATTATGTTCGAGTGACATGTATCCCCATTGTAAAAACAATGCTTTTTGGATTATAAAGGATGTGTTTATAATTTTGCCTAAAGGTATTATGATGCCTCATGTGTGGCCATTTTATGTATGCATATAACCTGAAAGTTTGCAGCCGTCGGCTTCAGCCCCCACGCATATAATGCGGGGGTGTTTGGAAAAGCGCGTATTCACACTTGATCCAACGTCTTGGTCCATGAAGGAGGTGATAGCGCAGCGAACAAGGCAATCAGACTATATTGCTTTAACACTTTCACTTAGCCATAGGAGTTTGACAGTGGGGCTACTATATAGCCCCTGGTACTTGCGCGCTTATCCGAATACGATGCGCGTACATACATGACCAGGAACCCGGTCCTTCGTTAATGCGGAGGAATCGTGAAGATTACGCTGAGTCCTCGAGTGGTTGACCAGTCTCGCGCTTTATCATGACAATCAGTTTTCGGCTTTCTCTACTGAGATGGTCATCCAGATGAACCAGGGCACAATCGTAGTAGTTCTCCTGGTGCCACCTTAGCCGATAGAGCGGAACATAAGGTAGCAAAACACGGGAGCCGGGAAAACCCAACTATTGACCAAAGACATGATTCAGAGCTGATGCATATAAGGCCAAACTCGCGATGCCGAACACTCCCTAAGGTATTTGGTCTTTACAATGCATACTAGACTGAGTAACGCCCTCGGTAATAAGCCCTGAATTTCCAGGTACGTGCATTAGTCTGACGTGACGAAAATTTCAATAACGCCAGCATCCCTCTTGGTTATGTTGAGTATCCCGAGGGTGTGAAGCAACAAGAGACAGTAAAAAAGGTTTACACAAGGTCTTAATCTAAAAAGAAACCTTTGAACGGGGCCCTGCTGCACGTCTGCGCCTGTGTCTCCATTGTGCCGTATCCTGGAAGGGTGTAGCATGACGATCATATGTAAGAGGGAAAAGCCCAGGTGAAAGTTTTCGTGCGAAAAATTGGTTACTCTTAATAAACCATTAAAATTCAATCTAAATAAGATCAAGTTGAACTGTAGTCCTTTTTACATGTGGGAAGCCCCTAGCACCGCCCATGGGGGTATATCCATCGACCCAACCTTAGGTTTATCTGAGCTATTAAAGCTAGTGGTGCACCGGACTTGTCTAGCCGTGTCTGTGGTCTTGACGACTGATCACTTATTCTGGTTGGGGAAGCCGCTCAGTGTTCGGCTGCCCAAGCCGCCACACATTCTTCCGTGTGTAAGGAACGTTCTGTATTTCCGCTAACTATGATGATGCCACGCGACCAGGCATCTTAAGCTTAATATAAGGGTAATGCGGTATCGCATTAAAATGAGCGAAGGCCGTTCTTCCGAGAAGCGCTTGATAGCCGCTTCGGAATGGAGCGATGTCGAAGGTTAACTTTTCACTTCGGAAGTTGTCAGGAGAACCGAATACAACCTCTAGTATTAGAGAGCCCGTGCAGCGGGCCTCTGGGACTGGTATTACTCCTTTAAAGGTAGTATTGCTTTGGCTGATTCGTGTCGGGTCTATCCCCATTTTGGGACTGTGTCCTGATATATCATATTAAGACTACTGTCGTCGTCCATAAGGACTCGGGTGAGACGGTATCCGTCAACTATTGGGTCTAGTACCAGGGCAGCCGATCCTCTGTGTTGGATACTAGTCAGGTGATCCCTACGATCAAAGGTGATCGAGCAGGCCGACAAGGGGTTGGACTTGGGGGTGACGGGCTCTATGGCGCATATGTCTCGGAGTGCGTGTTTGCTCCTCCTCTTCGTGAATCATGTTCACTGTTTTGACCTCTGGTGGGAATTTTTTCTGTCCCCCAGTGTTCGGCTGGCGAGGCTCATCCTCGTCTTCGCTTGGTGTCTCCCTCCCCTTGTGGTCGGCGTTTAGCTTGCCGGCTTGCTTGAAGACCCGGCATTCCCTATTGGTGTGATTTGCCGGTTTGTCGGAGGTGCCATGAATCTGACATAATCGGTCTAGAATCTTGTTTAGGCTGGATGGTCCATCTCTGCTGCCTTTAAATGGCTTTTTCCGTTGATTGGGTCGGGAGCCCCTGAATCCGGCGTTTACCACCGTGTTGTCTGGGCTGTCTTCATTGTTTCGACGCTTGCTTTTATTGCGGCGTGGTTTTCCATTGCCATCCCTGACTTCGGATGTGCCCGGGTCGCTGGTGCCGCTATGGGCCAGCCAACTATCTTCTCCCGCACAGAAGTGGGTCATTAGGCTTGTTAGGGCTGCCATTGTCCTTAGTTTTTCTTGGCCGAGGTGTCTGGCAAGTCATTCGTCCCGGACACTGTGTTTGAAAGCAGCTAAGGCTTTAGCGTCCGGGCAGTCAACAATTTGATTCTTCTTAGTGAGGAATCTGTTCCAAATCTTTCGGGCTGACTCTCCGGGCATAGGTCCATTGAAAATTAGCCCTAAAAGCATCCTCAAGATCTTCCCAACTTCCAATTGAGTTTTCAGGGAGGCTCTTCAGCCAGTGCCAGGCTGGTCCTTTCAACTTGAGGGACAAGTATTTGATGGCGTGGAGATCATCTCCGTGAGCCATATGGATATGGAGGATAAAGTCCTCGATCCAGACCCCAGGGTCTGTCATTCCATCGTATGCCTCGATGTTCACGAGTTTGAATCCCTCAGGAAATACGTGATCCAGCACCTCATTGGTGAAGCATATGGGGTGAGCGGCGCCCCTGTATTTGGGTGTGCCGTAGCGTTCTGACGGTTGTAGTGTTCTGTTTTGATTCTGTGCCAGAGCGCGCTTCCTAGATTCATAGATGGACCTGGTCAGACCGGCTTTTTTGTCCAAGTCCTCACGTAAATCATGCACTGACTTATGTTCGACATCGTTAGCCGCCCTATCGCGGCCACGGGGTGGTCGATCCGGTTGATCGGCCATTTTATTTTTCGGCTGTGTGGGCTCTAAGGCCTTGTCATCGAATTCCGGCAGCAGCTTGCACTTTGGATAGATCTTTGTGTGGCAACTGCCACCATACTTTTCTTCAGTGTCGAGCACTTTGTTCCATCTATTGTTGAGTTTACTTTGCGCGGCTTTAAGCCTTTGCTTCTGCTTCTTTAGACTTCTCGCGGTGGCTATAAGCCTTCTATGGAGGTCCTCTTGCTCTAAGTGCCTTTCTGGGATGATGTGTGCATCATCTTCCGGACTGTTCTCCTCTCCGGAGATGGGTTGGTGTGCTTTTCCCTCGGTGTCGCCATGAACGGGCGATGGCTCCGTACTATGTTCGGCATCCGCTGGTCCATCCTGCTCTATCGCTGGGTCCATGTGGTCGTCGTTAGCTTTGGATTCGACCATGTATTATTCCTTCCTACGCTGTTATCGCTGTTTTTGCCGAGGTGGGATTTGGAGCGGCGTCTACGTTGTCACTTTGGTTGCTTCTCGAGGGGATTACCCTCTGATGTGTCTTTTCGTTCCTCGTCGTTGTTTTCTTTGGGTGTATCCACCATGTATATATCGTGTGATGAAGCGGCTGTCCAGCGCCCTGTGGGTGGTGGTTCCTGTTCTTCTCCTGCATCGTCGTCCATACCGTCGATGTCTTCGGAGCCGAATTCAAGCATGTCGATTAAGTCGTCGACAGTGGCTATTAAGTGGGTGGTGGGTGGGGGATGAATTTCTTCGTCATCCGCTCCCCACTCGAGCCGGACATAGTTCGACCAAGGGTATCCTGACAAGGAGAGAGACCTTAATGAATTTAGCATGTCACCCAAGGGTGAGTGCTGAAAGATATCCGCGGAGGTAAACTCCATGATCGGTGTCCAATCAGATTTGATAGGCACGGACGTGGGCGGTTCGGAGTCTGCGACCGGGGACGAATCCAAGAGTCCGACAACACAGGTCTCATAGGGTGTGAAGTCAGTATTCGGCTCTATCGCCGCTGAGTGTGTGGCCTCCGTGGCGGGGTCTATCCACCCATCCTTGGACGGCACAATCTGCTCCGGATCAAGGGCCAGAGTAGCCACAGGTGTGATCTCCCGAACACCATTCGGTGGCAGAGCTAAGTCATGCTTGCCGAGATTGTGCAGCGCACTTGGCATGGGCTCAAATCCGTCGAAGATCAAGTCCCCGCGGATGTCGGCAGTATAGTTTAAGCTTCCAAACCTGACCTGACGGCCAGGGGCGTAGCTCTCGACCTGCTCCAGATGGCCAAGCGAGTTGGCCCATAGTACGAAGCCGCCGAATACGAAGATTTGTCCAGGGAGAAAAACCTCACCCTGGACCGCATCGTTGCCGATGATCAAAGGAGCCATCAAGCCTTATGGTGACGACATAGTGGAACTCTCAATGAAAGCGCCAATGTCGGTGTCAAAACTGGCGGATCTCGGGTAGGGGGTCCCGAACTATGCGTCTAAGGCGGATGGTAACAGGAGGCAGGGGACACGATGTTTGCCCAGCTTCGGGCCCTCTCGATGGAGGTAATACCCTACTTCCTGCTTGATTGATCTTGATGATATGAGTATTACAAGAGTTGATCTACCACGAGATCGAAGAGGCTAAACCCTAGAAGCTAGCCTATGATTCTGACTGTTGTTATCCTACGGACTAAACCCTCCGGTTTATATAGACATCGGAGAGGGCTAGGGTTACACAGAGTCAGTTACCAGGGAGGAGATCTACATATCTGAATTGCCAAGCTTGCCTTCCACGCAAAGGAGAGTCCCACCCGGACACGGGAGGAAGTCTTCAATCTTGTATCTTTATAGTCCAACAGTCCGGCCAAAGTATATAGTCCGGCTGTCCAAGGACCCCCTAATCCAGGACTCCCTCAACTATGTTCCCCAACAATAACGCTTCTGCTTACGGTCTACGAGGGTATGTGGACAACACTCTTCCCTTCTCGTTGCTATGCACCACCATGATCTTGGGTGTGCGTAGGATTTTTTTTGAAATTACTATGTTCCCCAACAATAAGTGTCCACGCGTCAGCAGTTCAAGGGCTGGGGTTTCTTTAGGGGGGGGGGGGTTGGGGGTTTTGGGGGTTTTCGTAGGGTTAATTTAGGGGTTTCATATATTGTGTTAGTTGGCTAATAGAGAGAAGTGTCCTCTCTTATCTCTGTGCTTGGTCGACACTACGTACTATATGTATAGAGAGGACTCGACACGCTAGCTAGTAAGCAAATGAAGGAAACTATTAATTACACAAGATCGTCATGAACATATACAAAGAGAAGTGATCGACCTCTCTTTCTTCGAGAGATTGGTCGAACAACAAGTTTTCGTACATAAGATCGTCATGAACATATACAATGTAAGATCTCTTACAATACCTAATATCTGAACTCAACTTCCACATGGTATTCTCGAGCTTTATTGATGACGTGGTCAAGAAAGGATCCCGCCAATTCCTCTTGAATTGCTTTTATGCGATCTTGTGGTAGGAGTTCATCCTGCATCTGCCACGTCTAATTTGAAGAAGGGGGTTAATACATATATATGAATGAAACTCAATAGAAATGATGGTGTAATAAAATGAAATTGTGAATATTATTTCTTACACACTTCAAATTGTCTTTTAGAGTAGCCCCGCATATTTTTGCAAGTTGTGTTGTAGATGAACTCACAAACGTAGTATCCATAGTAATCATTCCCGGGATCCTGCCACAAGCACTTTACGAAAAATAGAGGTCAATCAAACTGATAATGAAGCATTATAAATGGTATTGATGAAAGTAGCTAGAATCAACAGGATCGAGATGCGTGGAACTAGCTAGCTAGTACTACTTACTTTCGGGTATGTCCATCGCAGCTCCCCCGACAGTCCCAGAACTTATGCGGTGAATACTTTCCAAACCCTGCGAGACAAAGAAAATAATTACTTGATATCAGGAAATGAACAAAGTTTCCGATATGGTGCGGTAATGATCGATTGAACTTACTTCTCGAGCATTTTAGTCATGTTCGCATAGTCCTCGGGAGATTTTCGTCTCGAGTCTAAGACGGTTACTAGTCCCTGCTCAAGCTTAATCTCTAGGAGAATATAGTGGAACCTGCGCACGCATGCATAACTCATCAATTACATTACTATAACCTTGAGTAAAAAGGGAAACCGAATATGCACAAGACAGTAACACTCACTTGAAGTTGTAAGGAAAGAGTATTTTATCCTTGTTTTGATTTTGAAGCAACTATTGTAGCAAGTTGGCCTCGGTGTCTTTGGCATGCAATTTAACTGTAAATTCATCTATGAGATTTGTGTTAATGAACCCAATATCATAGATTTCTGCTTTTCTGCATTCAACAATCTTCAATCTGCATAATATAGTGAGGATAATTATATATACATGCAATGAAAGAGCTGAGCTATAAATAGAGACTTAATGACAGAAGTAGTACTTACAGACAGTAGCAAGTGACCATTAATTTATCAAGGGCCTTTTGATTGAACAACTGGAAGAACTCCTCAAATGTAACAGACAACAGTTCAATTCCAACGAGGTCGTGCTCCTCTTTAACTCTCAGTGTCAAAGTATGCTTCCCCCAGACTCTCTGCAGGTTTTCATGTACCAATCATGGAATCTTCGCATCATCGTTGTCAGAGGAGGACTTCCATCTTTGACGAGGGGCTTCCCGTACTGGTATTTGTGTTCGTCCACCTCCATTGTATCATAATGTGCATTGTCGCATAGGTAATCTCCAAGATTGGTACCAGGCAAAATCGTCGGATGATTAGCGACGATATTGCTAGACACCTTGAGCGGGGGGGCACGATTGATTGCTTGTTCACCGAGCTGGGCAATTTTTTTCCCAGCTCATCGTTCTGCTAACCTTTGATCACTGATAGTACTTCCCGACCGCTCCGCTTCGATATATGACCTTTCAATAATGCGCTCATAGTTGGTATTCGGCGGACACAGTGGTGGTTTCTTGAGGGCATCGATAGTGCGCTTTGCTTTCACCGAATCTATCTTCTCCTCCGAAGGTGGATGTTTCTTAGCTCTTTGAATTTCAAAGAACTCACTCACTTAGGCTTGACAGATCTCCACATTTTCCTTCTTGGTCATCTCGTATGGTAACTTCTCTAGAGGCTTTAGAGATGGACTGAATATGTATTGCCTCCCGCCTCTGGCTGTACTGCTAGACGCCGGAGCAGACGGAGCGGCTGCGACTGTCTTCTTTCCTTGCTTATGAGGTGGAGAAGGACTATGACACGCCAGAGCAGACGGAGTGGCGGCGGCTCTCTTCCGCCCTTGCTGATGAGGCGGACAAGGAGGCAGGCTGCTTGGGCACGCCGACGCACGCGGAGAAGGAGGCGGAGTGTCGCCATGCGCCGGAGAAGGAGGCGGAGTGCCCTGATCACTCGCCGGAGGAGGAGGCGGAGTGCCCCGATTCGTCGTCGGAGGAGGTGGAGTCGTCCAGTTTGGAAGGTTGATGAGCTCCTTCCGCCATAGACATGGAGTCTTCAAAGCACAACCCACCTAAGTCTCCCCTTCACCGGTAGGGTAGTCAAGCTCGAGCTCCTCAAATCTGTCTGTTATTTCATCCACCATCACAACAGCATATCCTTCTAGAATTGGACGACGGTGAAAAGTTGCGACGGGTTTAGGAGGTGCAACAGAGCCGACAGCCGCCTTGACTTTGAAGTTCTGCCATTGCATCATAAGGTGGCAATGTTGAGACTCCGTGATAGCATCTACGGGGTAGCTAGTAGGAGCCGTGAAGACATGCTCCTGAAGAAGCTTGGTGGAAGCCATGCCGCTTCTCCGCTGAGATGGTGGGGGTAGCTTCGGCGGGTTGCTAGCTCTGAACTGCTTCGCGTTCCTCTAGCGCTTGTACCATTGCGTGCAACTTCTACAGTTCAGTCTGCTCCACTTTCCTCTTCCTCCCCCGGCCTTTGTAACCGCCTGCCTCGGGAAACCCAGCCTTTCACGAAATGGATCCTGGCATGCCTTGTGTCCGTCCAGGGTGCTCAGGATTTCCGAGGGCCAATGTGAGCTCATCGTTCTCTCTATTAGGAACGAACGTCCCTTCCTACACTGCGGCGATATAGTCCTGAAGCTTCTTGACGGGTATATTCAGTTGCTGGTTCGTCCAATGGCACTTCCCTGTTTCAGGGTCCAAGGTTCCACCAACCCGAAGAACCAAGTACTTGAACGGTCTGGCCAGTGCAACGTCTCTGGTTCGACCCCTTTATCAAGTAGGTCATTCTCAGCCTTGTCCCACAATGGCCGGGCTTTGAGGTAGCCACCTGAACCCGTGCGATGGTGAAGCTCCTTCTTTGCAGCATTTTTCTTGTTTGTCGCTAACATCTTCTTGCTCTTCTCCGATGTCTTGCGGGCCACAAATGCATCCCAGTGATCTCTGATCTTCTCAAATCGGCGGGTGAATTCTGGAGTCTTTTCTTTGTTGACAAATGATGTTTTCAACTCATTCTTCCACCTCTTGAACAGATATGCCATCTTCTTAAGAGCATGAGCCTTGAACAATGGCTCTATACCTGGCTTCTCCGGATCCTCCTCTGGCGGTAGGGTGAAATTTGCCTTCAGCGCGGTCCAAAGATCATCTTTCTGCCTATCATTGACATAAGACACCTCAGGGTCTTCGTTCTTAGGCTTATAGCATTGGTGGATGCTGATCGGGATCATGTCCCTAATAAGAACCACGCATTGAGCAGAAAATGCTTCCTTGGTCCGGATGGGTTCAATCGGTTGGCCATCGCCCACGATTGTTGTGATCGTGAACATTTCATCCTGGCGCAACTTCTTCTTCGGGCCTTGTCTCGTTACCGAAGTTTTGCTCGATCCGAAGGGCTAGAAAAGAACAAAGATGAGAGTTAATATGTGTACATACCAAAACAATGAATGCATCAATTAGCTAGTCAGCACAGGCTTAATTAATATATATACCTGGCCGGACTTTGTTCGGTCACCGGAGCCTGATACGTCTCCATCGTATCTACTTTTCCAAACACTTTTGACCTTGTTTTGGACTCTAACTTGCATGATTTGAATGGAACTAACCTGAACTGACGCTGTTTTCAGCAGAATTGCCATGGCGTTATTTTTGTGCAGAAATAAAAGTTCTCGGAATGACCTGAAACTTCACAGAGAATATTTTTGGAATTTATAAAAAATACTAGCGAAAGAATCAACACCAGGGGCCACACCCTGTCCACGAGGGTGGGGGTGTGCCCACCCACCTGGGGCACGCCCCCTGTCTCATGGGCCCCCTGAGACTCCACCGACCTCAAATCCAACTCTATATATTCACGTTCAGGGAGAAAAACAGGGAGAAGGATTCATCACATTTTAAGATACGGAGCCACCGCCAAGCCCTAATCTCTCTCGGGAGGGATGATCTAGAGTCCGCTCGGGGCTCCGAAGAGGGGAATCCGTCGCCATCATCATCATCAACCTTCCCCCATCACCAATTTCATGATGCTCGCCGCCGTGTGTGAGTAATTCCATCATAGGCTTGCTGGACGGTGATGAGTTGGATGAGATTTATCATGTAATCGAGTTAGTTTTGTTAGGGTTTGATCCCTAGTATCCATTATGTTTTGAGATTGATGTTGCTATGACTTTGCTATGCTTAATGCTTGTCACTAGGGCCCAAATGCCATGATTTCAAATCTGAACCTATTATGTTTCGATGCATATATGTGAGTTTTTTATCCTATTTTGCAAGTCAATAGTCCCTACTATGTGTTATGATCCGTTAACCCCGAAGTGACAATAATCGGGACAATTACCGGTGATGACTATAGTTTGAGGAGTTCATGTATTCACTAAGTGTTAATGCTTTGTTCCGGTACTCTATTAAAAGGAGGCCTTAATATCCCTTAGTTTCCAATAGGACCCCGCTGCCACTGGAGGGTAGGACAAAAGATGCCATGCAAGTTCTTTTCCATAAGCACGTATGACTATATTCGGAATACATGCCTACATTACATTGATGAACTGGAGCTAGTTCTATGTCACCTTATGTTATAACTGTTACATGAGGAATCGCATCTGACATAATTATCCATCGCTGATCCAATGCCTACGAGCTTTTCACATATTGATGTTTGCTTAGTTACTTTTCTTTCGCCACTGTTACAATCACTACAAAACCAATATTGTTACATTTGCCACCGTTACCGTCACTTCCATATTACTTTGCTACTAAATACTTTGCTGCAGATATTAAGTCTTTCAGGTGCGGTTGAATTGACAACTCAACTGTTAATACTTGAGAATATTCTTTGCCTCCCCTTGTGTCGAATTAATAAATTTGGGTTGAATAATCTGTTGGGTTTCGTAGTAATTTCAAAAAAATTCCTACGCGCACACAGGATCATGTGATGCATAGCAACGAGAGGAGAGTGTTGTCTACGTACCCAACGCAGACCGACTGCGGAAGCAATGACACGACGTAGAGGAAGTAGTCGTACGTCTTCACGATCCAACCGATCAAGCACCGAAACTACGACACCTCCGAGTTCGAGCACACGTTCAGCTCGATGACGATCCCCGGACTCCGATCCAGCAAAGTGTCGGGGAAGAGTTTCGTCAGCACGACGGCGTGGTGACGATCTTGATGAACTACAGTAGCAGGGCTTCGCCTAAACTCCGCTACAGTATTATCGAGGAATATGTTGGCAGGGGGCACCGCACACGGCTAAGGAATCGATCACGTGGATCAACTTGTGTCAACTTGTGTGTTTAGAGGTGCCCCTGCCTCCGTATATAAAGGAGTAGAGGAGGGAGGCTGGCCGGCCAAAGGGGGGGAGGCGCAGGAGAGTCCTACTCCCACTGGGAGTAGGATTCCCCCTCCAATCCTAGTCCAACTAGGATTCCTCGGAGGGGAAGGGAGAGAGGGGGGCCGGCCACCTTCTCCTAGTCCTAATAGGACTAGGGGAGGGGGAAGAGGCGCAGCCACCTTGGGCTGCCCCTTTCTCCTTTCCACTAAGGCCCATGATGGCCCATATGGCTCCCGGGGGGTTCCGGTAACCTCCCGGTAACCCGGTAAAATCCCGATTTCACCCGGAACACTTCCGATGTCCAAACATAGGCTTCCAATATATCAATCTTTACGTCTCGACCATTTCGAGACTCCTCGTCATGTCCGTGATCACATCCGGGACTCCGAACAACCTTCGGTACATCAAAATGCATAAACTCATAATATAACTGTCATCGTAACCTTAAGCGTGCGGACCCTACGGGTTCGAGAACAATGTAGACATGACCGAGACATGTCTCTGGTCAATAACCAATAGCGGGACCTGGATGCCCATATTGGCTCCTACATATTCTACGAAGATCTTTATCGGTCAGACCGCATAACAACATACGTTGTTCCCTTTGTCATCGGTATGTTACTTGCCCGAGATTCGATCGTCGGTATCCAATACCTAGTTCAATCTCGTTACCGGCAAGTCTCTTTACTCGTTCCGCAATACATCATCTCACAACTAACATATTAGTTGTAATGCTTGCAAGGCTTATGTGATGTGTATTACCGAGAGGGCCCAGAGATACCTCTCCGACAATCGGAGTGACAAATCCTAATCTCGAAATACGCCAACCCAACATCGACCATTGGAGACACCTGTAGTACTCCTTTATAATCACCCAGTTACGTTGTGACGTTTGGTAGTACCCAAAGTGTTCCTCCGGTAAACGGGAGTTGCATAATCTCATAGTCATAGGAACATGTATAAGTCATGAAGAAAGCAATAGCAACATACTAAACGATCAGGTGCTAAGCTAATGGAATGGGTCATGTCAATCAGATCATTCAACTAATGATGTGACCTCGTTAATCAAATAACAACTCATTGTTCATGGTCAGGAAACATAACCATCTTTGATTAACGAGCTAGTCAAGTAGAGGCATACTAGTGACACTCTGTTTGTCTATGTATTCACACATGTATTATGTTTCCGGTTAATACAATTCTAGCATGAATAATAAACATTTATCATGATATAAGGAAATAAATAATAACTTTATTATTGCCTCTAGGGCATATTTCCTTCAGTCTCCCACTTGCACTAGAGTCAATAATCTAGTTCACATCGCCATGTGATTTAACAGCAATAGTTCATATCACCATGTGATTAACACCCATAGTTCACATCGCTATGTAACCAACACCCAAAGGGTTTACTAGATTCAGTAATCTAGTTTACATCGCTATGTGATTAACACCCAAAGAGTACTAAGGTGTGATCATGTTTTGCTCGTGAGAGAAGCTTAGTCAACGGGTCTGTCATATTCAGAGCCGTATGTATTTTGCAAATATCCTATGTCTACAATGCTCTGTGCGGAGCTACTCTAGCTAATTGCTCCCACTTTCAATATGTATCCAGATTGAGACTTAGAGTCATCTGGATCAGTGTAAAAGTTTGCACTGATGTAACTTTTACAACAAACTCTTTTATCACCTCCATAATCGAGAAACATCTCCTTAGTCCTTACTAAGGATATTCTTGACCAATGTCCAGTGATCTACTCCTAGATCACTATTGTACTCCCTTGCCAAATACAGAGCAAGGTATACAATAGGTCTGGTACATAGCATAGCATACTTTATAGAACCTATGACTGAGGCATAGGGAATGACTTTTCATTCTCTTTCTATTTTCTGCTGTGATCGGGATTTGAGTCTTACTCAATTTCATACCTTTGCAACACAGGCAAGAACTCTTTCTTTAACTGTTCCATTTTGAACTATTTCAAAATCTTGCCAAGGTATGTAGTCATTGAAAATCTTATCAAGTGTCTTGATCTATCTCAATAGATCTTGATTCTCAATATATAAGTAGCTTTTACTGAGGTCTTTTCTTGAAAAACTTTTATTCAAGTATCCCTTTATGCTATCCAGAAATTCTATATCATTTCCAATCAATAATATGTCATCCACATATAATATCAGAAATGCTACAGAGCTCCCACTCACTTTCTTGTAAATACAGGCTTCTCCAAAAGTCTGTATAAAACCAAATGCTTTGATCACACTATCAAAACGTTTATTCCAACTCTGAGAGGCTTACACCAGTCCATAAATGGATCGCTGGAGCTTGCACACTTTGTTAGCTCCCTTTGGATTGACAAAACCTTCTGGTTGCATCATATACAACTCTTCTTTAATAAATCCATTAAGGAATGCAGTTTTGTTTATCCATTTGCCAGATTTCATAAAATGCGGCAATTGCTAACATGATTCGGACAGACTTTTAAGCATCGATACGAGCAAGAAAATCTCATCGTATTCAACACCTTGAACTTTGTCAAAAACCTTTTTCGACAAGTCTAGCTTTGTAGATAGTAACACTTCTATCAACGTCTGTCTTCCTCTTGAAGATCCATTTATTCTTAATGACTCACCGATCATCGGGCAAGTCAATCAAAGTCTACACTTTGTTCTCATACATGGATCATATCTCAGATTTCATGGCTTCTAGCCACTTTGCGGAATCTGGGCTCACCATCGCTTCTTCATAGTTCGTAGGTTCATCATGATCTAGTAGCATGACCTCCAGAACAGGATTACCGTACCACTCTGGTGCGGATCTTACTCTGGTTGATCTACGAAGTTCAGTAGTATCTTGATCTGAAGTTTCATGATCATTATCATTGGCTTCCTCACTGACTGGTGTAGATGTCACTGAAACAGTTTTCTGTGATGAACTACTTTCCAGTAAGGGAGCAGGTACAGTTACCTCGTCAAGTTCTACTTTCCTCCCACTCACTTCTTTCGAGAGAAACTCCTTCTCCAGAAAGTTTCCGAATTTAGCAACAAAAGTCTTGCCTTTCGGATCTGTGATAGAAGGTGTATCCAATAGTTTCCTTTGGATATCCTATGAAGACGCACTTCTCCGATTTGAGTTTGAGCTTATCAGGATGAAACTTTTTCATATAAGCATCGCAACCCCAAATTTAAGAAACGACAACTTTGGTTTCTTGCTAAACCACAGTTCATAAGGCGTCGTCTCAACGGATTTTGATGGTGCCCTATTTAACGTGAATGCAGCTGTCTCTAATGCATAACCCCAAAACGATAGTGGTAGATCGGTAAGACACATCATAGATCGCACCATATCTAATAAAGTACGGTTATGACGTTCGGACACACCATTATATTGTGGTGTTCTAGGTGGCATAAGTAGTGAAACTATTTCACATTGTTTTTAACTGAAGGCCAAACTCGTAACTCAAATACTCTTCTCTACGATCAGATCGTAGAAACTTTATTTTCTTGTTACGATGATTTTTCACTTCACTCTGAAATTCTTTGAACTTTTCAAATGTTTCAGACTTATGTTTCATCAAGTAGATATACTCATATCTGCTCAAATCATCTGTGAAGATCAGAAAATAATGATACCTGTCGAGAGCCTCAATATTCATCGGACTACATACATCAGTATGTATGATTTTCAACAAATCTATTGCTCGCTCCATTGTTCCGAAGAACAGAGTCTTAGTCATCTTGCCTAAGAGGCATGGTTCGCAAGCATCAACTGATTCATAATCAAGTGATTCAAAAAGCCCATCAGTATGGAGTTTCTTCATGCGCTTTACACCAATATGACCTAAACGGCAGTGCTACAAACAAGTTGCACTTATCATTATTAACTTTGCATCTTTTGGTTTCAATATTATGATTATGTGTATCACTATGATCGAGATCCAACGAACTATTTTCATTGGGTGTGTAACCATATAAGGTTTCATTCATGTAAACAGAACAACAATTTATTCTCTTACTTAAATGAATAACCGTATTACAATGAACATGATCAAATCATATTCATGCTCAACGCAAACACCAAATAACACTTATTCAGGTTCAACACTAATCCCGAAAGTATAGGGAGTGTGCGACGATGATCATATCAATCTTGGAACCACTTCCAACATACATCGTCACTTCACCCTTAACTAGTCTCTGTTTATTCTGCAACTCCCGTTTTGAGTAACTGAACAAGTATCAAATACTGAGGGGTTGCTATAAACACTAGTAAAGCACACATCAAACACCTGTATATCAAATATACCCTTTTTTTTACTTTGCCATCCTTCTTATCCACCAAATATTTAGGGTAGTTCCGCTTCCAGTGACCATTTCCTTTGCAGTGTAAGCACTCAGTTTCAGGCTTTGGTTCAGCTTTGGGCTTCTTCGTGGGAGTGACAACTTGCTTGTCAATCTACTTGAAGTTCCCTTTCTTTCCCTTTGCCCTTTTCTTGAAAATAGTGATCTTGTCAACCATCAACACTTGATGCTCTTTCTTGATTTCTACCTTCGTTGATTTCAACATCACGAAGAGCTCGGGAATCATTTTCATCATCCTTTGCATACTATAGTTCATCACGAAGTTCTACTAACTTGGTGATGGTGACTAGAGAATTCTGTCAATCACTATTTTATCTGGAAGATTAACTCCCACTTGATTCAAGCGATTGAAGTACCCAGACAATCTGAGCACATGCTCACTAGTTGAGCGATTCTCCTCCATCTTTTAGCTATAGAACTTGTTGGAGACTTCATATCTCTTCAACTCGGGTATTTGCTTGAAATATTAACTTCAATTACTGGAACATCTCATATGGTCCATGATGTTCAAAACATCTTTGAATTCCCGATTCTAAGCCGTTAAGCATGGTGCACTTAAACTATCAAGTAGTCATCATATTGAGCTAGCCAAACGTTCATAACGTCTGCATTTGCTCCTGCAATAGGTCTGTCACCTAGCGGTGCATTAAGGACATAATTCTTCTGTGCAGCAATGAGGATTTAACCTCAGATCACGGATCAAATCCGCAACATTGCTACTAACATTTTTTTCAACACAATTTTCTCTAGGAACATATCAAAATAAACACAGGGAAGCAACAACGCGAGCTATTGATCTACAACATGATTTGCAAAATACTACCAGGACTAAGTTCATGATAAATTTAAGTTCAATTTAATCATATTACTTAAGAACTCCCACTTAGATAGACATCCCTCTAATCCTCTAAGTGATCACGTGATCCAAATCAACTAAACCATATCCGATCATCACGTGAGATGGAGTAGTTTCATCGGTGAACATCATTATGTTGATCATATCTACTATATGATTCACGCTCGACCTTTCGGTCTCCGTGTTCCGAGGCCATATCTGCATATGCTAGGCTCGTCAAGTTTAACCTGAGTATTCTGCGTGCGCAACTGTTTTGCACCCGTTGTATTTGAACGTAGAGCCTATCACACCCGATCATCACGTGGTGTCTCAGCACGAAGAACTTTTGCAACGGTGCATACTCAGGGAGAACACTTCTTGATAATTTAGTGAGAGATCATCTTATAATGCTACCGTCAATCAAAGCAAGATAAGATGCATAAAAAGATAAACATCACATGCAATCAATATAAGTGATATGATATGGCCATCATCATCTTGTGCTTGTGATCTCCATCTCCGAAGCACCGTCATGATCACCATCGTCACCGGCGCGACACCTTGATCTCCATCGTAGCATCGTTGTCGTCTCGCCAATCTTATGCTTCCACGACTATCACTACCGTTTAGTAATAAAGTAAAGCATTACATCGCGATTGCATTGCATACAATAAAGCGACAACCATATGGCTCCTGCCAGTTGCCGATAACTTGGTTACAAAACATGATCATCTCATACAATAAAATTCAGCATCATGCCTTGACCATATCACATCACAACATGCCCTGCAAAAACAAGTTAGACGTCCTCTACTTTGTTGTTGCATGTTTTACGTGGTTGCTACGGGCTTAAGTAAGAACCAATCTCACCTACGCATCAAAACCACAACGATAGTTTGTCAAATAGACTCCGTTTTAACCTTCGCAAGGACCGGGCGTAGCCATACTTGGTTCAACTAAAGTTGGAGAGGCAGTCGCCCGCAAGCCATCTCTGTGCAAAGCACGTCGAGGGAACCGGTCTCGCGTAAGCGTACGCGTAAGGTTGGTCCGGGTCGTCTCGTCCAACAATACCGCTGAACCAAAATATGACATGCTGGTAGGCAGTATGACTTGTATCGTCCACAACTCACTTGTGTTCTACTCGTGCATATAACATCAACATCATTAACCTAGGCTCGGATACCACTGTTGGGTTTCGTAGTAATTTCAAAAATTTCCTACGCGCACACAGGATCATGTGATGCATAGCAACGAGAGGAGAGTGTTGTCTACGTACCCAACGCAGACCGACTGCGGAAGCAATGACACGACGTAGAGGAAGTAGTCGTACGTCTTCACGATCCAACCGATCAAGCACCGAAACTACGGCACCTCCGAGTTCGAGCACACGTTCAGCTCGATGACGATCCCCGGACTCCGATCCAGCAAAGTGTCGGGGAAGAGTTTCGTCAGCACGACGGCGTGGTGACGATCTTGATGAACTACAGCAGCAGGGCTTCGCCTAAACTCCGCTACAGTATTATCGAGGAATATGGTGGCAGGGGGCACCGCACACGGCTAAGGAATCGATCACGTGGATCAACTTGTGTCAACTTGTGTGTTTAGAGGTGCCCCTGCCTCCGTATATAAAGGAGTAGAGGAGGGAGGCTGGCCGGCCAAAGGGGGGGAGGCGCAGGAGAGTCCTACTCCCACTGGGAGTAGGATTCCCCCTCCAATCCTAGTCCAACTAGGATTCCTCGGAGGGGAAGGGAGAGAGGGGGGCCGGCCACCTTCTCCTAGTCCTAATAGGACTAGGGGAGGGGGAAGAGGCGCAGCCACCTTGGGCTGCCCCTTTCTCCTTTCCACTAAGGCCCATGATGGCCCATATGGCTCCCGGGGGGTTCCGGTAACCTCCCGGTAACCCGGTAAAATCCCGATTTCACCCGGAACACTTCCGATGTCCAAACATAGGCTTCCAATATATCAATCTTTACGTCTCGACCATTTCGAGACTCCTCGTCATGTCCGTGATCACATCCGGGACTCCGAACAACCTTCGGTACATCAAAATGCATAAACTCATAATATAACTGTCATCGTAACCTTAAGCGTGCGGACCCTACGGGTTCGAGAACAATGTAGACATGACCGAGACATGTCTCTGGTCAATAACCAATAGCGGGACCTGGATGCCCATATTGGCTCCTACATATTCTACGAAGATCTTTATCGGTCAGACCGCATAACAACATACGTTGTTCCCTTTGTCATCGGTATGTTACTTGCCCGAGATTCGATCGTCGGTATCCAATACCTAGTTCAATCTCGTTACCGGCAAGTCTCTTTACTCGTTCCGCAATACATCATCTCACAACTAACATATTAGTTGTAATGCTTGCAAGGCTTATGTGATGTGTATTACCGAGAGGGCCCAGAGATACCTCTCCGACAATCGGAGTGACAAATCCTAATCTCGAAATACGCCAACCCAACATCGACCATTGGAGACACCTGTAGTACTCCTTTATAATCACCCAGTTACGTTGTGACGTTTGGTAGTACCCAAAGTGTTCCTCCGGTAAACGGGAGTTGCATAATCTCATAGTCATAGGAACATGTATAAGTCATGAAGAAAGCAATAGCAACATATTAAACGATCAGGTGCTAAGCTAATGGAATGGGTCATGTCAATCAGATCATTCAACTAATGATGTGACCTCGTTAATCAAATAACAACTCATTGTTCATGGTCAGGAAACATAACCATCTTTGATTAACGAGCTAGTCAAGTAGAGGCATACTAGTGACACTCTGTTTGTCTATGTATTCACACATGTATTATGTTTCCGGTTAATACAATTCTAGCATGAATAATAAACATTTATCATGATATAAGGAAATAAATAATAACTTTATTATTGCCTCTAGGGCATATTTCCTTCATAATCTACCCTCGAAAACTATTGCGATCCGCTATACTTGTGGGTTATCAGAGCCTTCATCACGGTCTCCTTCTTCCACCGGCATTCGGCCACCGGAGCCATCATAATCATGTCCTTCCTCCTCCATTGTTGGATAACCGTAGCCTGATTCACCCTCTCCTTCCAGACCATCGGTGTCGTTGAGATACAACATGACATCACATCCAGCTACGATTATGTCCCCCAACACATGTTCTGCTTCCTCGTCTCGGCCGTGCTCCATAGTTTCTACAAATATTATAACATGGCAATTATTATACAAACATGACAGATGGAGATATTAGTGGAAAACATAGACCTAGCTAGATAATCACAACAAGGAACCATATTAGTGGCCTCAACGCTTCTCTAGGGTTTGGGGTGGCCTCGCCAACGCTTCTAGGGTTCGGGGTGGCCTCGACAACAATGCTCTTTTAACTTGGTAAATTTGGGTGGCCACGGTAGCGCTTCTAGTGTTTGGATCAACTTGTGCACATCCATAATGGGGGCATTCTTGATAAATCTAGACCCTCGACCCCTGGACGACCCTCGACCGCTCGGGGATCCATGACCCTCTACCCTATTTCCTGACCCTCGATCCCCTCATGTCACATTTGTCTAGTGTCAAAGGATTCAACAAAACCATGTCTTCATCATTAGGCGAAAGTAATAGGCGCATGATGGTACAAATTTCTACAAAGTTGTTCTGGAACGGAGTCCCTCGCTTTTTGGTACAAAGTTCAGCAAGAGCCTTCCGAATATCTCTATTAGGAGGGCTGATACGTCCATTTTGCATCATGCTTTTATATCGATATTTATTGCATTATGGGCTGTTATTACACATTATGTCACAATACTTATGCCTATTCTCTCTTATTTTACAAGGTTTACATAAAGAAGGAGAATGCCGGCAGCTGGGATTTTGGGCAAGAAAAGGAGCAAATATTAGAGACCTATTCTGCACATCTCCAAAAGTCCTGAAACTCCACGGAAGATGTTTTCCAAATATATAAAAAATACTGAGAGCAAGAACTTCACCAGGGGGGCCACACCCTGCCCACGAGGGTGGGGGCGCGCCCTACCCCCCGGGGGCGCCCCCTACCTCGTGGGCCCCCTGGTGGCCCTCCGGTGACCATCTTCTGCTATATGAAGTCTTTCGATGGGAAAAAAAGCGATCTTCTCGGACGAAACTCCGCCGCCACGAGGCGGAGCCTTGGCAGAACCAATATAGGGCTCTGGCGGAGCCGTTCTGCCGGGGAAACTTCCCTCCCGGAGGGGTAAATCATCGCCATCGTCATCACCAACGCTCCTCTCATCAGGAGAGGGCAATCTCCATCAACATCTTCATCAGCACCATCTCCTCTCAAAACCCTAGTTCATCTCTTGTATCCAATTCTTATCTCCAAGTCCGAGATTGGTGCTAGTAGGTTGCTAGTAGTGTTAATTACTCCTTGTAGTTGATGCTAGTTGGTTTAATTGGTGGAAGATCATATGTTCAGATCCTATATGCATATTAATACCCCTCTGATTATGAACATATTTATGCTTTGTGAGTAGTTACTTTTGTTCCTGAGGACATGGGAGAAGTCTTGCTATTAGTAGTCATGTGAATTTGGTATTCGTTCGATATTTTGATGAGATGTATGTTGTCTCTCCTCTAGTGGTGTTATGTGAATGTCGACTACATGACACTTCACCATTGTTTCGGCCTAGAGGAAGGCATTAGGGAGTAATAAGTAGATGATGGGTTGCTAGAGTGACAGAAGCTTAAACCCTAGTTTATGCGTTGCTTCGTAAGGGGCTGATTTGGATCCATATGTTTCATGCTATGGTTAGGTTTACCTTAATACTTTTGTTGTAGTTGCGGATGCTTGCAATAGAGGTTAATCATAAGTGGGATGCTTGTCCAAGTAAGGGCAGTACCCAAGCACCGGTCCACCCACATACCAGATTATCAAAGTACCGAACGCGAATCATATGAGCGTGATGAAAACTAGCTTGACGATATTCCCATGTGTCCTCGGGAGCGCTTTTCTCTATATAAGAGTTTGTCCAGGCTTGTCCTTTGCTACAAAAAGGATTGGGCCACCTTGCTGCACTTTATTTACTTTTGTTACTTGTTGCTCGTTACAAATTATCCTATCACCAAACTATCTGTTACCACTTATTTCAGTACTTGCAGAGAATACCTTGCCGGAAACTGCTTATCATTTCCTTCTGCTCCTCGTTGGGTTCGACACTCTTACTTATCGAAAGGACTACGATAGATCCCCTATACTTGTGGGTCATCAAGACTCTTTTCTGGCGCCCTTGCCGGGGAGTGAAGCGCCTTTGGTAGGTGGAATTTGGTATGGAAAAATTTATATAGTGTGCTGAAATTTACTGTCACTTGTTATTATGGAAAGTAATCCTCTGAGGGGCTTGTTTGGGGTATCTTCACCCCGACCAGTAGAGCAAAGAGTTGCTCCTCAACCTACTGAAAATGAAAATGACTGCTTTGAAATTCCTTTGGGTATGATAGAAAAATTGCTAGCTAATCCCTTTTTAGGAGATGGAACAAAACATCCTGATGAGCATCTTATATATGTGGATGAATTTTGTGGACTATTTAAGCTTGCAGGTGTACCCGGAGATGTTGTTAAGGAGAAGGTCTTCCCTTTATCTTTGAAGGGAGACGCATCGACATGGTATATGATATGTGATGATATGGGGTCTTGGAATTACAAACGATTGAAATTGGAATTTCATCAGAAGTTTTATCCTATGCATCTTGTTCATCGTGATCGCAATTACATATATAATTTTTGGCCTCACGAAGGAGAAAGCATCGCTCAAGCTTGGGGGAGGCTTAAATCAATGTTATATTCATGCCCCAATCATGAGCTCTCGAGAAAAATGATTATTCAAAATTTCTATGCTCGGCTTTCTGAAAACAATCGCACCATGCTTGATACTTCTTGTGCTGGCTCTTTTATGATGAAGACTATTGAATTCAAATGGGATTTATTGGAAAGAATTAAACGCAACTCTGAAGATTGGGACACCGACAAAGGTAAGGAGTCAGGTATAACACCTAGTTTTGATTGTGTTAAATCTTTTATGGATACCAATATTTTTCGTAAATTTAGCACTAAATATGGACTTGACTCTGAGATAGTAGCTTCTTTCTGTGAATCTTTTGCTACTTATGTTGATCTCCCCAAGGAAGTGGTTTAAATATCATCCTCCCATAGAAGTAAAAGTAGCTGCACCTATTAAAGTTGAAGAAAAAATATTGTCACTTATAATGACCCTATTGTTCCTACTTCTTATGTTAAGAAACCACCTTTCCCAGTTAGGATAAAGGATCATGCTAAAGCTTCAACTATAGTTCGTAAAAGCAATATTAAAACATATACACCTTCTGAGCAAGTTAAAGTTGAACCTAATATTGCTATTGTTAAAGATCTCTTGTTCAATAATATTGATGGGCATGTTATTTATTTCTATGATGAAACTGCTAGAATTGCTAAACCCTGTGCTAAAGATAAACCTAGACCTGTGGTAGGCATGCCTGTTATTTCTGTTAAAATAGGAGATCATTGTTATCATGGCTTATGTGATATGGGTGTCAGTGCTAGCGCAATACCTCATTTCTTATACAAAGAAATTATGCATGAGATTGCACCTGCTGAAATAGAAGATATTGATGTCACAATTAAACTTGCCAATAGAGATACTATTTCACCAATGGGAATTGTTAGAGATGTTGAAGTCTTGTGTGGGAAAACTAAATATCCTGCTGATTTTCTTGTTCTTGGTTCCCCACAAGATAGCTTTTGCCCCATTATATTTGGTAGACCCTTCTTGAACACTGTTAATGCTACCATAGATTGCAAAAGGGGTGTTGTTACTGTCGGTTTAGATGATATGACTCATGAATTTAATTTCTCTAAATTTAGTAGACAACACCGTGAAGAAGAATTACCTAGTAAGGATGAAATTATTGGTCTTGCTTCTATTGTCGTACCTCCTAGTGATCCTTTAGAACAATATTTGCTAGACCATGAAAATGATATGTTTATGAATGAAAGAAGGGAAATAGATGAAGTATTCTTTAAACAGGAACCTATTCTGAAAAACAATTTACGTGTTGAAATCCTAGGGGATCCTCCTCCACCTAAGGGTGATCCCGTGTTTGAGCTTAAACCGTTACCTGATACTCTTAAATATGCTTATCTTGATGAGAAAAAGATATATCATGTTATTATTAGTGATAACCTTTCAGATCATGAGGAAGAGAGATTATTGAAAACTCTGAAGAAGCACCGTGCTGCTATTGGGTATACTCTTCATGATCTTAAGGGCATTAGTCCCACTCTATGTCAACATAAAATTAATTTGGAAGAAGATGTTAAACCAGTTCGTGATCATCAACGACAGCTGAATCCTAAAATCAAAGAAGTGGTAATAAAGGAAATACTAAAGCTCCTTGAGGCAGGTATAATCTATCCCATTGCTGATAGTCAGCGGGTAAGTCCTGTCCATTGTGTCCCTAAGAAGGGAGGTATTACTGTTGGACCTAATGATAAAGATGAATTGATTCCTCAAAGAATTATTACAGGTTATAGGATGGTAATTGATTTCCGCAAATTAAATAAGGCAACTAAAAAGGATCATTACCCCTTACCTTTTATCGATCAAATTCTAGAAAGATTATCCAAACATACACATTTTTGCTTTCTAGATGGTTATTCTGGTTTCTCTCAAATACCTTTGTCAGCCAAAGATCAATAAAGACTAATTTTACATGCCCTTTTGGTACTTTTGCTTATAGACGTATGCCTTTTGGTTTATGTAATGCACCTGCTACCTTTCAAAGATGCATGATGGCTATATTCTCTGACTTTTGTGAAAAGATTTGTGAGGTTTTCATGGACGATTTTTCCGTCTATGGATCTTCTTTTGATGATTGCTTAAGCAACCTTGATCGAGTTTTGCAGAGATGCGAAGAAACTAATCTTGTCTTGAATTGGGAAAAGTGCCACTTTATGGTTAATGAAGGTATTGTCTTGGGGCATAAAGTTTCTGAAAGAGGTATTGAAGTTGATAAAGCCAAGGTTAATGCTATTGAAAAGATGTCCCAAGGACATCAAAGGTATAAGAAGTTTCCTTGGTCATGCCGGATTTTATAGGAGGTTTATTAAGGACTTCTCAAAAATCTCTCGGCCTCTGACCAATTTATTACGAAAAGATATACCATTTGTTTTTTGATGATGATTGTGTAGAAGCATTTGAAATACTTAAGAAAACATTGATTTCTACACCTATTGTTCAGCCACCTGATTGGAATTTACCCTTTGAAATTATGTGTGATGCCAGTGATTATGCTGTAGGTGCTGTTCTAGGACAAAGAGTTGATAAGAAATTAAATGTTATTCAATATGCTAGTAAAACCCTAGACAATGCTCAAAGAAATTATGCTACTACTGAAAAAGAATTCTTAGCAGTTGTATTTGCTTGTGATAAGTGCAGACCTTATATTGTTGATTCTAAAGTAACTATTCACACTGATCATGCTGCTATTAAATATCTCATGGAAAAGGAAGATGCTAAACCTAGACTTATTAGATGGGTTCTCTTGCTACAAGAATTTGACTTACATATAGTTGATAGAAAGGGAGCTAAGAACCCCGTTGCAAACAACTTGTCTAGGTTAGAAAATGTGCTTGATGACCCAATTCCAATTGATGATAGCTTTCCGGATGAGCAATTAAATGTCATAAATGCTTCTCATACTGCTCCATAGTATGCTGATTATGCTAATTACATTGTTGCTAAGTTTATACCACCTAGTTTCATATTCCAGCAAAAGAAAAAGTTCTTCTATGATTTGAGGCATTACTTTTGGGATGACCCGCATCTTTATAAAGAAGGAATAGATGGTGTTATTAGACGTTGTGTACTCGAGCATGAACAGGAACTGATCCTACGCAAGTGTCACTCCGAAGCTTATGAAGGACACCATGCGGGAGCTAGAACTGCACATAAGGTATTGCAATCTGGTTTTTATTGACCTACTCTCTTCAAGGATGCCCGTAAGTTCGTCTTATCTTGTGATGAATGTCAAAGAATTGGTAATATTAGTAGACGTCAAGAAATGCCTATGAACTATTCACTCGTTATTGAACCGTTTGATGTTTGGGGCTTTGACTATATTGGACCCTTTCCTTCCTCTAATGGATATACACATATTTTACTTGCTGTTGATTATGTTACTAAGTGGGTAGAAGCTATTCCAACTAGTAGTGTTGATCATAACACTTCTATTAAAATGCTTAAAGAAGTTGTTTTTCCAAGATTTGGAGTCCCTAGATATTTAATGACTGATGGTGGTTCACATTTTATTCATGGTGCTTTCCGTAAAATGCTTGCTAAATATGATGTTAATCATAGAATTGCATCTCCTTATCACCCACAGTCTAGTGGTCAAGTAGAATTGAGTAATAGAGAGCTCAAATTAATTTTGCAAAAGACTGTTAATAGATCTAGAAAGAATTGGTCCAAGAAACTTGATGATGCATTATGGGCCTATAGAACTACATATAAAAATCCTATGGGTATGTCTCCGTATAAAATGGTTTATGGAAAAGCATGTCACTTACCTCTCGAACTAGAACACAAGGCATATTGGACTATTAAAGAGCTCAATTATGATTTCAAACTTGCCGGTGAGAAGAGGCTATTTGATATTAGCTCACTTGATGAAAGGAGAACCCAAGCCTATGAAAATGCCAAATTGTTTAAAGAAAAAGTTAAAATATGGCATGACAAAAGAATACAAAAGCGTGAGTTTAATGTAGGTGATTATGTATTGCTATACAACTCTCGTTCAAGATTTTTTGCAGGAAAACTTCTCTCTAAATGGGAAGGTCCTTGCGTTATCGAGGAGGTTTATCGTTCCGGTGCCATAAAAATCAACAACTTCGAAGGCACAAATCCGAAGGTGGTGAACGGTCAAAGAATCAAACATTATATCTCCAGTAATCCCATAAATGTTGAAACCAATGTTATTGAAACCGTAATCCCGGAGGAATACATAAGGGACATTTTCCGGAATGTTTCAGACTCCGAAAAGGAATAGGTATGTGGTACAGTAAGTAAACCGACTCCAAAACAGTTTTTAAGGCAATATTTCTCCGTTTTGGAATATTTAGAAAAATAGAAAAATAAGAAGCAGTCCGGGAAGGACACGAGGGCTCCACGAGGGTGGAGGGCGCGCCCTACCCTCCTGGGCGCACCCCCCTACCTCGTGGGCACCTCGTGCGCTTTCCGGACTCCGTTTTCGTACACGACACATATTTTGGTCAGTAAAAATTCATTATATAATCTCCCGGGGGGTTTGCCTCCCGTATCACGCAAATATCTCTTGTCTTTGTTTTGAGATGTCCTGCTACAGACGGAGCACCATGTCGTCCCAGGATTCGGAAGGAGAAAGCTATGTGGCTGATTACCTTGCAGATCCTAAGGTCTATGGGGATCTGGAGAATTGCAGTTGGACTACGGAAGAAGAAGAGGACTATGAACCCAAGGGAAAGGAGGAGACGAGCTCAGATGAAGATGAAGTCCCACTACCTCAACCTTGGGACATGCATGGGGAGTTCAAAAAGTCAATCCTCCCAGATAGGGTAAAGAAACCTAAGATCGAGTTTTTCCCTTTTCACCTCTTGCAGGAAAACAAGCAGGAACTATGCAAAAAGATACTGAGCCTGGAGCGGGAGATTGAGGACCTAAGGGACCAAAATTCTGTCCTCAAGTGCAAATTAAGGAAGAAGCCTACGCCATCAACAAAACCATCAACTTCTCCACCAACAAAGAAGAATTGAGTATCTGGTATGGGCACTCCACTTGGCAACTGCCAAGCTTGGGGGAGTGCCCCGGTATCGTATCACCATCATTTTTATCTTTACCGTTTTTCTTAGTTCGATCCTTTTGGTAATATCTTGATCTAGTAGAATAAAAGTTCTTAGTATGATCTAGTTGTGAGTTTTGCTTTATTACCCTTCTATGTAATCGAGTCCGTGAGCTATATAATAAAGATTAGTGTTGAGTCAAGGGCTTGATTATTTTGCCATGATCTTAAGTGAATAAAAGAAAAGAGAAAGAAATAAAAAGAAACAAAGAGATCATGTGAGCCTTATGGAGAATAATGAACTCACATAGAAAAAGTATGATGAATAAAAGTTGTTGAGCGTTGACAAACATAGTTACCGTTGCAATTAATAGGAAGTAATAAAGAAAGAGAGGTCTTCACATATAGATATACTATCTTGGACATCTTTTATGATTGTGAGCACTCATTAAAATATGACATGCTAAAGAGTTGACGTTGGACAAGGAAGACAATGTAATGGGTTATGTTTTCTTACATCTGAGATAAATTATATTGTCTTGGATCCTCCAACATGTTGAGCTTGCCTTTCCCCCTCATGCTAGCCAAATTCATCGCACCAAGTAGAGATACTACTTGTGCTTCCAAAATACCCTTAAACCAGTCTTGCCATGAGAGTCCACCACACCTACCTATGGATTGAGTAAGATCCTCCAAGTAAGTTGTCATCGGTGCAAGCAATAAAAATTGCTCTCTAAATATGTATGACTTATTATTGTGGGAGAAAATAAGCTTTATACGATCGTGTGATATGGAAGAAATAAAAGCGACAGACTTCATAATAAAGGTCCATATCACAAGTGGCAATATAAAGTGATGTTCTTTCGCATTAAGATTTTGTGCATCCAACCATAAAAGCACATGACAACCTCTGCTTCCCTCTATGAAGGGCCTATCTTTTACTTTTATCTCCTACCTTGCATAAGAGTCATGGTGATCTTCACCCTTCCTTTTTACATTTTATCCTTCGGCAAGCACAGTATGTTGGAAAGATCCTGGTATATATAGCTAATTGGATGTGATTTTTCATGAACTATTGTTGTTGACATTACCCTTGAGGTAAAACATTAGGAGGCAAAACTATAAGCCCTATCTTTCTTTGTGTCCGATTAAAACTCCATACCCATAAGTATTGCGTGAGTGTCAGCAATTGTGAAAGACTATATGATAGTTGAGTATGTGGACTTGCTGAAAAGCTCTTATATGTTGACTCTTTCCTATGTTATGATAAATTGCAATTGCTCCAATGACTGAGATTATAGTTTGTTAGTTTTCAATGAAGTTTACGATTCATACTTGAAATTGTGATTGAATTATTATTCTAGCATAAGAAATCATATGACAAGAATTATATAAGTTGTTGTTCTAAGAATGATCATGATGCCCTCATGTTCGTATTTTATTTTTATCGACACCTCTATCTCTAAATATGTGGACATATTTTTCGATTTCGGCTTTTTGCTTGAGGACAAGTGAGGTCTAAGCTTGGGAGAGTTGATACGTCCATTTTGCATCATGCTTTTATATCGATATTTATTGCATTATGGGCTGTTATTACACATTTTGTCACAATACTCATGCCTATTCTCTCTTATTTTACAAGGTTTACATAAAGAGGGAGAATGCCGGCAGCTGGGATTCTGGGCTGGCAAAGGAGCAAATATTAGAGACCTATTCTGCACAGCTCCAAAAGTCCTGAAACTCCACAGAAGACGTTTTCCAAATATATAAAAAATACTGAGAGCAAGAACTTCACCAGGGGGGCCATACACTGCCCATGAGGGTGGGGGCGTGCCCTACCCGCTGGGCGCGCCCCCTACCTCGTGGCCCTCCGGTGACCATCTTCTGCTATATGAAGTCTTTCGATGGGAAAAAATAAGAAGCGATCTTCTCGGACGAAACTCCGCTGCCACGAGGCGAAACCTTGGCGGAACCAATCTAGGGCTCTAGCGGAGCTGTTCTGCCGGGGAAACTTCCCTCCCGGAGGGGGAAATCATCGCCAGCGTCATCACCAACGCTCCTCTCATCGGGAGAGGGAAATCTCCATCAACATCTTCATTAGCACCATCTCCTCTCAAAACCCTAGTTCATCTCTTGTATCCAATTCTTGTCTCCAAGTTCGGGATTGGTGCTAGTAGGTTGCTAGTAGTGTTTGGGCCTAGAGGAAGGCATTGGGGAGTAATAAGTAGATGATGGGTTGCTAGAGTGACAGAAGCTTAAACCCTAGTTTATGTGTTGCTTCGTAAGGGGCTGATTTGGATCCATATGTTTCATGCTATGGTTAGGTTTACCTTAATACTTTTGTTGTAGTTGCGGATGCTTTCAATAGAGGTTAATCATAAGTGGTATGCTTGTCCAAGTAAGGGCAGTACCCAAGCACCGGTCCACCCACATACCAGATTATCAAAGTACCGAACGCGAATCATATGAGCGTGATGAAAACTAGGTTGACGATATTCCCATGTGTCCTCGGGAGCGCTTTTCTCTATATAAGAGTTTGTCTAGGCTTGCCCTTTACTACAAAAAGGATTGGGCCACCTTGCTGCACTTCATTTACTTTTGCTACTTGTTGCTCGTTACAAATTATCCTATCACAAAACTATCTGTTACCACTTATTTCAGTACTTGCAGAGAATACCTTGCGGGAAACCTCTTATCATTTCCTTCTGCTCCTCGTTGGGTTCGACACTCTTACTTATCGAAAGGACTACAATAGATCCCCTATACTTGTGGGTCATCAAGGGCCTTTGCTGAAATTCGTACAAAAAGGCGAATTATCCTATCTGGGACTCCGTTCCATAACAACTTTGCACAACTTCGTACCATCATGCCCCGGTTACTTCCAGCTAATGATGAAGCCATGGATTTCTTCAATACTTTGACACTAGGCAACCTCTCGACCCCTCGGCGATCCTCGACCCTCGATCCCCGAACCCTCGGTGACCCTCGACCCCTCGGTGATCCTCGACCTCGACCGCTCGGACGATCCACGACCCTCTACCCTATTTCCTGACCCTCGATCCCCTCATGTCACATTTGTCTAGTGTCAAAGGATTCAACAAAACCATGTCCTCATCATTAGGCGAAAGTAACAGGAGCATGATGGTAAGAAGTTCTGCAAAGTTGTTCTAGAACGGAGTCCCAGATAGGATAATTCGCTTTTTGGTACAAAGTTCAACAAGAGCCTTCCGAATATCGCTATTTGGAAGGCCTTTGCTGAAATTCATACAAAAAGGTGAATTATCCTATCCGGGACTCCGTTCCAGAACAACTTTGCACAACTTCGTACCATCATGCCCTGGTTACTTCCGGCTAATGATGAAGCCATGGATTTCTTCAATACTTTGACACTAGGCAACCTCTCGACCCCTCGGGGATCCTCGACCCTCGACCCTCGAACCCTCGGTGACCCTCGACCCCTCGAACCCTCGGCACCCTCGTTCCTGAAAAAATTAAGAAGAGGAAGAAGAAGAAAAAAAGAGGAGAAGAAGGAAAAATAGATCCCCTCTATTCCTTCTTCTTCTCCTTTTTCTTCTTCTTCTTATTCCTCTTCTTATTTCTGACGTCCCTCCTCATGGCATGTCCGACGTCCCCCCTCATGTCATGTCCGACGACCCCATCATCACATGTTCAACGTCCCCCCTCATGTCATTAATTATCTCTTCTTATTTTTTTTCTCCTTTTCTTCCTCTCCTCTTCCTCTTCTTCTTCTCCTTCTTTCTCTTCTTTTTTTTTCTCCTCTTCTTCTCTTTTTTCTCCCCTTTTCCTCCTTTTTCTCCCCTTCTTCCTTCTTTTCCTTCTTCCTTCTTCCTTTTTTCTTCCCTCTTCCCTCTTCTTCCTATATTTTCCATACATATAGACATGCATAAAAATACAGCATATTATATTTTAAAAAGCATATATAAAAAAAGCAACGGCGGCGGCTGCGGGGTGGCAATGCGGCGGCGACGGGGTAGGGCATGGCGGCCGGTGCTCACAGAGGAGGCGTCGGGGCGGCGGGGCGGCGGACGGTGCAACGACGGGGCAGTGGCGGTGCACCGACGGCGTCGGGGGCAGGGGCGCGTGCGGTGATGAGGGCTCGGGGCAGGGGCGTGGCGACGGTGTCGGAGGCAGGGCGGCGCGGCGACGGCGTCGAAGGCAGGGATGATGGCGACGACGACGAGGAGCAGCACTGGGGCGTCAGGCACGAACTGGCGATGGAAATCTGAAAAATTCTTAAGTGCTGGCTTATATAGCTAGAGCATCGGTCCCGGTTCGTGGCACCAACTCGGACCAAAGGTGGGTATTGGTCCCAGTTGGTGGTACCAACCGGGACCAAAAGGGGTGCTGCTGCCGCGGCCAAAACTTTAGTCCCACCTCGCTAGTTGAGAGTGGCTCGGAGTGGTTTATAAGCCATGCCGAGCCGACCACTTCGAGCTCCTCTCTATTGCAGGCTTACGGGCCTAAATCCACTCTCTGTGCCTGCGGGCCTACTGGGCCTACTACGGGACTGCATCCTGGCCCAACTAGCGGGTTTCTAGTCATATCCAGGTCGTGGTGGCCCAGTATGCGGCATTTTTTTCCAGTTTTTTGTTTTATTTATTTTATTTTGTTTCTACTTACAGCAAAATACTTACTAGTTTTTCAGTTATTCTTTTTGGTTTTAGGTAATAAAAATTATAAACTTTCTGTTAGTGCCATTAATTTTCCAATTTGAATAGTTTAAATTTGAATTCTTTAAAATTTGTGTGAATCACTAGTTTGTGATTAACATTACTATAAAAATAGATTTGGAGTGATTCTTTTTCCCGCTATTTAATATTACTATGTTTTATCATTATATTCTAAAATAGTTTTTGTTATTTTAGTTTCTAACAAAAGAAATATTTATGATAATTCTTTTTGCTATTAAAGTTTCTAACAAAAAAATTTCTTTATGAAAATTCTTTTTTGCTTATAATGTTTTGAACAAAAAATACTTTGATAATTTTAGTTGCATAAATTTTATATAATTTTAGTTTCAGTAATACTAGAGGTTTATAAAACTTTTTAGTTGATTCCTTTTGCTATTAGAGTTTCATTAAAGTTTTTTAGTTCATTATTTTTTCTATTAGAGTTTCATTAAAGTTTTCTAGTTCATTCTTTTAGTTTATTATTTTTTCTATTAGAGTTTGATAAAAGTTTTCCAGATCATTCTTTTTTCTATTAGTTCATTCTTTGAGCTAAATGACCCTGAAATTGAAAAGCACTTCAGATGAACTCTAAAGAGGTTGAAAATTGGCCTGGTATCATCATTTCACCCACATAGCATGTGCTAAAAAGTTGAGTGGGTTATGGCAAAAACTAGATGCACTTCATGTACAAAATGGACAATCTCTTTTGAAGTATCAGGGTTTCAGATGAAAACTCATCTGTTACAAAGGGATTTCATTTTTTTGAACTTATTTGAAATCAAGACTTTTTGTGTGATCAAAATTCACCATTCAAAGCCACATCATCAATTTTTAACCCTTTTTGACTTCATTTGTTATTTTTTGTGCATTTACTAATTTTTTAGCTATATGACCCTGAAAATGAAAAGCACTACAAATGAACTCTGAAAAGGTTGAAAGTTGGCATGGTATCATCATTTCACCCAAATAGTATGTGCTAAAAAGTTGAGAGGGTTACGACAAAAACTGGATGCACTTCGTGTACAAAACGGACAATCTCTATCGAAGTATCAGGGTTTCGGATGAAAGCTCATCTGTTACAGAGGGATTTCATTTTTTTGAACTTATTTGAACTCCAGACTTTTTGTGTGTTCAAAAATGCACCATTCAAAGCCACATCATCAATTTTCAACCCTTTCTGACTTCATTTGCATTTACTGATTTTTTGAGCTATATGACCCTGAAAATGAAAAGCACTACAAATGAACTCTGAAAAGTTTGAAAGTTGGCATGGTATCATCATTTTATCCACATAGCATGTTCTAAAAAGTTAAGAGGGTTATGGCAAAAACTCGATGCACTTCGTGTACAAAACGGACAATCTCTTTCGAAGTATCAGGGTTTCATACGGAAACTCGTTTGTTACATGGATATTCTAGACCAAAGGCATCATCATAATAGTTGTGGAGAGAAAGTATTCACTTTTTCTTCACTTGTGTCCTTTGCTTATTACGCCGTAACCATGGATAATCTTCATCGTTTAACAGGGTGCTTGGGTCAGCCTTGACTTTGAAGGGAGGAATTTCATGAAACTTTTCATAATCTTCGGACATGTCTGTCTTGCCCTCCACTCCCACGATGCCTCTTTTTCCTGAAAGAACTATGTGGCACTTTGGCTCATCATATGATGTGTTCGCTTCCTTATCTTTTCTTTTTCTCGGTTTGGTAGACATGTCCTTCACATAGAAAACCTGCGCCACATCATTGGCTAGGACGAATGGTCCGTCTGTGTACCCAAGATTGTTTAGATCCACTGTTGTCATTCTGTATTGTGGGTCTACCTGTACCCCGCCTCCTGACAGATTGACCCATTTGCACTTAAACAAATGGACCTTAAAATCATGTCCGTAGTCAAGTTCCCATATGTCCACTATGTAACCATAATATGTGTCCTTTCCTCTCTTGGTTGCTGCATCAAAGCGGACACCGCTGTTTTGGGTGGTGCTCTTTTGATCTTGGGCGATCGTGTAAAATGTATTCTCATTTATCTCGTATCCTTTGTAAGTCAATACATTCGAAGATGGTCCCCTGGACAAGGAGTACAGCTCATCGGAAACAGTGTTGTCACCTCTGAGATGTGTTTCCAACCAACTGCCGAAAGTCCTGATGTGTTCACATGTAATCCAGTCGTCAGACTGCTCCGGGTGTTTGGAGCGCAGACTGTTCTTGTGTTCATCGACATACGGGGTCACCAAGGTAGAGTTCTGTAGAACCGTGTAGTGTGCTTGAGACCAAGAATGCCCGTCCCTGCATATTATTGAGTCCCCTCCTAGCGTGCCTTTTCCAATCAGTCTCCCCTCATACCACGATTTAGGGAGACCAATCTTCTTAAGGCCAGGAATGAAGTCAACACAAAACCCAATGACATCCTATGTTTGATGGCCCATGGAGATGTTTCCTTCTGGCCTAGCGCGGTTACAGACATATTTCTTTAGGACTCCCATGAACCTCTCAAAGGGGAACATATTGTGTAGAAATATGGGGCCAGAACGACAATCTCATCGACAAGATGAACTAGGACGTGCATCATGATATTGAAGAAGGATAGTAGGAACACCAGCTCGAAACTGACAAGACATTGCGCCACATCACTCCTTAGCCTTGGTATGATTTCTAGATCGATCACCTTCTGAGAGATTGCATTGAGGAATGCACATAGCTTCACAATGGCTAATCAGACATTTTCCGGTATAAGCCCCCTCAATGCAACCGGAAGCAGTTGCGTCATAATCATGTGGCAGTCATGAGACTTTAGGTTCTAAAACTTTTTCTTGGCCATATTTATTATTCCCTTTATATTCGACGAGAAGCCAGACGTGACCTTCATACTAAGCAGGCATTCAAAGAAGATTTCCTTCTCTTCTCTGGTAAGAGCGTAGCTGGCAGGACCTTCATACTACTTTGGAGGCATGCCGTCTTTTTCATGCAAATGTTGCAGGTCCTCCCGTGCCTCCGGTGTATCTTTTGTCTTCCCATACACGCCCAAGAAGCCTAGTAGGTTCACGCAAAGATTCTTCGTCACGTGCATCACGTCGATTGAAGAGCGGACCTCTAGGTCTTTCCAGTAGGGTAGGTCCCAAAATATAGATTTCTTCTTCCACATGGGTGCGCATCCCTCAGCTTCATTCGGAACAGATAGTCCACCAGGACCCTTTCCAAAGATTACATGTAAATCATTGACCATAGCAAGTACGTGATCACTGGTATGCATGGCGGGCTTCTTCCGGAGATCTGCCTCGCCTTTGAAATGCTTGCCTTTCTTTCGACATTGATGGTTGGTCGGAAGAAATCGACGATGGCCCAGGTACACATTCTTTCCTGCATTTGTCCAGGTATATACTTTCGGTGTCAGCTAAACAGTGCGTGCATGCGTGGTATCCCTTGTTTGTTTGTCTTGAAAGGTTACTGAGAGCGGGCCAATCGTTGATGGTTACAAACAGCAACGCGTGCAGGTTAAATTCCTCCTGGTTGTGCTCATCCAACACACGTACACCGTTTCCATTCCACACCTATAAAAGTTCTTCAACTAATGGCCTTAGGTACACATCAATGTCGTTGCCGGGTTGCTTAGGGCCTTGGATGAGAATTGGCATCATAATGAACTTCCGCTTCATACACATCCAAGGAGGAAGGTTATACATACATAGAGTCACGGGCCAGGTGTTGTGATTGCTGCTCTGCTCCCCGAAAGGATTAATGCCAACCGCGTTTAAACCAAACCATACATTCCCTGGGCCACCTGCAAACTCAGCCCAGTATTTTCTCTCGATTTTTCTCCACTGCGACCCGTCAGCGGGTGCTCTCAAATTCCCGTCTTTCTTACGGTCATCTCTGTGCCATCGCATCAACTTGGCATGCTCTTCTTTTCTGAACAGACGTTTCAACCATGGTATTATAGGAGCATACCACATCACCTTCGCAGGAACCCTCTTCCCGGGGGGCTCGCCGTCAACATCACCAGGGTTATCTCGTCTGATCTTATACCGCAATGCACCGCATACCGGGTATGCGTTCAAATCCTCGTACGCACCGCGGTAGAGGATGCAGTCATTAGGGCATGCATGTATCTTTAGCACCTCCAATCCTAGAGGGCGTACGACCTTCTTTGTTGCGTACGTACTGCCGGGCAATTCGTTATCCTTTGGAAGCTTCTTCTTCAATATTTTTAGTAGCTTCTCAAATCCTTTGTCAAGCACATCATTCTCTGCCTTCCACTGCAACAATTCTAGTACGGTACCGAGCTTCCAGTACGGTCATAAACAATAAATGAACCAAATAGTTATAAAAGATAATATATATACCACACCCGAATCATAGCCAGCACGAGGGCCGACGGGGACGGATACCAAAACCATCGCACTATATAATAACAAGAAATAATAAAAGTAAGAAAATTAGACAAGTATCTATCTAAAGTAATAATTTTTTATTTCAGAAAGAAGATAAGAACAAGAGGCTCACCACGGTGGTGCCGGCGACGAGATCGGCGCGGGCGATCGACTGCGGTGAAGACAGGGACGGGACGTGACGGACCGCTAAACCTAGACAAATCTTGAGAAAAATGGAGCTTTGAGGTTGAGCTACGAGAGGAGAAAGCTTAACTAGTGTGGCTCGGGCATTTCATCAAGCACCTCATGTGCATAGGAGGTGAGCTAGAGCACCACAAAGCTCTCCCCTCGCCGGCCAAAAAACAGAGCAGTGTGGAGTGCTCTGCTCGCCGACGAGGGGGTATATATAGCCACCTCATTGGTCCCGGTTCGTGGTAGGAACCGGGACTAAAGGCCACCCTTCTGTCCTGGTTCCAGCCACGAACCGGGACCAATGGCTGTGGGCCAGGAGCGAGGACCATTGGTCCCGGTTCATGCCTTGAACCGGGACACATGGGTCTAGACGAACCGGGACAAATGCCCCACGAGGCCCGGTCGCCCCCTGGGCGCACGAACCGGTACATATGCCCCCCATGGGTCCCGGTTCGTGACTGAACCGGGACTAATGGGCTGGCCAGGCCCCAACCAAAGCCTTGTTTTCTACTAGTGCCTTCTCGTAGCCGGTGCAGTTGTAGGGCAGGTGGTGGATCATCGGAGTCATTATGGGTGGAGCTGTGGATCTCACCGTCGTCGTCGGAGTTGTCAAAGAGGACGACGAGTCCCTTCAACCGCCGGAAGGACTTGTCCTACCGTCGCTTGAGCTTGGCCACCCGAGCCACCTCCACCGTCTCATGCTCCGACTGCTCAATGGCAAGCCGAAGCGCCTTCACGTTCTTCTGACGAGGCGGCGAGCGTCCTTCTCCACCATCGTCAGTGACTGGCGGTAGACCCAAGTGAGGAAACACTTGTACTCGTCGAGCTTCCTCGACGGCCCACAACAACGGCACATGGACTACTCCGTCAGCGTCCCTCTCCCTTGCCCGCTGCCTCTCGCAGCGAGGCGCGCCTCCAATTCTGGAGTGCGCGCGCAGGCCGATGGAGCGGGCACTAGCAACCACCATTGCCCGTGCGGAGCAGTGGCCGGCGGGGGAAGGAGGCGGCACGGCTGTGGAGCGGGCTGCGCTGCCCTAGTGGAGTTGCGTGTGGGCAAAGAGGGGCCATCTCTGGCGTCCGCGCTGCACCGACGTGGAAGGGGTGAAGGTGCAGATCCAGAGCTTCCCCCGTTGTCCACCTTCGACTGCTCCAGCGCAATGCAGAGGGCCAGCTCCTCGTCGATGTCAAGGTCGGAGACGGAGTGGCCGCCGGAGCTCGACATGTCGCCAGATTAGACCGGAATTGGAGAGGGAGGAGGGGACGGAGCGAGAGAGGACAGTTAAGTGAGCACTAGGGTTCGGATAGGGGGCGAATTGGGTTTTGTTGGGGACACCGCGAGGTCGGTGGTGGGCCGAGCTGACGTGGTGGACATGCCCAGGCGTGACCGGGCCGCCCCATATCAGCCCTAAATTTTGGGCTGGATTGAGGGGCGCCGGACAGCCCAGGCATTTGAGGCTGGTTTGAGGCGCCCGACTAGGTCGGGTTTTTGTGACCGATTACTGACCGGTTCATCTGCCCGGACGTTTGAGACGGGTTTAAGACGTCCGACTGTAGATGCTCTAAGCTGCGGGAAGCTGCCCTCCCCAGCTCTTTTCCATTGTGAAGAAAATAGCCGTGAAAATAAGTTAAGCTACCTCTTCAACACGAGTTCTTTTATGCTTTTGGCTTATTTTGGCCATAAGCTGATGTAAGCTTGAAAAGAACTGGCCCTACGTCTCCCAAGTGAAGGCCGACCGAAACTGGTTAATGTCCACCATGCCAAGGTAAACAATCTAGAATGGTTTTGAAAAGCGTTGTTAGTTTAGATCTCATTGTTTCGATCATATTTGAATGTTGTTATTTCATTGTTTAATTTTACTTATTTAGTTGAATTTCAGACATTTCACGTACAATTGCTGTAATGTCACTTATAATGTCCATTAAAAAAATGTCATCATTTATTTAACTTCCTCCATTTTGTTTGTTTCAATATGTCTCCGATTTCATAGAAAGAAGTAAAATTTCACACCAACTTTATATTTTAGGGATCATAAAGTAAACGAGGGGCTGTGGACAGCTCAAGCACCCATATGTGCATGTTCATACGCATTTCCTTCTATGTATACTTAGAAGCATTGAAATATTTCCTATGGGAATTGATTCCATTATTCTTGCTTACGCAATGAGGACTTCAACCGTTTTCAAAAAAGCACAATCTGTTTCAGTGCTCCATACCCGATTGGTTTCATGTATACCAAAACGATCAAGGTTTAGGTGAGCTCTGAACAAAACGAGTAACATCGAGTGGTCCTACAAATGAGGTGACACACATTACCATGTCCAGCCGAAAGGAGAGGTTGTCCAACTGACTGATAACCTTATCTTCCTTCACTTGCATTGGCTCGCTCCTCCAATCCATTAACCGCGGTCTGATTTTTTGAAGTCGATCTCGCACGTACTGAATATATATGGATTGAAAACCTCTCGCCCCCATTAAGTAGACCGTGCAAGTATACAGTAATATAAGCACCCTGCTGCTAGACGAAGGTGGTTTCTCTGCTCTCTTTCTGTCGTTGAGTGTTTCTCTCAGTTTTGGTGCTACAACGGGGTATGATTTAGGTCGCTGACTTGTGAAAAAAACAAACATTCATTTTGAAATGAAGCTGGCGCAGTGAAACCTGCTTCACGTAGGCGGGCTCCCATGCAAATTAAACATTATAAGTTGATTCACGGGGAACAGTTTAATTACCCTTGGACAATTCATGTAAATTCGGAAAACGTTCATGGTGACGAGATAAAAAAAAGAAGATAAACGTTCATCAGATGGTTGGCAACTTAGCGTGCGCCACGGTGCTGGCTTGATCTTACGTATTTGTTCAAGCGTGGCATGGGCATCCTGCAGAACATGGTTTTGCCATAGTATTTACTGTTTTTACATGCAAAGAACTCATGCTGTTGAAGTTGAACAACGGAGGAAGAGGACACAACACATGCAGTTTCCCATTTCCATTTCCATATTATATATAGATAATGGTTTTACAGTAACACAACAGTACGTAGCAATATCCACGGGTAACCAAGCAATCTGCATTATTATTCAGACTACATATTACTTAGATCTCCGATGAGAATGGCCCTGCATGCGTTGGCAGGGACTCATAGCCACAGCCCTAGACATTGGGCTTGTAGGCAGGCGTCGATGGCGGCTCCTCGTAGTCGGCCGCGTCGGCGGCAGCCTGTACGCCAGCGGAGTCGGCTTCCGCGCCGTGGTCGAGGAAGGGAGATGGCATCGGGGCCGGGGCGTATGGGGGTGGCGTGGGCTCAGGAGGGGACGGAGGGGACGGAGTGCACGGCGGCGGCGTTGGCGTGGGCTCAGGCTCAGGCTCAGGAGGGGACGGAGTGGGTTCAGGCTCAGGAGGGGACGGAGTGTA